>NC_089251.1:88945607-89245607 GCF_963930625.1 Muntiacus reevesi
GTCCTGATTTTTACTTAATATTATATTGAGACCATATTTAAAATGAGAAACAAACATTCATCTGTAGTTGAGGGATGGAGAGATATGTAGATGGGTACACAGATTAGTGCTGATATAGAGTTGAACAACTATTGGATGGAATAATAATGTGATTAATGGAGATATAGTGCTCAGCAAATGTCAGCTATTGAGGGATATAGATAGTTAAATCAAAGCAGATAGATGCATGGAAGGGTAAATGGAGGAAGGGAAAGAAAAAAACTACAAAAATAGATGCAGTCACTGAATACTTGCAGTAACTGAGCATTCCACACTGAAAAATAGTCTAATGTCCTTTGTGTAGTATTCAAAAATTTCTTTAATTTGGCCTCAGAAAATGTTTTTTAGATTTATCTCTAGATTTATCTCTCTCACTTAATCCCTTCAGTAACCTGTGCTCCAATCCCACTGATTTCATCATGTTGTTGGAATTGGATTAGGTGAAACCACATGAAATTACTGTTTTTATACATCAAAGATAATTGAATATCAGAATTTTCATGTGGCTTAACCCAAGAGATGGATCTATTCTGGGAGAAGAGGGTTAAAATAGATGAGCAGATGAAGCAGTAGGGAAAGACAGCTGTGTGGCTAACTAGGCGGGCAGATGAGCAAACTACAATGAGATAACACTTGTACCTATACAAAAGCAAGAACAAAAACAAAAAATGGGAAATAACAAGTGTTGGAGAGGATGTGGAGAAATCGGAACACTCGTATATTGGTGGCATGGATGTAAAATGGTGCAGCTGCTTGGAAAAAGGTTGAGCAGTTCCTCAAAAAGCTAAACATATGACCTAGCAGTTTTACTCCTGGTTACGTACCCAAAAGGACTAAAAACTGGGGCTGACACTTGCACACCAGTGTCTGTAGCAACAATATTCACAGGAATCAAAAGGTGGAAACAACTCAAGTGTTCGTCAGTAGATGGATGGACAAACAAAATGTGGTATGTACACACCATGGAATGTTACTCAACCACAAAAGTAATGAAGTACTGATGCATGCTGCAACATGGGTGAGTCTAGACAACTAACTATGCCAAGTGAAATAAGCCAGGTACAAAAGGAAAAACTTTCATGATCCCACTGATATGAGCCATCTAAAATAGACTTTTTCATAGAGACAGAAAGTAAGATGTTATAGGAAAACCCAAATGAACCTTTCAGACAACCCAATCAATTAGAAGTTAGCAGGGCTGAGGTGAGGGGAAGTGGGAGTTATTACTAAATGGTTATAGAGTTGCTGTTTGGGGGGATGAAAAAGTTTTAGAAATAGGTAGTAGGAGTGGTTGCAGCATGTTGTGAATGTAATTAATGCCACTGAAGTATACATTTGAAAATGGTTAAAATAACAATTTTATCATATATATATATATATATATATATATATATATATATATATAACTGCTCTAAAAACAGCTTAAAAATTGATGGATGATGGTTGTACGCAATGGGTGAAGGAGTGGATTTGAATAGTAAGTATAGTATAGTATACTAAGATACTATACTATATAGTAAGTTAGTATACTATATATATATACACTATCTGGTAAGTTAGTATACTAAGATACTATATATATTTTTATATATACTATACTATACTATACTATACTATACTATACTATACTATACAGTGTAGTATACTAAGTAAGTATAGTAAGATGAATAATTGAGCAGTTGGGAAGCCCTGTTAAGGGCGAATCAGTAAGGGCAGACTAGTGGGCATATGGATGCTAGAACAGATGGATGGAAGCTGAACAGATGGAGTGAGAGGTGATGGATGGAGAGTGGAGTTTGAGCCACAGTGATTGAGAGAGCCTGTCTAAAGCACCCTTCTTTGCCACAGGCTCTCTGCAGCTGGACCTCAACCACATGCCCAAGCCCGCCAAGACAGCCGAGAAGTGCTCTGTGGACCAGTTGGAAGACACTCTCCACCCAGAGCGGTTCGTGTCTCTTTTTGAACAGAAGACAGTGAAGGGCTGGTGGCCCTGTGTGGCGGATGAGGGTGAGAAGAAGATCCTGGCGGTGAGTCAGCCCCATCTGGCCGGTGACTCCTCCATAGAAATCACAGGCACAGGCGTGTTCCTCTCCCTATCTCCTGCCCTCCGTCTATTTTCCAAGACCTGTCCCTCTTCCTTGCCACTTTCCAGCCTTCCCCTCCTTGAGGGTTGTATCCCAGTGAAGCCTGTTTAAATCAAAGGGGCCTTAATCTCTGTGGGTCCTTTTTAGTTTATACCCTGCTCTGTGGCCTTCACAGTGATCGTGTCCTGGGTCCCCCTTTGGCTAGACTTCTGAAAGAGGACAGGCATCCTGCCGCTCCCGTTTAAGCAGGACCCTACCAGGGCCCTTCCTTGAGGGCTATTCCCTCCGCCCAGAGATTGTAACAGTCTGTCCAGGGGTGTGACTGAGGACCATGAGGAATTGTCCTGCCTCTGCAGGGGAAGTAAATGACAGTTTATTATTGTCCCTCAGTATCCACGGGGGTTGGTTCCAGGAGCCCGGTGGACATCAAAATCCACAGATGCTCAAGTCTCATAGTTGGTCCTCCATGGTTGGTGGAATCTGTGGACTGAAACCTGCAAATGAGGGCCAACTGTATATTTATTGAAATAATGTGTGTATAGGTGGATCTGCATGGTTAAAACCTATGTGGTTCAACCCCTCAAGTGGCCCTTGAAATAAAATATCCATGTTGTGTAACAAATTATAACAATTAATAAGAAACACTAATGTCTCAAAAGAAAAGTGAGTGCAGTGCATGCATAGATAATACACAAAGAAGTAGAGTGGCCATTAAAATTAAGAAAGTTCATTTCCCCTAGTAATTACATAAAGGAATATTTTAAAATGTGAAAACATCTTTAATGTATTATAGTAGAATGTTTTAAAAACAGAAATGCTCATTGCTGGCGAGGATGCAGAGAGACTCCCCCCTCATTTACTTTTGCCCGGCAGGCTAATGATTTTACATTTGGGGAAACAATTTAGTAATATATAACCTGAAACTTAGCAATATTTATTCCCTTTGAAATTTTTTATCCCACTTCTAAAATCTTTCCTAAAGAAATAACCTCATTAAATTAAAACTTTACGGTTCTAGGGTGTTTGTTGCAGCATTTTTTATAACAACAAAGAGTTGGAAACAACCTAAATGACCAAAATAACTAGTTTGCTAAATAAATTATGGTCAACCATTGTATAGAATGTTTTATAGCATTAAAAGCAAACTTTAAAGAGTATATAATTATATAATAATAAAATATATTATTTTAAGCGAAAGAAGCAAGCTATAGAACTAAATATACACAGTATGGTATTTCATATACTTGCAGAGAAAAATAAGTCTGAAGAATAAAATATTAGGAGTGCTTATCTTTACATAGAAAAAGTATGAGTGACAGTATCCTTTCTTTATATGTGTCTGTAGTTCCTACATATTCTGCTAGGAACAGGTACTTTTATGATCAGATTACCCTGTATCATTTTTCAAAAAAAATCATAAAGTGACCTTGACATCTGTCCTGGCCTGGTTCCTCTCCAAGCCACGGTACAGAGCCTTTGTGTCCCTGATCAGGTCCCCTTGTCCCCACAGGGCAAGCTGGAGATGACCTTGGAGATTGTAACAGAGAGTGAGCATGAGGAGCGGCCAGCCGGCCATGGCCGGGATGAACCTAACATGAACCCCAAGCTTGAGGACCCAAGGTTGGTGCCCGGCCCCTGACCGCTGACGGCCAAGGGGACTGGGAGGCGTAGCCACCGTAGAGGAGGCCCCCACTGCGTAGCCACACAGAGGCCCCACGGCCCAGAGAAGGGTGTGACTTATCCCAGGGTGCACATCGTTAGGGAGCAGGTGCCCGACATCCTTCCAGAACAGGTTGGGCTCATCAGTTCCTTCCAGAAGCAAGCGCTGTTGAGTAACTGGTGGTTGCAGGCCAAGGATGCTGTCATGTGGCTTGCATATGGAACCGTCCCTACTGGGTCATCTTAGCATCCTCACTTTACAAATGAGAAAACAATCACAGCAAAATTAAATAAGGTCATTCCAAGGAAAGTGGCGAAGCTGAAATTCTCACACCTGGTCTGATTGACTCTGCAGCCTGACCGAGGTCTTTCCCCTGAACAAGCTGCCTCTGTGGCTTTCTTGTGGTGTCAGTGTGGCTTTCAAAAGGTCTTTCAGTTTTCCCACCTGTGAAATGGGGGCCTAGCCTCTGCCTCCCCTACCTCCCAGATAAGGAATATAAGCCAATCCAGTGGATGTAGAAGCCTTGAAGACAGTTATTGGAGCCTGAAAGACGGCTATTAGTGGTAGGGGTGTGTGTGTGAGTGGTCGGGCTGCATTTGCTGGGTCTTTTCCCACGGCCTGCTTAGCTCAAGTCACACTTAGCACAGACAGCCCACTTTGTCACAGCGCTGTCCTGACTGCCACGGGCTGGTCGAGCAGCGAGAGGCATCCCTACCCAAGGATGCTGGGATCTGGGTGGAAAGATGAGGGAGACCCAGGAGAGCCAGTGGCATGCAAGTGAATATCAGAGTGGCCATTACTGAGACACAAAACTTGCCTGCTCTTTGAACTGTGAGGCTGATCTAGGGGAAGGATCTGAGGTTCTTGGTTGTGAGAGACCATCACCTTTCTGGGTTCAGTTCCTGCCATCCTTCCCTGACCGTGGACCAGCCACGTGCATCTAGGCCCGTGGCTGAGCTCATCTGGAGCTCATGGGCCATAGCTCAGTGAAAGTGGAACCCCTTGAAGCTCTGTCCAGTCCCAGGCCTCTAGTCTGTGACAAGTCCTGTGTCAGGAAGGGGAGAGCGGCAGGGAAGGTGATCTGGACAGGGTGGCTGATAACTGGGTCCCTGAGGGTGTGTAGGGTTTGACGGCATCAAGAAGAGAAGGGGGCTGCGGGCGGGCTCATGCTGGAGCAAAGGCTGGGAGAAGAAGGGGATGCTGATGCAAAGGTCTGGGTCTGGGGCCAGGGGCCAGGGGCTGGAGGCTGGGTGGGTCTGGGGGCTGGGTATGAAGGGCCAGGGTGATTTGGGAGCAGGGCTCAGAGGGAGCAGCACTGGTGGGGATACCCTGCTGACCTCTGGGATCTCCCTTGCAGGCGGCCTGACACCTCCTTCCTCTGGTTCACCTCCCCGTACAAGACTATGAAGTTCATCCTGTGGCGGCGGTTCCGGTGTGCCATCATCCTCTTCTTCATTCTCTTCATCTTCCTGCTCTTCTTGGGCATCTTTGTCTATTCCTTCCCGGTAAGCTGGCCCGAGGGGAGAGGCACAGACCCCATCTCCGGGGAGCTCCTGGTCTGATGTGGGAGGCACAGCTCTTGACCTCCAGCAGCTCCTGGTCTTGGAGGAGCCTCTCATTGTCCTCCAGTGCACTGAGTGTCTGATGGAGAGGCAGCCTCTGTCCTTGGGGCGTCCGTGGTCTGAGGAAGGAGACACGGGCCCTACTCTGGGGGTCCCCAGTCTGGTAGGAGACCCTTGGGGAGTTCTGAGTTCTTGCCCTTAATGGGGAGACACAGTGTGCTTAGGGTGATGGGCTGTGTAATCAAGGGCAGAAGGTGAGGCCCTTGGGCAGCCGAGCGTAGGAGAACCTTGTTGAAGGAAGGTGTGGAGCTTGGTCAGGAAGGGAAGGGAAGGTGTGGATGGCAGAGAAGAGGGGAAGGCCCTCTGTCTGTGAGGATGGCACCTGCTGAGGACCTGGAGAGGCTCTTAGTGTCCATCTGAGGACCTGAGAGTGTGCTGTTTCCTGTAGTGGGGTGGCATGGGGCGGAGTGTGAGTGAGGAAGGGGTAAGCCAGGAGCCTTTCCCCGGCGCAGTGAACACCGGGCCCCTTCCCCCTGCTGAGTGCCCGAGAAGCCAGCTGATGCCTGACAGAGAGCGACCAGGGCTGCGTGAGTTGGGGCTGCTGAGCCAGCTCCGCAGGCCCCTCCCAAAGGAAGGGAATCTGGAGCTGTCTCCCCTGCCCAGGCTTCCTGGGTCCTCACGGCAGCCCCTGAGCGTCTCTAGAACCTCAGACCTTGGAGGGAGCACAGGTTCCCAAGCTGATACCTGAGTTTTAATCTCTTCTAAATGTCTAAAACTTTTTAATATGAAAAGTTCAAATCCTTGTACAAGTAGAGGAACGGTGTGAATGGAAAGAAGCGGACACCCAGGGAGGGGAGAGACCAGCTCAGGGCTGCAGGGCGGTCTGTGTACAGCTCCAGGCCAGGGTTCCGGCCACAGCCCTGGTCAGCAGCAGGCCGCCAGCCACGTGCACGGTCCCCACAGCAGGCAGTGGAATTACTCGCCTGTGAGCTCTTTGCTCTGTGAGTCCTCCAGGAGAAGGAGGGGTCCCAAGCGTCTCTCCCGGCATAGCTGGCGAGGCCTGGTACCAGCAGAGAGCCTCCCGAGGAAGAGAGTTCAAACGGCAGAGCATCCCCTTCAGGCCCTGATACCACGAACTGCGGGAGTAGCGGAGGGGAGCTCTGGTTTGGACACCCAGGCCCTGGCACCCTCTGGGCCCTGAGTCACAAAGGAGGGTCTAGAGCCGGGGTGGCCATGGGTCGGGCTGAGGGCCAGGCTCTTTGAGCTGACTGAGACTTTTGTGAGGCTCAGCGAGAAGACTTACATTGGCCAGATAGGCCTGAGGCTCAGGGGTGGGTGCGGTTATGGGGGTCAGGCTTGTTTGGTTTGGGGGCCCTCTTGGTGAAGGAAGACAAGTTACAGCTATTAACACAGGGTTAGCTACTGGGCCCTGGAAGGGCAAGAGCAAGTGGTGCCTAGAGCTTAGCTGCCCTGGCAGAGACCTGGGCTCAGGGGTCAGGCCCAGGACTCCACCTCCGTGC
Source organism: Muntiacus reevesi (assembly GCF_963930625.1). Lineage (NCBI taxonomy): Eukaryota > Metazoa > Chordata > Mammalia > Artiodactyla > Cervidae > Muntiacus > Muntiacus reevesi. The sequence goes on from NC_089251.1 coordinate 88,952,473, forward strand.
CTCTGCCCCTGGAGCAGGCCCAGGTGGCCAGGTTGGGGAGGCGCAGTGCCCCTCGCCTGGCCTCTCCTCAGGCTCACCTGCTCTCATGCTGTTTATGCCCAGCCACCGTTGGGTTCAGGCAAAGACTTTGTGTCCGGGAGCCAAGGGTGAGCTCTGTGGGTGATGGAGAGGGCGGTGAGGCTGGTGCTCTGGTAAGCTGGCAGTCCACGAGGAGACACGGTGACGCCAGGACCACGGGGAGAACAGGGTGCAGCCTCGTGCTCCACGGTGAGGCTGGGCCAGAGAGTGTGGGCAAGGCGAGCTGGGGTACCCCACGCTCCTGAGCAGGTGGTCTGAGAAGCAAGCTGCAGCAGCTCCAGGAAGCATTGCAGAACCCTGGGCCAGCTGCAGGTCTGTTGGGGAGAATCTGCCCCAGGAACATTCTGGTCTGAGCATCACTGTTGTGTGAGATGGAGCTGCATGTGGAGTCCTGAGCTGGTAGCTGCTTTTGGCTCTGCCAGTGACTCCCTGAGTGACCTCGGCCGGGATCCCCATCGGCATGAGGCAGGGCTGGGCTGGGTCAGCACTGACCTGCTGTGACTAGCACTCTGCGAAGGGGAGCTGGGTGGGGAGGGGGCTGCATGTCAAGCCAACCTTTGCTGAAGAGCCAAGGAGGGCAGGGCTGGGCCCTAAGGAACATGCCCGCCTCCTGGCTATGCCTGGGCTCGCCCCTGGCCAGCCGGGCCCCACCCTGCAAGGCGCTCGGGCAGCAGACTGGCCTCAGGGACCTGGGGAAGGGGGAAGGAGGTCCCAGCTGCCTGGCTGGGAGACAGAAGGAAGATTTCCAGTCACTTCCAGCCTGCCACCCTGTCTCATCTCAGGGGCAGCCACAGCCCCAGACCCCGTGGGCAGGCCCTGGGCAGAGCCTCTTCCCTGTCTCCTGGGTCCCCAACAGCAGCATCCATTTCTTTTGAGATCGACTGGGAATTGTCCTCTTCAAATACTAGCCCTGCCTTCTCTCCAAGGGCTGGTGTGTGGGCTCGGCTCCCAGGCGAGGGCTTGGGGGCAAAAGGGGCAGCCTGGATCTGAGGCTACTGATGCTCTCACCTGGAGTCCTTTGCAACAAGCTGGGCATGTCCATGTGGCTTGGTCACCTGGTGGGTGCTGGACCCGTGCCCCTAGCCTAGCTTGCAGGTTTTGGGGACGGAGGCCTTGGTGGAGAGGGGCCTGCGGCCAGGGCTGCCACCTCCTCCCCTGCGTTGACCTAACCTCCCACCCCCTTGGAAATTCCCCCGGGAGGGGGACAGGAGGGCAGCCTGTCTGTTCCCCACCCCCAGCTCTCCCCCAGAGGCCGCCGGGAGCAGGGCCAGCGTGGGGAGGCAGGAGGCGATCTGGCGGGGAAGGAGCGGTGGCTTTGTTTCCAGAGTTGGCTTTCCCGGGCGGCGCTGGGGAACATACTGTCCCAATTAGGAGCCCTGTGTTGTGTTGTATGTGTTTTCATGGTTTTAGGGGGGAGGAGTGGGAAGGGGAGATTCCTGTCAGTCCTGCAGCAGCCAGGGCTTAATCAGGGGTGACCCGTCTCCAGGGCTGGCCTGTGTTGTGGGTCATCCTTGTGCACCACCCCTGCCCTCACCTCTTTCTCTGCTTTTGGGGCAGGAGCATGGGGGTCAACGAGCCCGGGATTCCTGTGTGTGGGGAGTTGGAGGAGGGTGGGGAGAATCCCAGCCGTGCCTTCGGGCCACCTGTCTGATGGAAGGGGCCGGGCCTGGCCTGGCTGGGGCAGAGTCCTCTTGCAGAGCGGAAGCTGGGAGTGGGCCCTGATTGATGGGGGAGAAGACAGCAGTGCAGGCGCCGTGGCCCCCAGGAGAGTGCGGTGTGACGGCGAGGCTGGGAGGGTGCAGTGTGGAGTGTGGAGTGTGGCCGAGGGGTGGTGAGTGCGAGGTCCAGGCAGGTGGCTGAGTCCTTTCCCAGCTCCTTTTTCCCAGCAGCTGTCACCACCTGTCCCTGCCTCCTCCCTCCCTCTCTCCAGAACTATGCTGCCATGAAGCTGGTGAAGCCCTTCAGCTGAGGACTGCTGGGCCCAGGACTGGCTTCCTCCTCTGCCCCGCTCGGTAGCGCTCCTCCAGATGTTCAAGCCTGACCATCAAGCCGGGGTGGGCAGATGGACTGGCGCACACACCAAGTGTTGGCGACGTCGAGCCCTGGGATCAGCCGCTGTCATCATTTCTTTCTCCCCTGAACCGAACCGTGTGGGATCAGCCCATGTGTATTTCAGCATAAAACAGGTGGAACCACAAAGCAGCTTTGGTGTGTGTCTCTGTGGCCCCTGAGTGGGGTGACGTGCAGGGATGAGTCTGGGTGGGCGGGGTGTGGGGTGTGCCATCTCTGCTCAGAGGTCCCACTGGAGCTGTGGATCTTTTGACAAGAACGGTGGGGGTGGTCTGGGCTTTGAGGCTTAGTGTCGGCCTGCCTGGAGACCCAGCTTGTTCTGCTCCCGGACTCTGCCCCCTGCCCTGCGCCCTCCTCCCTCTGGCATCTCCTTTTTCTCGCCCACACCTCTGTCTGCTTGGGTGGGCAGTTACCTGCACCGCGCCTGGAAGAGGTTTCACTTATGCACACGGAGCCCCAGAAACTCTGCAGGCAGAGGTAGCTGCTGGATTCCTGGCTGTGACCTTGTCTCCTGTACTCTTGGGATGACTTGGGGTTCTCTCCCTGTTTCCTCACCCTGCTCTGGTCTGGACAAATGCACCCTTTTCTTGTGATCCGAGCATTGCATTAGCCGTTGGTCTGACATCTCTTGCAGGGATCAGGCTTCATCTACAGGAGCAGCAGGAACACACTTAGAGAAAAACCAAAGAGTATGAAAACATTGTTTCCAAAAAGAGGCCTCTGCCTCTGTCGCCTGAGGGGCTGAAACTCTGGAGCTCAGCCTGGTGGCCTGCTCGCCTGTTACCCAGGAGGGCTGCTCTTGTTTCCTGCTGTGAGCTGTTCCCGTGGCCCAGGCCCCAGAGTGAGCCTTCCAGCCCCTCTGGCTCTTCCCTGCCTGCTGGGACCCAGACAGGCCCTGCCTTATCTCACCTGGTTGGTGGGACTAGGGGTGACTGGGACGGGGCTGATGGCCTGAACCCTCCTGGATGAGGGAGCTACAACTTGAACACAGAGTGGTTCCCTCTTCAGGAGAGGTTCTGATGGACGATGCCCTCGGTGTCCAGCTCCCCGTGGGCCCTGAGAACCTGGGTGGCCCGTCCTGAGACCCTGACACCTGAACCCCGGAGCCATGTGGCCATTCCTTGCACAGAACAGGCAGCAGGGCCCAGGGTCACCCATCTCTCCTGGGTCGTGAGCCTTCCATGAATATCCACCATGGAGGTGGTGGACCAGTGATTCCTTGGGAAGGACTGGAGGTAAAAGGAAGAGGTGGGCCTGCAGCTTCAGGAGGTGCTGAGAAAGCTTTAGAGTCTGGGGAGACCTGAGAATGTCTGAAGGTAGGGAGGAGGAAACCACTAGGGAGGGAAGGGTCAGACATACAAGAGAGAAAATGGGATAATTAATGGAACCAGCTTCTGGAGAAGGAGGGGTGGGTGTTATCTTGGAAAGAAAGTTCTCTTTTTCTTACAGGTGCAAGAAGGCTGGAGGAAATATATCCATACGTGGGACTGTCATTTCCTTTATTCATTTGCTTTTTCTTGCTGCTTTGAGTTGCAGATAATAGAAACCATTACTTAAATTAGTAAAAGGACTATAATGGCTTTACAGAAATGAAATTTCAGAAGGATTGGCTTCAGGCAAGGGCTGAGCCAGCTCCTCAGTTGGTCACCAAGACTTTGCTTTCTCTCTCTGCTCTGCCCTTGTCAGAGTTGGCTTCTGTATAAAGCTGACTCTATTCCTTTGGAGTCTGGAGTTAAAACTGCTCCCTGGAACCCTATAGGCCACCAAGCAAAATTCAGGGGGAATGAGGAACAGATGGTGAGGGGACATTGTGTCCAGTACATGTTTATTGAGAGAGTCTACACAGCAGCCCTAGAGCAGGTTCTGAAGATATAGCAGTGAGTTACTTATGACTCCTGACCTCCCATAATTCCCAGTATTGGGGGAAAAGTGAATCAGGAAACCACGGTTATTTTTACTCTTAGGAGCATATCAGAGATGGGACACCCCAGGGCAGGGAAAGGATGACATCTGAGTGGAGCGTTGAACTGCCCCCGGTGGCGAAGACTGGAAAGCTGTGCTGAGCAGTAGAGATAGAGACCAAGACTCTGGCTGTCCAAGAGCCCAGAATCTTTAGGGTAAGGCTGAGTGTCGAAGGGCCTGTGTCTGCAGCTGAGGAGTTAAAACTTCATTCTGGAGGTGAAGAAGAGGCACGGAAAGAACTCAGACTGGACTGGCCTTGGTCAGAATCGTGGCTTCTCAGTGCTTGTCTTGGGAGACAGGTATCTTCTGGGAGCACGTGATGGAGCTTCAAGTTGTGCAAGCCTATGGCCTTTGACAGGGTGAGGTTCCAGTGGTCTCACTTAGTTCTCAACAAGGTCTGTGATCACAGGTGGTGGAGAACAAATGCTCAGGATGCTGTGTGGCCAACTATAGAGGCCCTTTTAGAAGGCTGGTCCATTAGTCCAGGAGCCAATTGGCAAAGGTCGGAAAGGAAGGGTAGGAGTCATTCATTCATTCACTTAGTCATTCAAGATGTACATACATACATACATGCACACACACATAGAGCCATCCATGTACCAGTCAAGGTGCTAGGCTTTAGAGATATAATGCTGAGCAGGCTTAACAGGGTTCCAGAGCTGACAATTGAGGGGGTGGGGGAAGGCAAACAGATAGGTAAAGGGTGACAAGGTCAAGGGCTGGGTGTAGAAAAGACAACAGAGACAGCAAGGACTAACCATGACCAGAAATGGTTTAAAGATCTGTAGGAGTGTCCATAGGGCCCAGAGCTGTTGTTCTCAGCCAGGGCTGATTTTTGCCCCCTTGGGCACATTTGACAGTATCCAGAGACAGTTTAAAAAAAGTTTTTTTTAATTAATTAATTAATTTTTGGCTGCACTGGGTCTTTCTTGCTACACATGAGCTCTCTCTAGTTGAGGCAAGTGGGAGCTACTCTAGTTGCCATGTGTGGGCTTCTCATTGAGGTTTGTAGAGTTTGGGCCCTAAGGCATGCAGGCTTCAGTAGTTGCAGTGCACAGGCTTAGTTGCCCCATGACATGTGGGATCTCAATTTCTGGACTGGGGATTGAACCCATGTCCCCTGCACTGGCGGGTGGATTCTTAACTGCTGGACCACCAGGGAAACCCTTGGAAGATGGTTTTGATTGTCATGACTGCACATAAATAGGTAAGCATGCTACTGGCATCCAGGAGCTACTAAACACCCCTCAGATCACAGGACACACCCTCCTGTCCCAAATTATCCAGTCCAAGGTGCTGATGGCACTAATGTTGGGAACTCTGGCATAAAGACTGTGGGCTGCAGAGACTCTGAGTGGTGAGAACAAGCAGGCCTGGGGGATTGACTCGTTAGGGCTGGGGTGCGGGGTGGGGGGCAGTGGGGCAGTCCCACTCGCCGGTTTCATGAGTGGTGGGACCATTCATGAGGTCCATCTTGGACAAGAAATTTCAGACATCTTTGGGGTGCCGTCAAAATACTCTTCCTGCCCTCCACGTCTCCCTGCTGGTCAGTCTCTTCTCCCTTCCCAAAGTTCTAGAAAGCATCATTTACACTTGCTATCTCCATGTCCCTACCTTGCATTCACTCCACCCACTGTTATCTGACTTTGTTCCTGTGGCGTAGTCAGTGGGTTTCCTTTTCAACAGTCATTCTCTCTCTTTGCCCCCGTGTCCTTGTGCTGAGAAAGGAGCCCAGTCCCCGTCCTCAGGGAAGGAGTTGTATTCAATCAACTCAATCATAGTAATTGTCCTTGTTGATGATTGGTTTGGGAAGAGGTTTGTGATTCATATATGGTCAATGAGGTGAGAGGAAGGTGGTGGTGATTACTAATAGAAAGGTGCTGGAAAAGTTTCTTAAAAAGTTAGAAATAAGAAAGAACACACAAGGAGGCAAACCTTCATCTTTTGTCTTTTAATCTTGTTATGGAAAAAAGGTAATGCCTGGAGCTATGGCTGCTATCTTGTGATAATGAGGGGACAAGCCCGAGAAAGAAAGTTGACACGCAAGATGGCAAGAACCTGTTGCTCCAGGAAGCTGTCAAGAAAGAACCAGCTCTGGAACTACCCTACTTCCAGAGGTCTTGTTATGTGGGATCATAAATTCCTCATTGTTAAAGCCGTCTTTGGTTGGGTAGTGTGCTACCCACAGTTCAAATCATCGTTGTTGATAGATTTCATTCTGCTCCCCTGAAGACTGTTTTTACTGCAGTTGCCAATAACCAGGGCGGCCGTGTACAGGCACCACATCTAAGACATTATGAGTTTATTATTTATTATAACAATTTTCCCACAGATGGCAGTAAAGTGTTTTGTTCTAATAAAATCAGTGTGTTACGGTTTTCTGATAGAAGTAAACTACCTTGAGGAAAGGGCACCTTTTTCTAATTCACACCAGGGCCCTGTCTCCCCTGGTTGTTAAATCTGTGGACGCTTATCCTCCCGACTCTCTGGAGCGGCTGGAAGCACTGCACGTGCTATGCTTCTTGATACACTTGCGGTTTTTGGCTTCCATGGCACCACAGTTGACCGATATTCCTCTTTCCTCTCCGGCCTTGCCTTCTTCGTTACTCTCTAGTGTTCCCCAGCTCTTACCTGGGCCCTCGTTCTTACTCTGCACACCGCCTCGGCCACCTTACTTGCTCCTGTGGCTCTGATTGCTCTCCAGGCTACCGACCCTGGAACTCCTACCTTGAGCCCCGTTTTTGCCCTGTGCGGCAGCTGTGTTATCCAACTGCTTACCCAGTGGACACCTCCCGCAGAGGGACTTAACAAGCGCTGCAAACTCACCCCCCCGCCTACCACCCCCACTCGACATCCCTGTCCTCCACTCCGTGAGAACAGGTTCTGCCCTGCTGTTCCCTCCATGGACCCCATTACTGGAGTTCAGCGTGTGGGAGGCATCCTTGAGTCCTACCTCCTCCTAAACCTATATCCCAAACATCAGCATTTCCCACAAATTTCCCGGCTCTTGAATCTCTCTGGATCAAGCTACTTTTCTTCCCAGCACCGCCACCTCCATTTACGATCAGGCCCCCAGCAGGTTGGTCATTGGAACCTAGGTGCTGCCCCATCAGTCTTCTCCTTCCCCATGCCTCAGTTCTCTGTCCACGGGTAGCCAGCCCTGGACCCAGCGGTGGCCCCCTCTCCCAGCCCCCATCCTCACAAGGGAGGTCAACCACGCTGGCCCAGGCTTCTCCGAGGATGATCCTTCCGTCTTTCCTGCCTCACCTGTTGCTTGTCCCTGTGATCTACTAGATGGAATCCGGAACAAGTCTGACTTTGGCCCGTGGCTCTGTCTTCAGCGTGGCGCCTTCCTCTGGGGGTCTCCTGTGACCTGTCCTGGTGCCCATCTGCCCCGAAACCCCGGCCCACTTGTCTGTCCCCGCGCCCTTCCCACCCCTACGCTGTGCCTCCAGGGCTGAAATCACATCCTGGTCCTTAATGAGATGTCTGCTTCCTTCACTAAAGGGACTTTACTGAGTGTTTCATTGCATGGTCTCTGTAAACAGGCAGGCCCTCGGAGCCATGGCAAATTGGATTTTTATGTTGTGAAATTCGGTTAGTTTTCAGCGTTTGAGACCTATTCTTTTGCAAGGTGGAGAATCACTCTCATCTGTTTAAAGAAAAGGTTCAGTAAAACTTCATATGCCTTTTAAATGCAGAATACTCAGTTTCCTGCCTTTATTTTCTCTGCTGGTGTTTTGAAGAGAGATATTCTGCTCACATGCATGGACACACACGGACACACACACACATGCATGTACACACACATCATTTTCTGTTCCTTTTCCAGGGCTCTGTGGACAGTCCAGGCTGGGGTGACAGGGAGCTTGGACAGACAGGAAGAGCTAACTGTAAGCACAGCCCTGGCCTGCAGCCCCCTCCCCACTGCCCCTGCCCCCAGGGAATGCAAACTTGTCTCAATCCTCTCTCCACGTGTTTCATAAATGCAGGATTAGGGGATTTCCAGGGAACCAGGTGGGCATCCCCTGCCTGGGACGTGGGGACAGCCCAGGAAACATTTTTTTTTTGCTCTTGGATGAGAACAGGGTAAGGGCCAGGGTCTGCTGCCAGGCGGGCCCTTAAATGTGGCTGAAACTCCCACATGAAGAGTGGGAGCCTCCCTCTCCCTCCTTGCCGGCTTGCTGCTGCTCCATCCTGTCCCCTGGGGACGTCTTGCTGCAGTTTCAGGGCCTTGCGGCTTGGCCCAGTGTGGGCTTCATGCTGTGTCTCTGCCTTTGTTTTGGTCTTGGTGTTTCATGGTGTGCGTCTGTGTCTGTGTGTGTGCATGCACACATGTGTGTGAAAGATGGACGACAGTTGAGGCAGATGTAGAAAGAGACAGATCCATGGTGAGAGACAGAGGCAGAGAGATGCACAGAAGTGCAGTGGGGACGAGAGAGAGACCAGAGCCTTTCTTGCATGCGCTGGATGGAGCTTGGCCTCAGCTGCCCTTGTTCCTTCAGAGCCGGCTCTTTTCTGTCCTCCGCACTGGCTCCCTAGCTTATTTGGTCAGACACAGAATATAGGAGGAAGAGAGGGGCAACCTCCCTGGTCTGGCCACCCCACATCTGGCCAGGGAAGCGTCACATCACATTTCCCTGGAAACCCAGTAATTCCTCATAGGCTCCATCAGTTACCTCGGGCCCCGTGCCCCTTCACTCTGCAGGGCTGGCCAGGGTGTGTTTGGGCTGGGGTGAAGCAGGGCGCCGGGGCAGTCTGACTGCCACTCCCAGCCTGGCTGGTTTCCCCACGTTTCCATCCAGAGTCTGGGGCGGGAGCCTGGTCACCCCTTCCCAGGGCAGGGTCAGGAGCCCGCCGGGGCCTCTGGGGGCCTCTCCTGAGGTGACACGCAGTGCCTGGCACATTGTGAGTGCTCCATTCCCTTTGAAGAGGAGCTCTGAGCTGCCTGGGGTGTTGGGATGAGGGAGAGAGCTGAAGAAGGGCAGGTGGGGGTCTCCCCTTTCTGGGGGACTCCTCCACGGGGAGGGTGACATTGGCCCCATTTCTTCCTTCGGCAAGGACAGGGCTGGTTGCTCTGTGGATGTGGGAAAGTGCAGCTTCCTGTCAGCCGAGCAGTACCCACCACACGGGCTGTCTCGGCCACCACGTCTGGGCTTTCCTTTCCTGGAGAGCAGTGTGACCTCAGCTATTCTGCCTGCCACCTTGGGAGGGGCTGGGTAACACAGTCCCCCACCAGTGACCAGAATGGGGATCCCTATAGTAGTGCACACTAGAGAGACCCCTAAGAGACCCCACCCCACAGAGACCCCTTGGGCAGATGGTCAGGGCCGGTCACACTTGGACCCACCCAGGAAGCCCCGTGCTCTCTGGGACGTGGTCGTACACGCAGTCACAGTCACAGGCGCATGCCTGTGTGCTCAGGACACACGTGCTTCTGTGTGTATGTGTGTGTGTGCGTGTGTGCATGCGCGTGTATGTGTGCATGTGTGTTTCACATTTTTGGTCAGAATATACTCTGGAAACCTAAGCAGAAAAGAGCATGTGAATGTGGCCATCATCAGGGATAAATTAATCCCAGACATGTAAAGGGTTTTCTTTTTTCATTCTTAGCCCGACTGCAAATTCAATTATAACTCTCTGCCAGCTACTGAAATGAGGGGACTGGTACGGACGTGGCTGAGCCTGGAAAGCGGGGCAGGCCAGGGGACCCTCTTGCTCCCCTCCCGCACCCCGCTCCCCTGCTGTCCAGGACCCAGGAAGGAGTTGCAGTTACTCTTGGATACCACACACGGGCAGAGCTTTGGGGCAGCAGCCAGGTACCAACCAAGAACATGGAGCCGGTGGAAGCAGAGCTGCCCTCTGAGACCTGGGCGAGGAAATGACCACATGTGGGGTCAGATCACAGGCTGGCAAAGGCTCTCTCATGAGGCAGCTGGTCCCAGGGCCTGGCCAACCTAGGTGGCGCATGAGTCCACCCATCCGGGGAGAGAACCAGGAGACTCACCTTGCCCCCTTGGCAAGGCTTTTTATCTGCCATGGCTATCAGGGCTTGTGGCCGTGAAAGCCTGACTTTCCCCTCACCCTCGCAGGCAAACTTCTGATGGTGATTTGGCTGCCAGAGCCGGTCTGTCTGTGGGGCGATGCTGCCGCTGCTCACTTGCCCACTGTCTTTAATGCTTGTACACACACCCTTTCAGAGCTCTGCTAAGGACAGTCTCCCCTTGGAGCCAGACCCGCCTCCCTCAGACACACATAATAGGGTCTCAGCCTGAGAGTGTCTGTCTGAGGCCCCTTGAGGAGTCCCACTCAGGGAAACTGCAGCCAGGCTCTCCTCCGTCATAGCCTTCCCTTGGCTGCGGGAGGCTTGGGCATGTCTGCTCCAGGCTGAGAACAAAGAGTGTTCCCTCTCTCCCTGAAGCTTGTTCCTCTGTGACAGCTGCCTTCTCATTTCATTCTTCCAGAGGCAGGGAGGGGAACTGAGTTACTTCAAGGGAACTGCAGGGATGAGGGGGTGGGGGTGGCAATTGGGCATTCCACAAGAATTCCCAAAGAAGGTCAGGTGAGGCTAGTTTTGAAAGAGAACGGATGAGTTGGCGGAGATTCGATTTTGAATAGGGGGGTGGCGGGTTGTGAGTTTGAGGCTAGGAGGGAAGAGTGGTCCTGGTGACATTGAACAGAGAAATTGAAGGGGAGCCAAGGGGCCTGTAGGAAGAGGCCTGGAGGGGCAGGCCTAAGGCTAGAGGTAGGGGCTCCGTCTGCCGCTTCCCTGGGGCCTCTGGGGCCTTTTACATAACCTAGGCCTGGCCAAGGAGAGCTGGATTTTCACAGTTAGGCTCAGGCTGCCAGAAGAATGAGAAAAATGGGCCAGAGGGAACACCTCCACTGCAGAGAATAGGAGGGAGGGGAGTAGGGAGCTAGGGATGGTGTGGGTGTGGGTGTGGGTGGGTGAGAGAGAGAGAGAGAGAGAACTCCGGCTCTGTGAGCCCCTGGCCAGCCCTGGAAGAGCCCTAGCACCTGCCTCCCCCAAGGGTCTTAGAACAAGGAAGCTCCCACTGTATCCAGTCAGTCAGGCTGCCTCAGAAGCCTGGGACCCCATTCCACCAGGTCAGAGAGGCACCTGCCTCTCTCCTTTCTTATTCCCACTAAAGTGGGGGAGCAGGGGCCTCCTAGGAAGACCCAGGTCTTTCCAGCCTCAGTCAGGGTTGAGGATGAAGTCAGAGGTTGGTCAGAGAGGAGCCTTTGGCTACTGAAGCGCTGTGTAGATACATTGTCACCTTTAATCCACACTTGTGAGAGGTAGCTATTTGGAGCCCCACATTAGAGACAAGAAAACAGACTCGGGCAGGCCACGTTTTGGTAAGGGAGGTTATACCCAGCCATGGCGATTCAGAGTCCTTGCTCTCTGCGCCCCATCCCCAGGCCCAGACACCTCCCAGTCTTCACAACTGGTGATGTCCTGACCAGACCCAGAGCCCCCACCCGGTGTGGGAGGTGTGGGAGGCAGCAGGCAGGTGGGGGTGACTTTGTGTGGAGTTGGCTCAGATATGGTGACGTTTTCTGTTTTTCATTCACTCAGCAAGCATTTTTTTTTTTTTGAGCACCTGTCGTGCCCGGGCTCTGCTCTAAGCACAGAATTCTTACCCTTGTAAAAGCTCTCTGTCAGGGAGCCAGACGAAAAAATCATTTCAGGCAGTAATGAATGAATGCTGGAGGAAAAATAAAGCAGAGGGAGAGATAGAAATAACAGTGCGTCATTTTTCAAACAGGTTTGAGGCAAAGCCCTCTGGAAATGCGACACTGGCTGACCTGAAAGAGCGAGCAGGCAAAACCAGGGTGAGGGCACCCCGGGCCCGGGGCGGCACAAGTGCAAAGGCCCTGAGGCAGCGCTGAGCTGGGCTTGCGGGCTGGCTTACACTGGTCTCTACCTGGGGGTTGGTTGCCATCCCCCCCACGCCTCATCTGGAAATCCTGGTCTCCGCATTGTCATCAGGGTTCACCCCTGTTGCTCTGTGTGGACTGACGAGGGCGCCTCCCCCACTCTGGGCCCGCGGTGACCCAGACCCCCGCTGGCTTCTTCCCCAGGGTTGGCAGCTTGGGGAAGTGCTTCCAGCATTCACACTCCTCACTGCCCACTCTAACCCCTGCCGCCAATTCAGGCAACATGCTACTTCCAGATGGGCAAGGGTGACTATTTATTCTATTGTTAAAAATAGCTTTTATTGGTTTTTGTCTTATTACAAAAGTAATATACGTTCATTATAGAAATCTGAGAAAACAGCTAGCAAAAGGAAGAGTATAAAGGAGCCACTAACGAATCCCATTACCCAGAAAGAACCACTGCTGGCACTTGGGTATCTCTAGAATTTTCCATGTGAGCATAAAATATATGTTAGTATTTTTTAAAAATATGACCTCACTGTTTATAGTGGTTTGCAACCACCATACTGTGACTATCCATCCGCATCACTGAGTGTGCCTCAACCGCACGGCTTTATGGCTCCATTACAGTCTATCATTTGGATAAGCCAGGGTTTATTTAACCAGGCCTCTATTGATGGACTTTTAGGTAGTTCCCCCTGCCCCCACCCCCTCTTTGAGTGTCTTGTCCACAAGGTTTTCCCCTAGCCATTCTAGGAGGCTATCTGATGTGTCTGGAAACTTCTTGAGATGTGATGCAGGGTAAGACACCTCTGGATGCCAGAGGTCAGGATAGGGGTTTGGGCTGGTGGGTGGGTCTCTGCTTCCTTCTCGAAAGGAAGGGATCAGGAGCCCTTTAGATCTTCTAGCCCCCCCAAGCCCAGGTAGAGTCACTGGGAAGACCGAGGAGACAGGATTTAACTAAGAAGACTGTGTTTTCCTTACGGTGTCCATAAACAGTGCTGCTTCTGGAGAAAGGAAACTTTAGACCTCTAGCCTGTCCGCAGCAGGCTTGGGGCAGAGAGTGCGAGGGAGGGATGGGAGGGGAACTGAATCCTGGAGCAGGGAGGGGCATGGGAGCCTAGGATCTCCTGCCCCGAGCAGAAGGTTCCAAGAATCTACAGAATACAGATGCTCCCAAAGCCCTGCAGGAAAGCTGCTGCTGCTGGTGGGAAAGGGGAGGACACCCAGGGGTGTGTAGTGCCGTATGGACGGGGGGGCTGTCGAAGTGTCACTGATGGTCCAAACCCTTCTTGCCTCCTCATGAAGCTGTCTCTGGTTTCTCCACCCGAGCAGGCTTAGAGACTTTGCTGTCATAGTTTGTGTCTCGTTCAGAGCCTTCACACTTGCTGCTCACCATCCCACTGGTTCCTGGCGTCAGCCTGAACTTGACTGCCAGCTCTCAGGATTTTCGCACTGCCATCTGTGAGACCTGGGGCAGGCCTGCTCCCTGCTCCACACACACCAAACGTGTAGTCATCAGACCCCCTTGGGAGAGTGCGTGTGAGGTCCAGGGGCCAGGAATGCAGAGTGTGACATTTGATAGACACTTATTTTAAAAATACTGCTTTCGCATTTTCTTCTCTCTCCTTAGGCGAAGACTTTGAGGGGAATAAAATGTCTTCACCATCGCTTATGTCTTCCCCTATGCCTCAGTGGGTCTCCACATACTTCAGGATGTGCACCATACTTCAATGGGGTAGGGAAGAAAATATTTATAAAATCATTACCATCACTTTTGCCCAATTTGCAGTGTTCAGATTGACCTTGAACTTCATTTAGGCTGTATGGCAGTTGGGCATGGGTTTTATGTCATGGGATATTAGAAGCATCACTGTTGTTTATCGGTGTTTTTGTTTTTTTTTTTTTTTTTTTTGCGCATTAGCTTTTGGTGTGAGCCTGGTGAAGTGAATTGACGGATTACATTATCTGGATTTATCTAAAGTGACCCTCACAAAGAGGACACTTGGCTTAGAAAGATTCCTTCCCAAAAAACACTCTGGCTAAAGATAAGTTAACAAAACAGACAGAAAAGAAAAACAGATTGAAAAGAAGCTAGCAATGCAAAGCAAAAACGCCGGACAGAGTGGGTACACACATCTCCTAGCCCAGCAAGGGCTCAACTGACAAGTTCATTAGGAAGCAAAACAAACTAACTCACAGCAATGAGGACTTAATCAGATCTGACCAGAAGTCAGTGACAGAAACAGAGATACTGAGAGAACTGGTTGAAATTAGGCCTGTACTAGTGAACCTTGTCCTAAACATCGGCTCATGGCAGTTATAATTTATGGAGAGATAAATAGCCATACACTGAGAGTGTTCGGATTTTTTAGTGCTATCAAAGGGTTTGGAGCCCCCTGCCCCCTGGCCTCCAGCACCAGGCCTGGCCCCCAGCGGGGCTCAGGAAGCTTGTGTGGGGCTGACCTCTGCTGTCTGTGAGTGTGTGTCTGTAGGAGGTTTTTATGGCTGTGCAAGTGTTCTGCTCCCTCCCGCATCTCCCTTCTTCCCCCTGCCCCCCATTACTTTTCCTCTCATTTATCCCCTCCTGCCAGTGGGTGCCCCTGCCTGACCCTCATTAGCTCAAAGTGTAAAAACCATTTGTCTGCAGCCCCCTTTCTCCCCACCTCCCCACGCTGGGGCCAGGCCCTTCTTTCCTCCCATGACTGTCTGAACCCAGGTTGCTGTGGTTTTTATGAATTAGATCCAAATCTGCAGGGCCCCAGAGAGCAGGCAGGACTTTAGAGGATAGACTCAGGGCTGCCCAGAAGACCTATAAAGAATGGACAATGCTTTTGGGGGAGCCCAGATCTGCCTCTCTCTCCTCAGAAGGCTGCACAGGCCGTGCACCACTCACCTCCAAGGGCCCCAGCCTTCAGAGCAGTGATGTGGATGACACCGCCCCTCCCCAGGGCTGGGTGGGGCACGCCCAGTACAGCCATGTGTGGATACCCCCTTTCACCTCTCTCCTTTCCATCTCTGCCCCAGCCTCTGGGGCAGCTCCTGCCTCAAGGACCTCTGGGCCCAGCCTTCCCATCTGGGAGGAGTGACAGGGAAGAAGGGTGGGAAACTCAGCCTGGGATTAAACCAGATAATCAATGTTAAGTGGTTGGAAGCATGTAGAAGTGTTTGCTGAGGTGCATATACCACAGGGGGAGAGGGCCTGTGGCCTTTGGGTGCGGCACTGAAGTTGCTGGGGATGGAGGGGACCACATTCTTCTCTCGCTCAGGCTGCCTGAGGGGCCACCTGCCTGCCTTCCTGAGGGCAGCCCCGCAGGGCGGGCAGAGGCGAGCCAAGTGGGGGTGTCCCTCCTTCCCCCCACGCTGGCAGTGGGCCCAGGGGAACCCAGGAGTCAGAAGTGGGCCCAGGGTTTGTGGCCAGGAGCCCAGCCTGGCCTGGCATAAAAAGGTGCTTGAATTTTCCTCACTCAGGGGGAGCCACAAATTGTCTTGATGAGCGTGGTTGGGTTTATGTAACATAAACACCTCAGCACACAGCGTCCACCTTTCGGGGAGGGCTGCTGGAGGCACTGGCAGGGACTAGCCAGCCTCACCCAGGAGCCGGGTGGGAGCCACTGGGGCAGTGTGCCAGGTTGGCACAGAGTCCCAGATTCCCCAGCCTGAGCTTCACTCGCTGGCTTTGTGACCACTTCTCCCAGCTCCTTATTTAAAGAACAACCCATTTTCCACTTCCAACGGAGGGTGACAGGACAGGCTTCCCCTATCATGTGAGTTAGCTGAGACCCTTGCTTTCTCCTGCTCTCCTGACTTCGATGACCCAGAGCATCCTCGAGGACCTGGGGAGGCAGTCAGTGATCCTTGAGTAGAACTGGGCATGGGGGTGAGGACCAGACTGTCACTTGGCAGGGTAGGACGGTCCCTTCCGTGCGGGCTCTCCTGTTCCTTGGCCTGAGGCAGGGGTAACTGTGGTTGCTTGGGGGCCGCCTGGATGGTTCTCAGCTACCCTAGGCTGCCCACCCTCCTCCTTACTCCCCCACAGCTGTCCCAGCCCAGGCCCTCACTGGGCCCTGTGGTGGCTTCTCTGGGACTCATTCAAAGCCGCGGCTGACCTGCCTCCCCGCCAGGGTAAAAATAGATGTTTCCACCAAGGCCACCTCCGCAGCCTCAACTTTCTCCCACTTGAGTTCCTGCCAGCGCTCGCTCTGCAGAGCACGAATCTCAGAGTTGAGCCTGGCCGCGGGGCTCCGCGGAGGAGCCCTGCTGCTGTGCAAGGCCACCTTGCTTCTGGAGGTGACCCTGTGTGTCCCTCCTCCTGGCCCAGGGCCTGCCCTGCTCACCTCCAGGCGCCTTTCCCTTCTCTTCCGCCTTGTGTCTGTCTGGTCTCTCAGTTGTTTGCCCCTTGCTTTGTCGGATGCGAGGCATCCTCTCTCCCTTACAGCGCCAGCTTCATAGGCAAGGTGACCTGTGCCCTGGGCCCCGCGCTGAGAAGACCCCAAGCTTGGTTTAGTTTTCTGCGGTCATTGCCTTGAAATTCCTAATGAGTTTTAAATAAGGGGCTGCCGTGGTGGCTCAGTGGCAATGCAGGAGACGCAGGAGATGCGGGTTCGATCCTTGGGTTGGGAAGATGCCCTGGAAGAGGGCATGGCAACCCGCTCCAGTAGTCTCGCCTGGAGAATCCCATGGACAGAGGAGCCTGGCGGGCTGTAGTCAGTAGGGTCGCACAGAGTTGGACACGACTGCAGTGTCTGGAGCAGATAATACATAAGGGGCCCTTCATTTTAATTTTGTACTGGGACCCATGAATTATGTGGCCAGGCCTATTCCTTTAGGAGACACACTCTGATAGGGGAGCCATGGGAGAGTTCCTTCCCCATGAAAAGGGAGGCTTCCTAGAAGAGGTGACCCACTCTAGGGGTTGGGTTTACAGGGGTTCTGAGAAAGCCTCTGTGTGCCCACCAGAGCACCACTCCTTTGGGGGTGCACACTGCCCTCCTAAGGCCCCTGGTTTAAAGTGACCCCAGGAGTCGCCCAGAGGAGAGGCTTTTCTGAACAGTGTTGGGCTCCCCTGGCCCTCTGAGGAGTGAGCGGGCTCCCTGAGCAGAGACGAACAGCAGAGAAGCTGAGACCTGGAATCTGCCCCGTCTGTGTGAAGTCGGTGCTCTGTCCTGGAGACCGCCCCCTGCATGGAGAGCTCGGGAGTGGGATGCTGGCTTGCCTCTTGCTTCCTCCTTTGGTCTGGCAAGGGCACCCTGGACCAGAGGCAGCCAGGCCTGGGGAAGTTCTCACAGTCTTCTCAGCGCACAGAATCCCAGGCTTCTGTGTGGCTGGGGCATGAAGCTGAGTTCTCAGTGGGGTCTCTGGGATCCTAGAGGACCGGCTCAGTGGGGGGACACGTAGGCTCTTCCACCAGGAATGGAGGAGGGAGGGGGCTGTTGAGAAGGGAGGATAAAGAGATGGTGGGGACAGGGCTTTGGGGGATAAGGGCAAGGGCTGGGCACAGATGGTTTTCCTTCTACAAAATGACTGAGTTGACCCCGGTGAGGTGGTAGCGGCCTCAGCTGTGGGCCCACCCAGGCCTGCCTGCCCAGCAGACAGTGACCCTTGACCAGGCTCCACAGGCACGGCCCCTGCCATGCTCAGGGCCTGATCCATCTGATCCACTGTGTTCCGTGCACACGTGCAGTGAATGTTGGAGAGAGTGTTGGAAGAACGCAGTTCAGTCTACTTCTGGGCTAGGGAGAAGCCCAGCGTCTCTCCTGTGAGTCTCCTTTGCTGTTCACACACAACACTTCTGACACTTCTAGTCACCAAATGTGCAGAGGCTTCCCCCACACCAAGCAACTGCCTGCAGGTGGAAGTCCTATAATTTCATTCAATTTTGATACTATCTGCCTGGCTCAGTGGGTAAAGAATTCACCCGCAAGGTAGGAGACACAGGAGACGTAGTTGCGATCCCCGGATCAGGAAGATCCCCTGGAGGAGGGCCTGGCCACCTACTCCAGTATTCTTTCCTGGAGAATCCCATGGACAGAGGAGCCTGGAGGGCTACAGTCCATAGGGTTGAAAAGAGTCGGACATGCCTGAGCGACTGAACACATACATCACAGCACATCTCCCTGGAGGCAGTGTCACATTCCACAGATTAAGGGCTCTGTCCCACAAAACTGTTCCCACCCCACTTCAGATGCCAACTACAAGTAGTAGGTCTCCGGGTTACCCACAATTTCTGTTCAACTTGGCTACAAATTGGAGGTTCCCACGACACCCCTCCTCAGGTTGGAGGTTAATTTGCTAGGGCGGCTCACAGAACTCAGGGAAATATTTTCTGACATTGACCAGTTTCTTAAAGGACCTTATAAAGGATACAGATGACTAGCTGGAAGAAGAGACTCTTAGGGTGAGGTCTGGGAGGGTTACAGGAGTAGGTTCTTGTGCAGTTGCGGGGTGACATCCTTTCTGTATGTGGTTTTGCTTGCCACGTTGGAAGCCCTCCAAACCCTATCCTGTTGGCTGTATGGAGGCTTCCCTGTGCAGGCATGCTCACTTGTTAATGCCATCGCCAGCCCCTTTTCTCTTTGAGGAAGATGAGAGATGGGGCTGCAACTTCCAAGCTTCTGATTATGGTTTGGTCTTTCCAGTGATCAGCCCCATCCAGAAGGCATTCAGGAGCTCACTCAGAGTTTCCTCATTAGAACAAAAGATGCTGCTACTGCGCTAATCACTTAAGAATTTACAAGGGTTTCAGGAGCTCTAGGCCAGGAACCAGGGGCAGAAACCAATGTATATTTTCTATTATCTCACAGACAGTGTGCGCCATGAGTCCTTACGTGCCCACAGTGGCTGAGTGGCGGGATGTGTGTCCCTAAACACATGGTGTCTTGGATCAGGGGAAACAGAGAAGAGCAGCAGGGCAGCCTTCCTATACTCTCTGCTCTTGTCTGATCCTTTGAATTAGGTCGGACAGCAGGAGAGAATGCAGTCAGACACCAAGAACTGGATGGTCCCAGGCACTGATACATCCTGTACCAGTGAGCCAGCACTTGGGGAGTTTCTCCTTGCTAGGGGTCAAGGTCGGTCTGCATATACGCTGTGGACATGTGTGGACTCAGCCTCAGTCCACACATGAAGCGGGATGGATCCAGCAGGAGCCTCCTCTGGGGCAGGAGTAGCTCTGCCCTGTCCCCTCCCTTCCATCTAGGTTCCCACCTGTAGGTTCCACCTCCCAGAAGCTCAACCCCCTCCCAGAAGCACCCCAACAGCTGAGTAAAGCAGTTCCTGGGCACCTTTCAGCCCCAGCACTTCAGATCTTACCATGTAAGGGAGAGAGCAGCACCCCGACTCCTAACTCATCTAGTCCAACCCCCCTGAAGCCAGAGATGGCAAGGAAACTGCCTAAGTCTGCATAGCCCAGTCGGGGAGAGCAGAACGTGGGTCTCATTGCTCTGTCTCCCAGGCCGCCAGTCTGTATGAGTGCCGTCCTGTCATTCATACATTCACTCAGTCAATGGGCATTTATTGAGTGCGTGCTGGGCAGAAGAGCTTGTGCAAGGAGGGCAGAAAAAAGAGACTGATCTGCCCTCGGGGAGGCAGACGCAGGGCTCTGGGTGGGCGAGCATCCCTGTACCCTGCGGGGTGGCTTCGGTGCCCTGGGGCAGTGGGTCCTCCTGGAGGTGGGGTTCCCTTGGGGGCTTTGGGGAGAGACTCCTGGCCCAGGACTTATGGCAGGTGGAGGATGGGGTGAGGCGGGAGCTGAGACCGAGGGCTGGGACGTCTTGGGCTGCGAGGGACTCACTGCCCAAATTTCCCCTAGGTCTGCCCCCACCAGGACTGTGACACTGTCCTCTGTTTGACCTGGCCTCTCACCTCTGGGCCGCGGCCCCTCAGCCACCTCCTTTGCTGCCCCTCGTGCCTCCCAAGGAAGCGTCCCCTCTCCTCGCCAGGCTCTCCACCTCCCCCTCCCCTCCCTGTCACCTCCACCCCAGAAAGAAGCCTTCACTTTCTCCACCTGCCTCTCTCCCCTCAACCCCCAGCATCTGTGGGGGAAATTGGGCCATTTGAAGAATAAAGGAGAAGGCAGGAGGGCCCGGTCCACAGCTGGCGTGAAAACCTGTTCCTTGTTAACACTCCGAGTCAGGGACCAGGACTGGGGTGTCGTGTCTGCTCCATCTCCCGCGGGCCGGGAGGTGAAAGGCATGCTGGGAGGTGGTAGCCGGAATTATTGGGAGCAGATGGGAAGGGATGGTGGAGTGGCAGGGGTGTGGGGGATGGAACCGAACAGACCCTTACCCAGACCACTGGGGTCCTGAGCCAGTTATCTGGAAGCATCTTCTCCATGGGACATTTCTTGGTCCAGGAGACAGGTAAATCCAGATTTGAGGGATAGAGGGGCTTCAGAAAGGAAAATGCCAGGGCCATGTCTGTCTGGTATGGACCCTGGGGATCCACATCACCTGACCCTCTCCTGAGTCCCCTTGGGGTCTGAGGATCTGTGTCCAGGGGTGGAAGCATGTCTTAAATGCAGACTGTGCTCAAGGAAGCTGGGGGCTGCTGGACCCGGAGCAGGAGGCTGGGCTCAGGGCCACGTGATAGGAATGAGGTGGATTCCGTCAGGGGGAAGTTCTCAAGAGCATTGAGGGCCAGTAAGCAGCGTTCCGACGGTCGACTGAGATACAGACAGGGATGCTGGTGAGTGTGGTGCTGGCTGCAGTGTTGACAGACAGGGAGGTGCCGGTGACGGGGCCGTGAATGTGGAGGCTGACGTCCTCAGCGCTCAGTGACTCCTCTCAGTTGCTCGCCTGCTTTTATGGTAGCCACTTGGTGAAACTTCCCTTTCTGTTTCGTGAGACCCCGCCCTCTCATCTCTAGTCCTCGGAAACACTTTGGTCTTAGCTGAGCTGAGTCCTGGTCTTCATCCCTAACCGCCTCTGCAGCCCCCCAGCCCTCAGGCCAGAGCTGAGTCTGCAGAGAGGAGTGGAGGGTGCTGAGGTCCCAACCACTTTAGAATCCAAGCGGTTTAGGGCCCAGAGGAAGAGGTGGGGCCGGGGAGGGTGAGTCAGGGCTGCAGTTGTGGACCCCCTTGGCCCCTGCTCCTCAGGCGCTCCTCCTCCTTAGCCAGGCCAGGCAGGCCCTCGGGCCTGCACTTCCTGCCCCGCATGGCTTGGGCCCAGATTCCTCCTCCAATAGTTTAATTAGAGCCCATGCTCATTAGCTGCCCAAATGCCTTCCAGACACCCTGCAGCTGCTCTGGCCCTCCCCACACCTGCCCATCCAGCTGGGCCTCCCCCACACCTGAAAGACATCAGGGTTCAGAACTCCAGCCCCTCCTGGGACCTCCAGCAGCCAGAACCAGGAAAGGAGAAGCAGGCTCTTCGGCTGGGGGAGGGTGGGAGGCCACAGGAGGGGCCTTGCTCTGCAGGGAAGCTTGGGAGGTGAGTTGTGGCCACAGCCCAGGAGATAGGAGTTTGGATGCCCCATCTGCCAATAACAGAGAGCCTGGGCTCCGGACCCCTGCCACCTCCCTATGCCTAGGTCCTTCCCTCCTGGGCCCCCTTGAGAGGACTGATCAGCACCCAGGTGTTTGCCTTCTGTACAAGTGTAGTGGCCAAGAAGAGTGTATGAGGGAGAAAGCTAGCTCAGAAAGGGGGCTTTGCAGAGCTGGACTTTGATCTCAGCAGACTTCCTTGTAGGTTTTGCCAGCCCGAATCATCATGCAATGAGTGGCAGAAAGGGTCACATCCCAGGTCATGGTAAGTGGCCCAAGCTTGAACTCAGATTCACCCCTTGCAGTGATTCTCCTTTCTGGTCTGTTGATTTCTACCAGCGTCAGAGACTCGAGCCACATAGACACAGATGAATTCATTAAACATTTGTTCATATACACTGAGGAGGAGACAGACACTACTGTAAGAACTCTGTAAATACTAACTCATTAATCTTGCAATAACGCTATGAGATAGAAACTATTTTTTATCCCCATTTAACAGAGCAGTTGAATGGCTTGTTCAAATTCATGCAGGTTGTAAGAAGCCAATGGCGACAAGACTCTCGTCCCTGCAGCCTTTGTTCTTAGTCCTTGGGCTCTGCAGCCTCTCTAGAACAGAACATGTGTGGTGTTTCCCTGGCGAGGGATAGTGGTGGCCCTACTTAAATCTTCCCTCCAGTAACCGGTAGGTGCTGGAATTGCTGCTACGCCAGGAGAGATGGAAGATTCTGATTGTGTGGCCAGGGGCAGACAAGTTAGTTCATGTCCTCCTGACTCGTTTTGCGTCCTGTGAAATGGGAAAGCCATGTGTAACTTGTAGCATTGCCTTGAGCATTAAACAGAGTGGTAGAGGCACTGCTACCCTGCCCTGTCTCCTCTGATAATTCTGGTCCTGCCTGGAGTGGGGGGGTGGGGAATGAAAGTATAAGTTGCTGATCAGCACCTCTGCTCCCAAGTTGGGTTTGGATGGGAGTGATGGTGAGAGGGTGGCCCTCCACACTCTTCTGTTCCCCTAAGACACTTCAAAGAGCCTTAGGACTCCCCAGACCTCAGAATCATTACCCCAAAGGGGCCAACTGACTTTCTTTTGGAAAGCCAGCTGGTGCCCTGTTTGGTGGCCTAGCCAGTCTCTCTGGAGTTTGCCTTGGGGCTTTCTCCCTCCCCTCACGTGATGACAATTCTGGGCTGAATGAGCTGGTCTGGGAGGATGCATGGAAATGAGAGCACTGAGCCAGCGCTCAGTTACGCATGTGGGGAGAAAGCCTGCCTGCCCAGCAGCCATCCTAGCCGTGTATGTGTGTGCCTTTAGTGCCTTAACTAGTTTTTCCATCCACCCTCCGCTCCTCATTGTCGGTTTCCCCAGCAGCAGTCTGGAAGACGCTGGTTGCCAGGACCAGCTCTAAATGTCAAGGCCTGGAAAATCCAACCAGCCCTGGGGCCCAACGTCCCCACCGTAGGTGGCAGGGTCATGGGGACTGGCATGGGGAGAGAATGATGACGCTAGCAGCCCCTACCCTACTCTATGCACCACCTCTGCAGAATTATTGTGCTACTGGCTGGGATCCTGGGCCTCCCAGATCCAGGCTCCTCCCTGGCCTGGACCAGGCAATGATTTAGTACACCTCCACCAGGAAAGACCTTGGCATGGCCCGGCTGCTCAAGGTCTACAGTGACCCTCACTGCCCAGCTGGTCTGATAGTAGGTCCTCAACTTAGTACTTAATTTTCTGCCATCAATGTTTCTCTTCAATTTGGCTGCTGGTTACTTCACACATGACCACTCCATGCCCCCTTCTAGAATCTACCTTCTCCAAGAAATTTTATTTGATCAAGGACTACTTTTCTTACTACCTAGTCTTGGGCTTCCCAGGTGGCTCAGTGGGTAAAGAACTTTCCTTCAATGCAGGAGACGCAGGAGGTGTGGGTTCGATCCCTGGCTTGGGAAGATCACCTGGAGGAGGGCATGGCAAACTACTGCAGTGTTCCTGCCTGGCAAATTCTGTGGACAGAGGAGCCTGGTGGGCTACACTCCATGGGGTCACACAGGGTCAGACATGCCTGAGGTGACTGAGCATGCACGCAGTCTTGTGCTTAGGGAGAGACCCATTCATCATGAGGAGGGGGATCAAACCAGGCACATTGACGGCAGCCTCCTCAAATGGGGTCTTGTCTCCCCATTCAATCAGGACTGAGTTTGAATTTCGTGTGCTCAGTTCTGCCCAGCTGTATGACTTTGGGCTACTCACTTCATGCTCATGGGCTAAAGTTTCTTAACCTTTAAAATGGGAATCATAGTCGGTTTCCTGTCTACATGAAACTCGTAAGTCTCCCTGGAGATCAGGGGAATGAAGAACACAGCTCACCCCCTGCATTCCTAAGGTGAGTTCCATGCCGCCTTGTAGGATATGCTGGTTCACTCAGACTGCAATCCGGAGCACTGCAGACTGGGCAGCTGGAAGAACTAATATGTGTTTTCTCAAAGTTCCGGAGGCTTGGAGTCTAAGACCAGGACGCTGTTAGGATTGGCTTCTGATTAGACCTTTCTTTCTGGCCTGTAGGCGGCCACCTTCTCCCTGGGTCCTCATGCGGCCTTTCCTGTGTGCAAACAGCTGGAGAGAAAGACAGAGTGCGTGTCTTCCCCTTCTTTTAAGAACATCAGTCCTGCGGGATAGCAGCTCCGTTTCTATGACCTCATTTAGCCGTGGTGATCTACTTAAAGGTCCTATCTCCAAGCACAGTTACACTGGGGGTTAGGGGAGTTACAACACAGAGGTTTTGTAGTGACATAATTCAGTCCATAACAATAGGTTAAGAAAAAGTTTCGACGTTGAGTAAGTTTGGGAACTTAAATGAATTAAATAGGGTTCTTGACTGAAGGTCTTCTCACAGGCTTTCACTGTGAACAGAACTCTCTAGGATGAGACTGTGTTTCCCAAACACGTGTGACCTCAAAACTCATTTTTGACTGATTTTGCCAAGCTAGGGTTTTTAGGAGCTGTATCTGCGATCCTCTGTTCTAGTCAACTGTTGCAAAGTTTCTTCTAACCTGAGTACCCATGGGGAAGGAAGTTCAGCATTACTTACTGTTCCACCTAGAGAACAATAACCAGACAGCTTTACTGGTTATTTTGCATCTCCAGTGAGTAATTCCAGTTTGTGACATTGCTGAGCTCACCTGTTAGAGTGCTGCATGAGGTCTCTCAAACCTACAAATTTCTTCCTTCTTTCATTTTTTGGGAGGCTCAGACTGGCAGCTAAATCTGCACGTGGTTCCCAGATCACAGTAGTTCAACCTAGGTCCCTGGAAGGCAGCTCTTTGCCATCATATGCCATCAGGCCTTTGCAACATTTCAATTGTAGCCTTATCTGGAGGCTGAGTGATGGACAGCTCTCAGCGGGATAACCCTCTTCTTCCCCTTTCAGTCTGCATGCACCAAACTCCTAGCCTTTTTGCTGAAATGGGCGCTGTCCAGGAAGTTGTAGTCTGGAACCTTTTACTCCCAGATCTGCGGACTAGCATGGCATCATGTTGGGAGCTTGTTAGAAACGTAGCATCTCAGGACCCATTGCAGACCTATTGAACCAGAATCTGCATTTAGCAAGCTCCCAGGCGATTTATAGGCAGGCTTATTAAGGTTTCAAAAGTACTAGTCTGGAGTAGTGATTTTTCAGAAACACAGGTGATGACTATAGTAGTTTGTGAAGATGATGCCATGATTTGCAATCACCATTAAAAAAAAAAAGAGTAGAATTGAAAATATAGGATACCCTAAGCAAGTGTTTTTTGGGGGTAAACTTTGGGTTGTGACATAAAATATGTGTCACTATCAAAAAGTTTGAAGACAATGGTCTACAGGCAATCATGGTAGTGAGACAGGGGACTGGCTCTGGTGACCTCTGCCTGGCCCCACACACCCCTCCCCACCTGGCCTTTCCAGCTGCACTGGCTGCCTAAGGGTTTCCTGCCACCAACCACACGTACCTTGTCACCACACCCTGTGGCCCAGTGCCTGGGTTTTGGGGTGTGGTGGGGAGAGCTGGAACCCAAAAGAGTGACTTTTAAAATAGGTTCTTCCCCAGATTTATTTTCCCCTGGCTCCTTCTCCCCCTTCCTTTTCCAGCTCCTTGCCTTGTCCTCCTTCTCCCTCTCCTGTTCTGAGCTGGAAGGCGAAGCCAAATCCCACTCATCGGAGAGTCTCCTCCCGCCACATGATACAGTTCTCCTTCCTAAGGCCCCTCACCCCGTGCTGAGGAGTCAAAATAACCTGACTGACCCCGCGCCTGCAGGGCCATTCCCACCTCTGGCCGTCAGCCACCAGCCCCATGTCTGCCAGAAAATTTATCTGATCTTTGAACTTAGCACTCCCCCAGAGATAAACCTGGGCGACTGCTAAAGGCATCAGTGTGGGTTGGTGTGTGAACTTGTGTGCTGGGATCCTAAACTCCTTACAGGCCTTGAGAGCTAGTTAGAGTGACCTCATTTACCCTCTAACAATCTTACCTAGCTGCAGGGTGCAGTAGAACTGAGAGAAATTCCTGAAGCCTCAAATTCTTCTTCATGGATGGATGGAGTTGAGATGGAAGCTGAAGTACCACCCAGGGGTGAAGGGTCTTTCCTCAGGCTGCTCTTTGATTTTTCCCTTCAGGCTTGCTCAGGTGGAAGGTGGAGAGGTGAGCTTTCTGAGGGCGTGCCCCCTTCCTGTTCTCTGCAAGGATGTGTGTGGGGAGGGGAGTCGGGCAGGTGGACCTGGGAGTTGGTGGTTGGGGTGGAAGCAGGGGCTAGTGCTTTGTATGCTGAGGGACCTGGGGTCTGGAAACAGGATTTTGGGATAGAGGGACAGCATTAGCTGTGGGTGATGTGTGCTGGCAGTAACGGCCCATGAGCTTGGACTTGTTGGGGGAACAACTTGGAGGCATAAGGCTACACAAAGGTTCCTGTTTTCCTTGTTCCTCCAAGCCACCTATGGGAATTGAACTTTTGACAGGTTCCTAGGTGTGTCAAGGCTACTGGCCACAGACTCAGAAGGCTTGAGATCTTGTCCCACTGAATGCAAGCCCTTGAGAATGCAAGCTGATAATCTGCCACATCTAGTCCGGGGATTGAGCAGGAAACACCGGTGAGCACATTGCTAGTCGGGGGTGGAATAGCAACATATTCTCAAAAACATACACATATACAAAAGCACACATGTAGACACAACCCATAAGTAACACATTCACAATACTCACATAACCCATGCACACTGACAAGCATACCACACACACATACTCACTTCTGGACACCTGTCACATGCTCATCCATATTCATGTATATGTACACACGTACAAACATGCATGATAACACACATTTATATACACATGTATGTGCAGCCACATGTAACATACATGCAGGTAGGCACACAGTTGCATAGTGGGTACCCACATGTGCATTGTCCCCTGGCCATGGGGAACGGTTCCCAGCCATGAAAGAGGGGAGGTCCAGAGCTCCCAGAATAGGAGCTGTGTGCATGGAGAACATCCTGATTCTTGGGTACTTGAGGCTCAGGAATGCTGAGGATGGACAAGCGAGTGGGGCTTGGAGTACAGGTGCAGCAGATGGAATGGGGAGATGTCATAACCAAAACACCCTCAACCAGCCTCCCACCTCATTGTCCATACAGTGTCCCAAGGGATGAACTTCTCCTTGCCCCTTCTGTCCCATATCTCATCTTCTCCTGACTCACTGGAAGAGAATGAATGGATTGCATACAAAAAGAAACCCAAATCAAATTGACATCAGACTTCTCCCCAGCAATGATGTATGCAAGAAGACAGCGAAATATTTTTATTCAAGTAATGTGGATTTACATTGCTGTGTCAATCTGTGCTGCATAGCAAAGTGACTCAGTTATATACACTTACACATTCTTTTTAATATTCTTTTCTATTATGGTTTATCATACTGCTGCCGCTAAGTCGCTTCAGTCGTGTCCAACTCTGTGAGACCCCATAGACGGCAGCTCAACAGGCTCCTCTGTCCCTGGGATTCTCCAGGCAAGGACACGGGAGTGGGTTGCCATTTCCTTCTCCAATGCATGAAAGTGAAAAGTGAAAGTGAAGTCGCTCAGTCGTGTCCGACTCTTAGCGACCCCATGGACTGCAGCCTACCAGGCTCCTCCATCCACAGGATTTTCCAGGCGAGAGCACTGGAGTGGGGTGCCGTTGCCTTCTCCGGATGGTCTATCATAGGATAAAATCAAACCATATATATCATATTATGTACTCATATCATAGAATATTGAGTACAGTTTCCTGTGCTATACAGTAGGACTTTGTTGCTTGTCCATTTCTAAATGTAATACTTTGCTTCTACTAACCCCAAGGTCCCAGTCTACCCGTCTCCCTTAGCCCTCCCCCTCGGTAACCACAAGTCTGTTATCTACGTCTATGAGTCTGTTTCTGTTTACAAAACAGGTTCATTTTTGCCATATTTTACATTCCATATATGTGATATCATATGGTATTTGTCTTTCTCTTTCACTTAATTCACTTAGTATGATAAGTCTAATTGCATCCATGTTGCTGCAAATGGCATTACTTTATCCTTTTTTATGGCCGAGTAGTATTCCATTGTGTATATGTCTACCACATCTTGTTTATCCATTCATATGTTAATGAACATTTAGGTTGTTTCCATGTTTTGGCTACTGTGAACAGTGCTGCTATGAATATGGGGTACATATATCAGTTCCAATTAAGTTTTGTCTGGGCATATTCCCAGTAGTGGGCTTGCTGGATCGTACGGTAATTCTGTTTTTAGTTTTCTGAAGAAACTCCATTCTGTTTTTCCTAGTGACTGTATCAGCTTACATTCCCACCAACAGTGTAGGAGGGTTCCCTTTTTCCACACCCTCTCCAGCATTTGTTATTTGTAGACTTTTAAAGGACGGGCATTCTGACTGGTGTGAGACGGTACCTCATTGTAGTTTTGATTTGCACTTCTCTAATAATTAGCAATGTTGAGCATCTTTTCATGTGCCTACTGGGCAACTGTATGTTTTAAGTAATCTCTTTTTTTCCCCCCTCACTATGTGGTATGTGGGATCTTTGTTTCCTGACCAGGGAACAAATTCGTGACCCGCCTCAGTGGAAGTGTGGATTCTTAACCACTGAACCACTAGTGAAGTCCCGAAGACAGTGAAATTCCAAACTGGTTTCCACTGAATTTGTTGGGGGAAGCAAAAGATAGCTCCCGTGTCTGCTCTTGGAAAAAGAAGCTCCTCAGTGACCCTTTTAGAGGACATTTCCGTGAGGATCATATGTGTCAAAGCTGTTTGAAAATCTATGTGAACAGTCAGACTGGCCTACTCGGGCAGGTGGACTGGACATAGCAGGATTAGAGTAAGCAGAAAGGAGAAGAAGGCCTGTGTGGTGGGGAACCACAGGATAAGGTCCAGAGGCCATCAGGCATTCCAGAAAGTACATCTGAGCTCTCTTGCCTGGGAGCAGTCACTCAGGACCTGTTTGCTGCAGGGACTCTGAGTTTATATAGGACAGACCCTCCTCCTCCTGACCCGTCACTCAAGTACAGTCGGATGCTACACCTGCGAGGCTGTGCTACGGTTTGGTGTATTCCACTAATCTTATTAATAGGTCAGAGGTCAGTCTGTGGTCAGGGTCAGCATTGGTTTGCAGCTGGGGTCAAGGCTAGTCTTAGGCCAGCGTCAGTTTGGTGGCCATTGTCAGAGGTTGGTCATGGCCAGGGCTGGAATCAGTCTGAGTCAGTGTCAGGGTCATTCTGTGGTCAGTCTGAGGTTACACTGATGTGATCAGAATTAGGGCTGAGTGTGACTGGGAAGCAATTTATCCTCAATGTAATTGATGTGGATGAGACTTGCAGGGAGTCCTGTGAGCTCCCAAAACCCCAGCTGTTGAAAGGTTGCCTGGCCCCTCCTCCAGCGGAGACATACACTATCTCGACATTGGTAGCTCCGGGTTCCCAAGTCTGTGGTGAGGCCTGGGGTGGGAACAGCATACCTGTCAATCCATGTGCTCAACAACTAGAAGGCCCCAGCTCCCCTACTGACAGGACTCCTGCACATGGCCTCAGTCTGGGAGGTCTCATGGGGGCCATGCAGATGGTGGCCCTGACTCTGGAGCTTGGCATCTGGAGGCCAGGCTTTGACATGGAATGTGGCCCATGGCAAGGGCTCTTCAGATGTGTCACAGCTGGTCATGGGCTTTGTGGGGCCTCCAGCAAGTCTGAGTGACAACCTTCATCCCATTCAGACCCATTCATCATCTGCTAAAACAACCAGCAATCCCACTTAAATCTGCTACTTTGCCCATGGAAAGGGGGAACAAGCAGTTTCTTTGCCCTGAGTTTATGCCTCTTTCAGTGGTTTGTCCTGGAAGCTGACCATTCCAGAAGGAGAAGCAAGGAAAGAAAGGGGAGAGGAAAGCTAGAAAATGGCCAGGCAGTTGGCAAACTTATTCTGTAAAGGACAAGATAGTAAATATTTTAGGCTCTGTGGGCCATTAAGTCTCTGCTGCAACAATTCTACTCCGTTGTCCTGCAAAAGCGGCCACAGGCAATACATAAATGAATGCGTGTGGCTGTGTTCCAATAAAACTTTATTTTTCTTTTGACATTTTCCCAACTCTTTAAAAATAGAAGAAACTGTTCTCAGCCTTTAGACTGTGCAAAAACAGGAAGCGGGCCATGGTTTGCCGACCCCTGTTTCAAGCTGTTAGGATTGAGGTGGCAATAGATAACTGGAATACTAACCCAGCCTTGTAGATGGTTTAGTGAAATTGATGTGAAATTGAGCCACAGGCACTGAGAAACTCTTGAATTCACAGCCAGTCAATGTGTACTTAGCACATTGGTGCTTAGCTCATTTACAGGAGGGTGGGTGGGTTGGAATGGTGAGATTAGAATGAAAAAGATTAGAGTAAGAAGAGCTGTTTGTTGCTTTCCAGCCTTGTTCAGGGAAGAGAGGCTCAGGAAATGGGGGAGGGTTCTCTTTTGTGGAGTTAAGGTATTTTATCAGGCTTCCCCAGAGCATGGTAAACTTTCCCTCCAAGCCATTCCACACCCATTTTCTAGTTCCACATTCACAAAGCAATCATCTGAATAAGAATTTGTCTTCTTAGGTAGTAGAGTTGTTATTATTAACATTTATCGGGGTGCTTACTGTATTCCAAGCACTGTTCTAAGTTCTTTAGGTGCATTAACTCATTCTCTTCACCATGATCAGTTATTACCCCAAGTTTATAAATGGGGAAACTGAAATTCAGAGAGTTTAAGTTTAAATGTAGGGCTAGGACTTGAACCCAGGCAACTTGGGTACTGACCTTGTGTGCTTAACTATTCTGCTATTCTGCTCCTTATCCCAACCCTGGAAAAGGATGCCCTGGAGTGGAGGGTACATATTAGGCCTGAAGAAGGAATAGTCCCTGCTACAGAAGAATGAACTGACATCTTGTTTGTATTCTGGCTTGTGTGAATTGAGTTAATGCACTGTGATTGTGGATTTTTCAGTTTTTTTGGAAGTTCTGATAATTTTTACTTTGTACATGTTTGAGGCTATGTTTTTATGTACATAGAGTTTAAACTTGTTATACTTTTCTGGTGAACTAAATCTTTTTTGATTGTGACCAGATTCTTGGTAACGACTTTTTCTTAAAATCTCTTTTTCATTACTGCAGCTTTTCTTTGGTAAGCATCCTTAGGTTTTTGATATCTTATGTAAACATTTAATTAGATTAAAATGCTATATTTTAAATAATATGATAGTGAAAAACTGATTGAAGTTATGATCCCAGTTACATAAAATCTCATAGCTCGAGATTCCTTGGACTCCCCCAGTGATACAAATTTGGTCAGTGATTCCAGCAAATGACCTGTAATTGTTCTGGAAACTCTCAGTGATGGGTTTCCTTGTCCTTTCTTCTCCCTTCTTCCTCCCCTCCCTTACCTCTTCTTTTCCTTTCCTTTTCTTCTTCCCAGACCTGTTCTGCATCAAGCTAACTTTTGCATAATCCTGGGAGGCAATATTATGTGTGTGTTTGTGTGATTTCCAGGTGGTGCTAGTGGTTACGAAACACCCTGCCAATGCAGGAGACATAAGAGACCAAGGTTCTACCCCTGCGTTGGGAAAATGCCCCGAAGGAGAGCGTGGCAACCCGCTCCAGTATTCTTGCCTGGAGAATCCCATGGACAGAGGAGCTTGGCAGGCTATAGTCCACAGGGTAGCGAAGAGTCAGACAGGACTGAAGTGACTTAGCATGCACACACGTGTGTGTGTACATGCACCTGTGTATGGATGCTGGGGAAGAGAAAATGAGTGGCCATTTTACTTTCAATTCACCCTTGAGAGTGCAGTTCTTTATAATTCTGGTTTACTGTGGGAGAGGTCTGTCAGAACTTGGGAAAGCCCTGGGCTTTCTGTTCTCTTCTCTTCCTGAGAGGTGTGAAAAATCATAGCTTGGTTTTGAGGCTTTGTCTTACAGATTGACAAGTGCCTTCAGGGTTAAGGTGCTCCCTCACCTTTCAGGGCAATCTCCTCCTTCTAGATGTAGCCTGGTAATTTCCATTTCCTCATGAACTCTTCTACGCTCTAAAGATAATGTTTTTAAAAGTAATCCCCTGTCACTTTCAATGGTTC
This sequence comes from Muntiacus reevesi, assembly GCF_963930625.1. Classification (NCBI taxonomy): domain Eukaryota; kingdom Metazoa; phylum Chordata; class Mammalia; order Artiodactyla; family Cervidae; genus Muntiacus; species Muntiacus reevesi. The sequence continues at coordinate 88,984,593 of NC_089251.1, forward strand.
TCAGTAAGAGGATTGAGTCAAATAACTTAGGCCACCAGTATCAGAAGTAGAAGTCAGTTTGCAACTTTTTGAAACTGCCTTCCCCTGGCTCACATGGCGTCACTCTTTCCCACCCGATTTTCCACCTGTCTCTGCTAGCTCTTTTCAGTCTACTATGGGCTCAGGCCTGAAACATCAGTGCTCCTTAGCAAAGAGCCCCTACATGTTGGGTTTATCTTCCCTCTTCACATTTCACTGTGGCTTCATGTATTTCCTTGACTTTACTGCCTGACATACTCATGAACCACAAATTGACACCTCTAGCCCTAACTCCTCTCCTGTGCTCCACAACGTATCTCTAGTTGCCTACTGAATATTCCTCTGATCTTTTGTAGACACCTCAAAATTATCACGTTCAAAGTTGAACTTCTCATTGCCTCCCACGCTGCGTCTTCAGTATAACCACCTCAAGAAAGAGCATCACTGCCCACTAGTTCTTCACTAGATACTCAATGGGGTAGCTACCTAAGATCTCTAGTATCAAATGATACTTACCAAGCATAGGAGTGAATGCCAACATTATGTGTTGAACTGTGTCTGTCTCCAAATCCATATGTTGAACTCCTAACACCAGTACCTCAGAATGTGACCTCATTTGGAAGTAGGATCTTTGCAGTGTAGTTAATAAGGGTGAGATGAGGTCTCTAGGGTAGGTTCTAATCCAATATGACTGATATCCTTAATAAAAAGGGGAAATCGGGGCAAACACACACACATAGGAAGATTGTCTTGTGAAGATGAAGGCAGAGATGGAGGTGATGTTGCTACGATCCAAGGAAAGCTCCGAATTACCAGCAACCCACTATGGGAGAGCCATGGAACAGATTCTCTCTCATGCTCTCAGAATTAACCAGCTCTGCTGACTCCTTGATCTCAGACTTTTAGCCTCCAGAACTGTGAGACAATCAATTTATATAGTATAAGCTAGTTAGTTTGTGTTATAGCATCCCTAGAAAACTAATATGGCCATAGTTTTATTTTTCATAAAGCAGTTAACCTTTTGAAAAAGCATAGATCAGGTTGTGTCCCTCCCCTATTTAGTTAAAACCCCTCCAGTGACTCCCCAGTTCACTTAGAATAAAATGGAAATGCCTCACCATGGCCTACAAGATCTGGGAGCTGCCCAACCCTCCACCTCATTTTCTCCAAGCTTCTCCTCATTTACTGCAGCCCAGTTACACTGGTCTTTCTTCTGTTCCTCAAAAACTGCAAATTCTTTCCCACTCTGAGCCTTGAATTTTGAGTCTGTTCTCTGGAAAAGGCTTCAAAGAACATTTAATCTAAGGCAGGCCCTTTCCCAAAACCACCCTCTTATTTACCCTGTTTTATGACCATCACAGCGTTTGCATGTGTGCTCAGTCATGTCTGACTCTGCGACCCCATGGTCTGTAGTCTGCCAGGCTCCTCTGTGCATGGGATAACCCAGGCAAGAACACTGGAGTGGGTTGCCATTCCCATCTCCAGGGGCTCTTCCCAACCCAGGGATCAAATCCACGTCTCCAGATTCTCCTGTGTTGGCAGACAGATTCTTTACCTTGGAAGCCTATCATAGCATTTGCCACTACCTAAAAATGATCTTGAATTTGTTTATGTGTTTATTTTACATCATCCCTGTGTAGCTAGAATGTGAACCCTGAGAGAAGAAACCTGCTGTCTCACTTTCCATATCCCCAGGGCTTAGCAAAGAACTTCATGTGTTAGAAGTGTAGTTCATTGTGTAGCTGATAAGTGAATAAACGAATGAATGAACGAATAAGTGAATGTTTTACCTCTTTCTGTCTCTTCTTCCCACATCCAAGTATTTACTGTGTCTTATGGTGTCTATTTCCTAAATACATCTCAGGACTTCCCATCTCTCTCTACCCACTTCGCCCATCAACTAGGTTCAGGCAACAACCCTTGCTCCCCTGGGTATTTTTATCTGCTAGTGTCTCCTAATTGGTCTGCCCACATCCTGTCTAGGCTTCCCCTCCCCATCCACTCTATACTGTGGCCAAAGTACCCTTCTGACCTAGAAATAGATCAGGTTACCCCCTCTTACAACCCTTCAATGGCTCCCTATTGCCCTCAGGAGGATTCCCCTGAATGGGGTCCAAGGCATGATCTGACCCCTTCTCCTTCCTCCAGCATCCTGTACCTCCTGTATCTCTCCCCTTTATTCTCAGCACCAGCCACACTGCCCGTCTCCCATATGCTCCTCTCACTCTGGGTCTTTTACACATACGATCCTTGTCTGGAATCCCTTGCTTCACTGCTTCCCTGGCCTCCAGAGGCCTTCCTGGTCTCTGTCCGCACTGGCTCAGCTTCCTGCCCCCTTCTTTCATCACTCCCAGCACATACCTGACTGTTTCACTGTGAGCAGTTGCTGGAGCAGCTCTTGGGTCTCATTTACTCGTAGCTATGGTAACCGGCAGATGGTGGGCTCTTGGGCATCTTTGTGAAATGCAGGGCCAGTGCCCTACATGGGGGCCCCAGAGTTGGCCACACCGGGCCCGCATAACTAGACCCTTCCCAGCAGTTGTCACTGCCCCCACCCCCTACCCGCCTGCCCTGTGGCTGCAGCCTGCGGAGACTGAGGGCTTCCTCTTGGCGTGCTCCCTGCTGAGTTGCACGGAGTCCTTGGACCTGACACCCTCATCTCCTGAAGTGGGGAGTGTGGCATTGCTACCCCAAGACCACACTCGAGGAGCATTCCCCCAGATTGGAAGAATGTTGAAGGAAGAGCTAGCAAAATGTGCCAAGTGTGGACCATACCCTTGACAGAAGACCGATGAGCTCTGTGGGATCTGAGGCATAGGCAGTGATTCTTGGGGATCCACAGCATAGGAACAGGGACACGGATGTTCTTTTTGTTTCTCCTTTCCCTGATGACGCACTCTGGGGACGATCAGAAGGAAAGCAATACGGTTTGGCCCTCTGCAGGCTTGGTGCCAGCCAGGCATGGAGGGGCTTTCAGGGGACGGTGGTGGCAGGGGCTGAGTGGAGACTCCTTCAGGGGGCTTACAGTGAGGTAAAAGGTGATGAGGCTTATCCCCAACCCTGAGTGAGACACGGCCTGGGACCTCCCAGAATACCAGTGACGCCGACAAGGGGGCAGGAGGGCCTTAGATCTGGCTTTGTCACCCTATTTACGATTAATCAGTAACTCTTGAAAGGGGGGCACACTGACTCCCCCACATTCAGAGCTTAGAACCAAGATCCTGCTCCAGTGGAGCAACTGAAGGGTGGGAGGAAATTGTGAGGAGCAAAGAAACGTTTGCCAAAAGTGTCACCCCTGGCAGCCCCTTGGCATCAACCTGGTGTCTGCTGGTCCAAAACTCTGCTCTAGGGGGACCCTGAGGGAAGGAGCAGCCATGGTTGCTTTCCTGAGGCCTCTGGACTCCAAAACTTTCCATATCTCTTACTCCCTTTTACACCCTGGCCTGAGTCTTCTGGAAGAAGAGGCCTCAGCATTAGTCCTGGAACTGGAAGGGGCCTGGGGTCTTAGCCAGCTGGTTTGGGGAATGATATACCCTCCATTATCGGCCTCAGGGAAAGGCTACTCTTCTCCATCAGAGTGGCACTTCCAGAAGGGCCAGCAGGGCTGCTGCTCTGGGTCCCCAGTTTATTTCTAATTTCTCCAGCACCTTCAGCCCCATCACCATCAAGGTCCCTCCAGGCCCTCCCCTCCAGGCCTCTGGCTCTCACTTCCTTTGGGAAAAGGAGATCCAAGCCGATTTGGGAAACACTGCCTGCAGAGGAGGCTGGCCCCGTGTCCAGGTCGGCAAGGCTATATTTAACTGGCTATATTTGCAGTCCCACTCACTTGTCCCAGCCCTGGCCCCGCCTGCCACCCTCTCCCCCCGCGGTGGCCTGTCCTGCACCATCCAGCCCCACGTCGCCCCTGCTCACCCTGCTCCAGCTGTGCAATTGTGGTCTGGGCCACAGGCTATTTTTTGCTTGGTGCCAAAGATTATTCAGTTATCAGGAATGTGTGTTTAAGTGGCCGTCTCCGGAACAAGGACTATAAATAGGAACTTGGGGTCAAGTCCTGGGCCCCAGTGTCCTCCTCTTTGTCCCAGTTCCTGTCCCAGCCCCTGGAGTTTTCTTGGGGTGAACACCAGGAGGCCATGGTGAGGTTGTCTGGGGGAAAGGACCCCAGACTGGGAGGCCAGAGGTCCAGAACTGAGTATTTCCTGACAGGCCAGGCTCCCAACCTCTCTTAGACTTGCTTTCTCCATCCGGAAAATGGGGAGACACAGGTCCATTCACTGATTAACAAGGATGGTGAATCTCCATCCGTCTGTGGAGGAAAATCCAAGTTAGACAGACAGATGTCTGGGAGGAAACAGTATCAATCAGTTTTGTGGGAAGATAGCAGGGTCCTGGGGCTTCCTTGATGGCTCAGTGGTAAAGAATCTGCCTGCAATGCAGGAGACACAGGAGAGGTGGCTTTGATCCCTGGGTTGGGAAGATCCCCCGGAGAGGGAAATGGCAACCCACTCCAGTATCCTTGCCTGGGAAATCCCATGGACAGAGAAGCCTGGTGAACTACAGTTCAAAGGGTTGCAAAGAGTAAGCAAGCAAGCAAATAGCAGAGTACTAAAAAGAAAAGAAAAAGCAAGAAACAGTCTTGGGAGTAAATATATAGAAGTAGAGGGGAGAGAGACCCAGAATTTGCCTTTAGGGAACTCTCTAAGGGTAGAGGCTGGGCCCAGGCATGGTTCCAGGACAAAGCGTAAACAGAATGAAGTGGGCAGGTGGGGGCACAAATACTTGAGGTGAAGCTAATTGCTCTCTGACAGAGTGACAGATTCCCAAGGTGCAAGTTCTCCCAGACCACGGGGCCAGGTCAGAGGCCCTGGCCTAGGAAGTTTAGCTGATGAGTGTGGGATGAGCTGATGGGCCCTGGCCAAGAGGGTTGGGCTACCTCCTTGTGACCAGTGGCCTTCTTGTCCTGTTGAGAGCTGCCCTCTTTGAGCTGGCTCTGGCAGCTCTGACTCCCCTCCACCCCAGTCAGTGTTGGGATGGGCAAAGATGGGGCTCCATGAAAATGCAAGGCTGGGACCAGCCCCTGCGGGCTCCATGGAGGGGTCAGCAAGGACGGACACAATGCCATCTCTTCACCTTAGCTACTCTATCTGTAAAACCGCAGAAAGAATGCACAGCCTCCCTCCCTGGAGTTGATAGTCATGAGAGTGACTAAAAGGAGATTGTTAATCAATGACAATGATATTCTGCGCAGAAGGGCGGTGTTTGACCTGAGTGGTGTCGCCTCATGATGTCACCGAACAGGCCAAGGCCCACTGGTGCTCAGACTTGGGTCTCATCCTCCCTTCACAGGTAGTACTTTCATCTATCCTGGTTTCTTAGTGGTCTTTTCCCACACTTGCCCCACTTTGATAAATCTTGGGCCTAAATGACATCTGGGGCACGATTATGGAGGCCCCTTCCTCACTCCAGATCTCTGGACCTGGCAGGCACTGAGCTCCTCTAATTCGAGGAGCAGGGCACAGAACCTGTCCTACATTCTGTCACCAGGGTGGGACTGTATTGCCAGGCATGGCATTGCACCCATGGCTTCAGCTCTCCTTGTAGATCCATCAAAAAACATGACAGTCTCTTCTATCTTATGTTGACTCATTACATGTGCATTGTAATTAAATGTAATTGATTTCTGTATCTTTGTATGACTTTTTGTTTAAATTTGCACATAAGAAAACAAAATCTTTTGATAGACTACAGCTGGCTTCTAAAAAAGTAGCTGTAGATGGGAGGAGGGAGGCAGTCCCAGATGGAGGTGGGGGTTGGGCAGGGGGCTGCCTCCCAGGATTCACAGGGCCCTGCAGTGAGTAGGGTGGCAGATGGCCAGGCTAGCCACCTGGCAGGATAGAGTTCTGGGTATGGCAAGCTCATGCAGCATCTTCATGACAGGCTCTTCTGGAGCCCTTGCTGGGTCTTTGCCAAGTGTTCTCTTGCCTTTACCTTTGGGGGCTGTTCTAGCTTGGGTTGTGCTGAGTGCCCTAGGGGACCTCAGTCTGGCTCCATAGCTAACAACACGTGACACCAAAGGGGATTTTCCAGGAGGTCACTTAGTGTAGTATTCTGAGGAGGGAGGGCAAGCAGGAGATGCAGAGGGAATCAGAGAGAGAGGGCAAGCTTAGCTGAGTCAAGCCCTGATCCTCACATCTCACTTATCTCCAGACCATGGCTGTTCCTCGGCTGGCTCAGGGGGTGCTTTGGGGATGGGAATGTGGACGTGTACTAGGCAGCCACCAGGATTCCATCACGCATAGACTGAATCAAAAGGGAGGCTTGAATATGTTTCTCTAGGGCTCAGCTGCCACCTTCCTTCCTTGTGACAAGACCAGAATGACTCTCAGCCCAAAGACTTCCTGAGACCATCACTGTGTAGCCCCCAGTTGGGAAAGTCCATCCCCTCACCTTTCCCAGGATGGATGCTGTCCACATTCTTTGGCTCATGGCTGTGACATTCCTGTCTTTATTTTCATTGTCATTCTGCCTTCTATTTCATCTGTTCCTTTCAGTCCAAGCTGGTAGTATCTCTGCTGGCATAATATTCTCAAGACCCTCTCTTGGGTGATCCAGCCTAGGCTTTCCTCTCCTCCTGTCAGGCCTGCAGCTTGAATCCTGCTGACCTTGACTGCCTGTTTTGGATAATAGACCTTTATCTCGGCCTTCTGCCCTCCCCTCCAGGAGCCTGGCTTAGAGACCCCTCTTCTTAAGAGAAGATGAGCTCCTCCCCAGGGCTAGTGACTGAGACATGTAGAAATGATGTTGGCCAGCACAGCCCACCTTGGAGATGCTGGAAGTCAGGGCCAAGATTCTAGACCTGAACCACACTGACCATGGGCAACTACACACTTTGCAGGCAGAGGCAGGACCAGGATGCTGGCCATTATGCTTACAACAGCCCTATAGGGTAGGCATTGCCATTACTGGTTTATAAATGAGGAACCTGAGGTTAGAGAGGAAGCAGAGGGTGGACTGAGGTCACATAGATAATAAAAAACAGAGTTTGCCACTCCAGAACCAACCCCCCGTGCCAGAAGTACAAGGGGTCCTGCTGAGATGTCACTGTCTCTAGCCCCAGTACCATACTTAGACCTGGGAGAGAAGGACCCTGTCCTTGAAGTGCATTCCTTAAAAATTTTAGATCCCCTTCTGTGGTTAGGACAGACAAGGTCTGACACTGCCATCTGAGTGGGGCTCCCTGAGCTTTAACTTGGACCTGTGTGGGCCCCAGACCTTTATCCTCCCTCAACTACTCTCCAACCCTCTACCCTGAGTGTGTGGGGTTGACCAGATGCTCCAATAAGCAATGCAACTTCTGCCTATGCAGTCATCCCAGGGCTTCAAAGCAGGCAGTCTGGTGAGTAGATTGCTCCCCTGGCTGGTGAAGTACTTTTTATGTGGGATCACATGAAACTGGGCTTTCAGAATGGTGCTGACATGCTGATTTTGAATGACTCAAATTGTTTACATAGATAGGAGCCTGACAAAAATATATTTTCCAGGGGTCCCACACAACCTAGGGACAGCTCTGCATTCCCCTGACATGAAACCTTCCTGCTGTATTGTTGCTTATTGTATTAATTGATTTTCCTTTTGTTGCTTTGAAACCTCTTTTAAAAGACCTACACCAAGGGATATTTCCCAAATTCCCTTTATTACCCCCTCCTCACCATGTTTCACAATCCGTAGATTTTAAAATTGGATCCAGATATGACTTCCAGGCCCCAGTTCTTCAGCTCAAACAATCTCCCTTTGTCCTGGTCTCTGTGGACAGTGCTCAGCCCCACCCGACCCTTAGCCTTCTTGCAAAAAAGCAGGAGGCCCACTCACACCCTGGGATTTCCAGAAGCCCAAACATGTGATAAAACCTGCTAAGGATCACAGGGCTGTCCAAAGAGGTATGGAATTGTCTCAGCTTATGCTTTCATCCTGAAATGGGACTCTCTGGGTTGTCAGTGGAAACTGTGGCCTAAAGGGTCCCACTGGGCAGACATCCTTTGTGCTTGGCACCTGCTTCCCTCTCCTTTCTTTTTAGTCTGCTTGCCCAGGTCCTGACCCCCTGGGTTTCCTTCTAATGCACGCTCTGGCCTGTTCTCTCCAGTTAAGTTGGGATGAAAGGTTGGAATAAAACAGCCACAGTCCAGGGAGCAATTGTCCCTTGGCAGATAGAGGTGAACGGACCATCCCTCACCCCAGGAGGTCAATGCTGTGAACCACATTTCCTTCCCAGCAGCATCTGCCCATGGGCCCCTCTCTGAGCCTCTTTGTCTCTTTCTTCTCAGTGGGGCTGTCAAAAGCTGAGCCTCACAGGTTGTGACTAATCACTAGCAGATTTTTTTTCCATCCAAGAAGAAGAAAAAGCTGAAGGAGATGAAGAAAAACCCCAACAGTGAATAACTCGGAAGAGTTTCCAACATGTGGGTGTTTTTCTGGGACCAAAAATCAAGAAGATTCCAAATGTAAACAATCCCAAAATAGCTCAGCTCTCCCAACCCCAGGCATTCCCAGGACTGGATGTCCACGCTCCCTCCCTTTTCCCTCTGGGAACCCAAGGTCAGGCAGAGGTGGCAGGATTTGGGCATTGTGAAGAATTGTTTGAGTGAGCCTAGGCAAAGCATAGGCTCTGTGAATCTGGGATTTAATCTTGTTCATTAATAACAGTCTTTCTGAGAGAGGGGCGTCTTCCTGCCTCATCAGATCAGATCTCCCTGAGATCAGGGACCATGACAATGGCTTTCTTTACTCAGAGTCATAACCCATTGTGCTTAAACCAAGCTCTTGAGATTTCTTGCCAGCATAGTGTAATGGAAAGAATATGGACTTTGAAGTCACACAGGGTTGGAATCTTGGCTCCAACACTTATTAATTGTGTGGCCTTGAGTATGTTATTTAGCATCTGGGAATCTCAGTTTCCTCCTTGTAAAACTAGGGCAGTGATTCTTACCAGAGAAAATCCTCTAACTCATGTGCCTATGATGTCTATTACCTAGAAAGGGCTCGGTGTGTGTTCTCTTTCCACCCCACCCCTTCCTATGTATGTAGCTTGAGCTGGAGAAACCAGTAGGTTTCTGTGTGTTGAAATGAAACAGAGAATTCTGTGTGTTGAAATGTAGATATCACTCTTTACTGTGTACTAAAAATCACTATTGCAGCCCAAAAGGAAGAATATACTCAGCATATAGTTTAAAAGAAATTTCTGGAGGTGATAATACAATACCTGAGGAGATAATGAAAATTTTGGTGAAAGTCATGAAATTGGTAACAGTGGAGCTGATGGTGCTCACGGTGATGAAATGATGGTGGAGGGTGTGGTGGTATTTTCAGAAGTAATGGTGGACATGGACACCGAGGAGTATAGATGGAGACAGTGGTTATGGTGATGGTGGGGGCAATAGTGGAGATGGTAATGGGGGTTATGGTGAAGTCAAGGAAAGGATAACAGTGACGATTACTGTGGTAATAAAGGCTATGATAGAGGTGAAGATGGTTGTGTTGTGTGGGATAATTGTGTTACACTTGACTTGGAGTCATGGTGAGTTATGGTGATTAGTGACCAGGATTACCTCCAACCAGTTACTTGCTCCAGGAGATAAAGGCACAGAGAAAGCAGGTAGAGCAAGGTGGAAGAATGCCTTGTGATTAGCTGTTGCTTTCACCCTAAACTCCAATGCAGAACACTGGACTTCTTAATCACTGATGATTAAATGCTTATGTTTATCTCGACTACTTCCAGAAGCCTCACTAAAGTGCTATTAATGGAATTTAAAAAAAAATTAATAAACCCACAAGGAAAAGGAGAATGGGAGAGGAAATGGCAGCAGGCAAGAGAAGTCAAGAATTTGAAAATTAGAGAGTGGATGGATGAGTGGTACCTGACATAGCAGTCTGCAGAAAACTGAAACCCCAGCCTGCAATGTTGTGGGGGTAGACGGCGGGAGCAAATAGGTAGCAAAGCTTTTCTAGTCACAGAATCCCAGGAAAGCTTGGGAATTGGCAGTACCAGTTACTTCTGAAGGCAGGGATTCAGAATGAGGGTGAAAATTTGGGAGGATTGTTACAAGTTTTTAAAAAAAGACCTCTAAGGACCTCCCCATCTCAGACTTATTCCCTAATCCATGCAACCAGGTAATAATCCCCTTCCATGCTGGCAGAAGATAGAAGGTTTAAGTTCTGAGATGTTGAAGCTGAAAGGTTCTGAACACCGAGGCATCAGGCAGAGCAGGTGGAGAGGTGAGGAATCAGTCTGAAAATAGGATAAGTCTGTTTCCTGAAAGGTGAAGATTTCTGCTCTCTTCATCATCAATACCCAGGACATTGGAAGTCAGGTAAATATCACACAGGAAAGCTATTGAAAGAGACTTTCCTGGGGAAACTGGTTTTCTGCAGGAAAAAGGCCTATAGGTTTTGGTATTTGGTCTTTACCCTTAGGCAAAGCCCACAGGTCAACAATATTATCTCTTCTTCCAATATTTTTATCAGAATTTTAGTGCTTCACACTTCAATATGAATGAACAGCTAAGAACTACTTGATATTTCAGGAAGTTCTTCAACATGAAAGGTAGATATTAAGACAAACTAAGAGGAAAAAGGAACATAGAGGAAACAAAGAAGAAGAAAGCACAGAAATTATGATTGACATTTTAAGAATTATATTTAACAGGTGATGTTTCCTTTAAAAGATAACTGGAGGTGATTTTTTGGAAAGTATCAGAGAAAACAAAGCTCTTGGGAATACAAATATAATATTTTTATTGTATAAAAAGTAAAAATAAGGGCTGGAAGATAAAGTAAGGACAAATTCTCAAAAAAGAACAAAATACCAAAGAGTCGAAAATTGACAGAAATGGTGATCAGTCTAGGAGCATCCCCTAAAAAATAAATTCTAGAGAATAAAAAATAAAGGAAGGAGTAAAATGACCAAAGAAACAGTATAAGAAAACTTCCCCAAACTGCAGAACATGAATTTATAGACTGAAAAATTTCTATGGGTACACGGCAAACTGAATTTAAAAACAAAAACAATTTCCCTCAAGGGACAAGCACTGGAAATGAAAACGTAAAAGTTCCAAGGGGAAAAAGATTGCTTACAAATTGCTGAGAATCAGTATTGTATCAAAGATCTCAACAACTACCACACAAAATAGAAGGAAATGAACAATGATTCTAAATTCTGAGGGAAATAATTTCCACACTAGAATTCTATACCCAGTTAAACTAGCAATTGAGTATGATGAAAAATAAAGATATTTTGGGGGCATGAATGGTGTTTAAAAATTAGCTCCCAAGCACTATTTCCAGGAGGATATTGAAGAAGGTTGTCCACCTTAGTTAAGCAGTAAACCAAGGAAAGGGAAGGAGACAAAGGATCTAGCAATCAAGACAGAGACAAAGGGAAGTCTGAGAATGATGGTGAAGTAGAGAGTCAGGATGACAGTTGTACAAAATAGGCAGAGGACAGTCAGTCCATATTGGCCATGAGGATGAAGGACTCCAGGTGAGAGTTCTCCAAGAAGAAAATAAAACTGACAGTTATGTACATTCAAAGGAAAATTTCAGTTCCATTGGAAAATTCAGGGATGAATTAGTAAATGACACACAGAAAATTAGGCAAAACAAGGTAATTATTAACACCAAGAGAACCAAAAAGTTGTACAAGAAAGGAAAAGTGGTGCAACTGTGAATGATAGTAATTTAGTAATAGTAATGCAAAGCCTGAATATGGTTGTGATCAAAATCAATATTGCTGTGCAAAAGTGTGTGTGTATGTGTGTGTGCACATGCATATGTGGGTGGTGGTGTTGTAAGAGAGCTGATTCCTCATCTTCTATAGTATAATAGCAGTAAATAAAGCTGAAAACTGAAAAATGCAAGATATATCAGTATTACCATATCATTTATAGGCATGGAAATAAACACTAGAAGAAAGAGTTAAAGCAATTCAAAGTACTTGCCTCAGGAAAAGAGGACTCAGAAGTAAGCAGGATTGGAGCAGAAGTCTTATGGTTTTCATTACAAACCTTGTAGAACATTTTACTTTCAAAAATATGTACATGTATGCCTTTGATAAAAAAAATAAAGATTTAAATAGAATATAAAAATGAAAACTCAAGTGAGCTGTGCTAGATTATGCAGAGAACTTCTTGACCAAATAAGTCAATCCAAATGGCTTGGAACCAAAATCAGCTGAAAGACCTGCTCCATCTATCGCCTCTAGGTCCAAACCCAAGTCTTGGACATGTCCACACTCACCAGAAAGCCACAAAAGGGAGCTCAAGAAACACAGAAATATCTTGCATTTGCTCCATTGTTTAGGCCCTTCCAGGACCATGTGGCTGCCATATGGGAGAGAAAGAGAGGAGTGGGGAGAAAAGGTTCAAGGCAAAAAGGAGAGATGATTGGGCTTTCTCCCCGGGGAGCAGGCTGTAACCTTCATCCTGCACCCATGTGGACTAGACATTCAGTCTGGCATACTACCTCCTGAACTAACACTGTATCATAAGATATTCTTAGACCTAAATAACATTACGACACTCCTTCTTGAGGATGAAGAAAGCTGGAAAGGGAGAGCTGTGAATGACCTTTAGAATCCACCAGTGAAGATGGCAGTGAAGCTGGAGGTGATAGTATGATGATGGAGCTGATAGAGATAGAGAAATTGGCAGTGGCAGTGGGAATTTTGTAATAAACATAATAAAGGAATTGACAGAAGTGATAGAGGCAGTGATGGTGCCAGTGACAGTGAAAGTGATATTGATGATGATCTTGGAAGTAATGGCCAAAATTATTAGAGAGGAATGATAAAAGTGATTGTATTAATGACGACAGGGCTGATAAGATAGAAATATTAGAGGAGGCGCATTAGCAGTGATGGTAAAGGTGATATGGTAGTGAGAGAGATAAGTAATAATGGGGTTCATGTGATGGAAGTGATACAAAGAGAGGTGATAGTAATGTGGTTGACTGGCAATTATAGCAATGAAGGTGGAAGTGATAGTGACTGTGCTTGGTGGTGAGAATGGTGAAAATGATGGGAGTGATGGTGGAATTGGTGCTGGAGGTGGCATTGGTAGGAATACTGGCAGGGATGATGGATTCGTAGTTGTGGGGATGTTGGAGGGATTATGGCCAAGATGACAAGTTTCATAATGGTGAGGATGGTGGTATTCCTAGCAGATGCAGTGATGCTGGGCGTAGCAATGACAGACACAATATTATCAGTATAGGAGTATTAGTCAAGATTGTAGGACAGATACATACGTAGGGCATCTAAAGACAATAATCTGAATAGGCTGGGTTAAGCTGTAATAATGAACAGCCCCTATACCTTAGAAAGTGTACACAGCATAAGTTTAATTCTAATATAATATGTTAGAAAGTGGTTCTGTGCTCTTAGTCACCCATGGACTATGCTGATGGAGGATCCAAGACTATGTGCTTTTAGGATCACTGTGGCTATAAGAGAATATGGTGAATCTTGCATTGCTTCTGTATTGGCCAGCTTAGGCTAGGTTGTGTGTATGCATATTAAGTTGCTTCAGTCATGTCTGACTCATGTCATCTCTTAAGTCTCCTGCATTGGCAGGCAGGTTCTTTACCACTAGAACCACCTGGGAAGCCCTTAGGCTAGGTTGAGTGCATGCTAAGTTGCTTTGGTTGTGTCCGACTCTTAACCACACTATGGACTGTAGCCTGCCATGCTCCTCTGTCCATGGGGTTTTCCAGGCAAGAATACTGGAGTGGGTTTCCATGCCCTGCTCCAGGGGATCTTCCTGACCCAGGGATTGAACCCAGGTCTCCTGCATTTCTTGTACTGCAGGCAGATTCTTTACCACTGAGTCACTGGGGAAGCCCTAGGCTAGGTTAGGGGGTGGTAATGAGAGACTCCAAAATTTCCATGGCTTTCAACAACAGATTTTCTCACTTACTTTTATGTACATTGCAAGTTGGCTGTGGCTTTGCTCCACATCAGTTTCACTCTGATATCCAGGCTGATGGAGCAGCCTCAAGACATCTATAACTTTGCAGTCTTGCAGCAGAAGGAAAACAGAGTATGGTGAAACATGTTTTGGGTTTTCAAGCTTCTGCTCAGAAATGCTACCTATCATGTCTACATATATTTTATTGGCTAAAGGATGACTAATTTCCAAAGAGGCAGGGAAGTGCAATCTTCTGAGGAGGTTGGAAAGAGGAAAACTGGAATATTGGTGAATTCTTTAATGACTTATAGCAGCTGTTTGTTCATAGAGTGCAGGAGGTACTAAGGGCAATGGAAGCATCATGAGAGGCTGGTATGGTCATGGAGGAAGGACTTGGTCAGTCTGGAGAGGCTCTGGGATAAGAAGAAAGCAATTTAAAGGGGGGAAACACCAGGAGCTAGAGGCAGGACACAGCATGGTAAAGTGCTCAAAACTGCTAGCCATAGCTCCTTGATTCCCAGCATATTTCTGGCTTCCCAGAAATTCAACAGAATCTGGGAAAGTTGTTTGGAGCACAAGATTCATAGAGAGAAGCAGCAGAATATACAGACTGAAATGTTGGCTAGAGTCAGAGTAGGGAGGACTTTGAATGCCTTGCTGAGGTATTTTGCAACCTAAACCATGGATCAAATCTTCAACCAGATAAGTTTATTGGGATGCTGCATGCTCTATCCCCTTCTTGTACATTAACTCTTTTCACACCAGAAAACCCATTGCCATTTTCAACACGTGACTTGAACATCTCTCCCAACTCCATCCCCATCCCACCTCTCTAGATCATTACTGAGCCCAGTTTGAGTTCCTTGAGTCGTAACAGCAAATTCCAGTTGGCTATCTATTTTACATATGATAGTATATGTTTCCATGTTACTCTCTGCATACATCCCATCCTCTCCTTCCTCCCCCATCAGTTGTGTCCATAAGTCTGTTCTCAATGTCTGTGTCTCCACTGATGCTCTGCAAATAAGTTCACCAACACCATCTTTCTAGATTTCATATATATGCATTAGTATAAAATATTTATTTTCCTCTTTCTGACTTCACTTGGTATAACAGGCTCTATGTTCATCTACCTCATTAGAACTGACTCAAATGCGTTTTTTAACGGCTAATATTCCATTGTATATATGTACCACAGCTTCTTTACCCACTCATCTGTCAATGGACATCTAGGTTGCTTCTATGTCCTAGCTATTGTAAAAAAAGCTGCAATGAACATTGGGGTCCATGTGCCTTTTTCAATAGAGCTGTCAATTTTTTGTTTTCCTGTAAGGAGCAAATGACTTCCCTTTGGCCAATTTTGCAAACCACATGTCTCTTTAAGGGACTTTGCTTCACACCAAGGCATCTACTAAGAAGAGGCAGATGTTATATCACTATATCACTTCCATAGGAGTCAAAATCATTGCAGTTAATCAGGGTGTCAGATATTTTAGGGTTTTTTCCCCTGCTGTACATCCATTTGTCCAATCATTCAGTACCTTATTCATTGAGTACCTACTATATATCTGACATATGGCAGGTAACATCCTAGTATAGATCAAGGGCTCAGTTAACTGACAGCTCCTTTCCTCCCTTCCCTTGGAAAATTCTCCCTGTAGGTGAAATGACACTTCTACCACAAGGCCTCCAATTCTGGATGCCAGGGAGAGCTGTCCACCTGTGGAACTGGCTGCCCCTGAACATAGGGCCCCCTCTGAGTGTCCAACCTCCAAGGTCACCCTGGCCTATTACATCTTTGACTGAAAATGGCAGTCTCATGTTCCCTGACAGTCTTCTGTTCCCTGTACAGACAACAAATCTAGGCTTCATTGTTGATAAACTAACAGGGTTTCTGAGCAGCTCTCTAGGGAAGTCTGATCTAGTCTCACAGGTGCCAGAGCCATTCTTATCTTCTGTAGTCTCACTGACTATCTAATTAACTGGAGTCTGTCTGATCTTGTCCTAATTTTGTGAGATGCAAAGGGCCAGCTTCCTTCTGTAGCCTCCCCATGGGAAGCATGATTGTTTAGACTAGAATAGCCTAAGCAGGGAGGATATCTGGGTGTTCCCAGAGGGACACCCAATGGTCAGGTGACCAGGGTAGCCCCACTCTCCAAGCATGGAAACTTCTGGACAGCCATTCCATCGAGTTGGGGCTGCACCACTCCCAACAACTCTATCCACAGCACAGGGAGAACCAGGCTTATAGGCTTCAGGGTGAATAGTGCCCCAGGGGTTTGGGCAGTGGGACTGCTTTGAGAACAGTGCACTTTACCTGCATCAATAATATGCTCCCCATGAGTGCAAAGAGCTATGAGGTTTCAAAGTCCATTTCTGTGCTTTCAAATGATCCTCAAAACACTCTAGGGTCACGTGGGGAAACTGAGCCCCTGAGGCAGAAAGTGACTTCACTTGAGTCATCGGACTATGAAGTGCTGAAGCAGGAGCCGGGGACAGATGCTCTGGCTCTGGCCACGGTGCTCTGTCTGCAGTGTCATGTGGCAGCTCCTTGCCTCCTCCCAGGAGGCCCCAGCCCCACAAGGCTCCTGCCTCCCAGACTACCTCTTCTACCCTGCTTCCCATTCCTTTTAGGTCCAGGACCCTTGTTTCCAAAGCAAATATGTGATAAGTAGTCTGGACTGAGGAGAGAGGACAGAGATGCTGTTGATCCTCCAGGTAACACAGGTGTGTTTTCTTAGGGGCCTGATCATTAGGGCTCCTTAGGTGCCTTAACAGGAAATGAGGGGGGAAGGTCACCCCTTTGATCTGGTCTAGGATAGAGCCAGGCAGGCAAGAGCAGTGCTGGAGTGGAGCAGAACACTGCTGGGCCCTATATCCCACCTTGGGTCTATATCCCAGTCGCCTTCTTGTTCTCTCCTCCTGTCTGTCAGATGTGCCTGACATCCAGAAATCTGAGATGCCTGGAAAAGAAGGGAAGAGGCGCGAGCAGCTATGAGCTCATCTTTGCCGGCCGGCGCCGGGCGCCCCTGCGGGACCCTTTTTCCATGGCGGGGTCCAGGCTCCTCGGGTGGTGATGACTTCAGGGCTGGAGATTCCCTACTGGCTGCCCCGGGGGATGGACACTGGCTTCTGGTGCATTCCAGCCATGCTCCCCTCAGCCCTGGAGACGTGAGAACCAGAGCTTGAGACCCTCTGTCTCCCGGCTACTCTCCAGGGGAGCCTTAGGCCCAGAATGTCCCCAGACGTCTACTTGTCACCTCCTCCTGACCCAGACCTTTCCATTCCCCACTCTTCCTGTTCCAAGGATGGAAAGTCCAGGACCAAGAGATGGGTCCCTCCTTCTTCTTTCTCTTGGCCTGGTTTCCCTTCTGCCTTCCTCCCTCCTCCATCAGGCACCCAATTGGCCCTGAACCCTTGACCCTGCTTGCCCAGCAGACATCAGACCAGATGGAGTCAGAAACCGGACACTGACTAATGGCTCCATGAAGGCTGTGACCTGAGAGAGGCAGTTGTGGGCAGACCCTGGATCGCCCTTCATGCTGAGAATGGGAACTTGCTTACCCTTCTCCTTCCCAAAAACACCATGAAACACTCCAGTCCCAGGCTTATGCAGGCATCCCTGTTGTCTAGCCTCTAGAGGCCTTTGATTCTTCCACCTCACTCTACCTTGGCAGTTCTTTCCTTTCTCCCTAACCCAGCCAGCATGCTCTCGCCTAAGGGGTTTAAGGACCTTTAGGTTCCCTGGACCCTTTCCCTCACTGCCCACCCTCTACAAGCCCTTTCTCCACACTGCTGGTGATCTTGGCTCTCCCGCTTGATCTAGCCTCTTGAACCTGTCTATACCTGCTTCTCCACTGACCTTGACATTCACAACTCAGCCTACTGCACTTGGACTTCGGCCCCTCTACCCCAACTAGTCTGTGTTCACCATGGGCACCAGTGGCTTCATGACCAAGTTCTTCTCTGACCTCTCTCCTTTAACCTCTGTGGTATCTGATTACCCTGACAACCTTCCTCTTTGACTACCCTCTGAGACAAAGAATCCCCAAATCCCCAAATGTGGCTTAGGCCATGGAAATTTACTCCTCTCTCAAGGAAAGGGCTGGGTGCATGGTGGGGGTGGCAGTGAGAAGGCTTCAAGACCAAGTTCCTATTTGTTCTGCCATCTTCTTTTTTTTTTTTTTTGTTCTGCCATCTTCTTTTTTTTTTTTTTTGTTCTGCCATCTTCTATGTGGCATTTCCATTTCTTGGCCCCAGATGGCTGCTCCAGATCCTGCCATCTGTGGGAAATGTGATGTCACTTCAGCTCACAACTCACTGGCCAGAACATAGCACATGGCCATACCAGGCTGGAGACTGTGATCTCTAGCCAGGTATATCTTCCCCTTCCCATGTAAGGTAGGGAGAACAGATACTGGAGGATGACTATCTGTGATGGGTCCTTGTTAATATATTTCATGGGCAGGTTTCCTCTGTCTGTCCCTGTAAATGTTGGTGCTACCTTTCAAGACTACTTTCTTCTTTCTGTGTGTGTTTTCCATAGAGATCCAAAGCACCCTACAGATTCAAATATTGCCTTCCCAAAGAGCTCCCACACCTCTATCTTTAGTGCAGAAGGATCTCCTGACTCTACACCTCACAATGGGGTAATTCCTTTAGGAGGTCCCACTAACACCTTAAAATCAAACCTAACTCATGGTTTTCTTCCCCAACTTTCTTTTTCTTATGGAACCCTTGCTTCTGTGTGTGCCCCAACTCCCCCCGCCCCCCAGGCTCTCTCTATGAGTCCCCAGGGAATTCAACCCTTGAACTCCCCCAAAGCCATCTCTTCTGCTCCATCTCCCTGTCTCAGTCCAGGTCTCATCACTTCTGTCCTGGTTTCACAGCTGTCTGCTATCTGTCCCTTGTCTCCCATTTGAACTTGCTCTCCAGGTCTATGATGCAGCCAGATTCTTTCATACATGTATATCCCCTGCTTACACATCTTCCATGGCTCTCTACTGCCCACAGTGCACACCCAACGGCCTGCTACTTCTTATTCCAACTCCTCTTCTTTTTGTTCTTGCTTGGCTTTTCCAAATGGCTCATGACCTCTGAAAACTGCACATCCTGTTTTTCAGCCTGGGTTCCCTATCCATCTCACTTTTTTTATTTTTTTATTAGTTGGAGGCTAATTACTTCACAACATTTCAGTGGGTTTTGTCATACATTGACATGAATCAGCCATAAAGTTACACGTATTCCCCATCCCAATCCCCCCTCCCCCCTCCCTCTCCACCCGACTCCTCTGGGTCCTCCCAGTGCACCAGGCCCGAGCACTTGTCTCATGCATCCCACCTGGGCTGGTGATCTGTTTCATCATAGATAATATACATGCTGTTCTTTCGAAACATCCCCCCCTCACCTTATCCCACAGAGTTTAGAAGTCTGTTCTGTACTTCTGTGTCTCTTTTTCTGTTTTGCGTATAGGGTTATCGTTACCATCTTTCTAAATTCCATATATATGTGTTAGTATGCTGTAATGTTCTTTATCTTTCTGGCTTCCATCTCACTTTCTCCATCTCCCCAACCATGTGGCAGACACCTACTCAGTCCCCAAGACTTGGCCCAATTGTCTACCCGTCTGAGAAATTTCTATTGCCCCTTCCATGCCTTTTAGGGGCTACTATGTCATGATTCCAGCCATGACATCTAAGGCATAGCTGCTGTCTGTCCAAGGGCCAGCACCATAACCATCTATTTATGCATCTCTTTCTCACCTGTTCAGGAAGTGTTTGAGGGCAGGACCAAGCACTTTCCTTCTCTCTGTCCCCAGCACCCAGCACAAGATCTGGAAAGCAGCAAACATCGAGGAAGTGTTTCTTGTGTGAATGAATGATCATGTCACCTTGGCTCAGACATCATCAGTGGCTCCTCAATGACTGCATAACAAAGTCAAAGAACCATCAGGCCCAACCCTGACCCCATCACCCAGACACGCCATCTCTGGTCATAGCCACATACTCTCAGGCTCCCACATCTTTTGCAATTTGCTCCTATTGTGTGGACTGACTTTCTATTTTTCTTCATTCACTGCAGTGCCACCTTCTTTGATCTACCCAACTCAGTCACAAAATCTTTGCTCTACACTCCTGCTGCTCATGCTGCCGTTATGGTTCTTTATTGTGACTGTCAACAGACTGTAGTGACCAGCCGCGGTGTTAATATCCAGCCTCCCTCATTCCACCTGGAGTTCTCTCCCTTCCCTGCTGTCCCCAACACCCACATGGCTGAAGACAGGGAACTGGCCTGGTCTTTGGCAACCCTGCCTTTGTGGTCACCCTTGGGACGTCCCCAAGCTGGGTCAACCATAGCTCCTTAGCCATCTGGTTCTGGTTCACTGGTTCAAGACCAACTACCTCATTCAATTTCATATCTCTGATATGCTTTTAAAAACAGAAACTGAGGAGAATGAAGTAGAAGTGGTATGATGGAAAATTAGGAAGCTATTGGATGCTGTTTCTTTGTGTGAAAGAAGTCACTATGCAATAAGAGAAGGAAGTTACTACCCAGACAGCCATCGATGAGACAGAGATGAAGATGGAGATGAGAGATGGAGATGAGAGAGCAAGACGGACACCCACAGAGAGAAATCTGGGGGCACCTGAAGCCCAGTTGTATTCTCGCTCTTGCCGTTACTTGACTGAATTCTGTGAGGCAATACTCATCTTTTTTCCTAAACTGGTTCAAGTTGCAACCAAAAGTCTTGACCCATACATATACTTGTCTGGTTCTACTTATTACTGAAGTTGTCTGAGTGTAAATCTGACCGCTCTCCATCTGTTTCCCAGCCTGTAGAGGGCATACGCCTCATTGGGTGCCCCCATGATGGCAGAGCCCCCACTCAGGCCTACAGCCCTAGACCAGGACTGGTCCACTTTGCTATTTCAATGACTAAATGCTCCCATACAGGGTGACTGGGCTGCGGCCTGACCATGGCTTTCTTCTCATTTTAGGCTGTGTAAACCCATCAACAATCAGCAAATTAATGGTCTGTGAGCCAAGGTCGCTCGTGGCTTGTTTACGGCAGCAGCTGTTCCCCTAGGCTGAGGAGTTCTTTCCACAGGTGTTTCTTCAGCCAGGGCTTGATTTATTCCTTTTCCCTTTCCTCCCTCACCCAGGCTAATTATTGCTTTTGTTTATAACCAAGTTAAGTAAACTGACCTCCATCTTGCCCAGCAGAAGTCTCCATGCCTACACGGTCCATTAATACTGCTGTGGTGTGGCTGGACAGCGGCCAGACTGCAGGACACCAAACATCTGGATCCTGAGGAGGTTTCAAGGTTCACTGCCAGAGGGCAAGTGTCGGGGCTCAGGGAAAGGGATGCTGCAGCAGACTTTCATTGCCAGTGACCCAAGACTTTGCCTGGTATTCACACCAAACCATTCCCCAAACAAAGTGGAGAGGTCAGCCTGGGTGTACATTCTGAGCCATGGGCCAGGCCTGGGAGGAGAGCAACATGTCTCCCTGGGAAGAGACCATGGAGCAGATTGGTAGAAAGGGGTGGCCAAATAGTTGAACAGGGGCTGCTTTGATGGGGGCAAGGGAGGCTCTGTGCCCTGCTTTGCTGGGAGTACTGGGATGGCTAGTAACTTGGGCCTTTTCTGCACTGGAGCTGCCTGCACTGGAATTGGAGCTGCGAGGATTGAGTCCAAGGCCTCCCACTGCCCAACTAGGGCCCAGAAATTGTGGGCTGGTTTGGTGTATAAAGACCAGCCCCAGCCGCATTGGCAGGGTGTCCTCAGCAGGGAGGAACAGGCACACTTCTTTACTCTGTTTCCCATGTGGTTCAGCACATGGGAGCTGTCTAGGCAGGGGGCTACCAGCCAGAACTTGGCTGTCCCCCAGCCCCCCGCCTTAGGCCCTGATGTCACCAGCCCAGACGTCTGGCTGTCGGGTCTGATTGGTTCATGCTTGGAGGGAGCTATGGGCCAGGAAGCTTAACTCCATGCACAGCCATGCCACCCAGCCATGACCACTCGCAGACATGAACCACACTGAGCCTGAGGTCCTCATATGTTCCATGAGGATAATAATAGCATCAGCCTGGCAAGGTTGTTCTGAGGATTAATAAAGATCATGAACGGAATATATTCAGCATGCAGGAACTGGCAGACTGTAAATACCCAGCTAGTGATAGCTACTACTTACAAGTCGCTCCTCTTGTTCTCTGTGACACCAGCATGTTCTGTGACCTTTGGCAAGCCAGTGTCTCTGAGCCTCAGTCTTCTCATCTGGAAACTAAGAGAATTTCCATTAATTTTCCTTTTGCAAGCCAAAGTTTTGTTATTTGTAAAATGAGGATGATATTATTTTAAGATTTATATTAATGGGGACTGCAGGGAAGAAGAGTCTCAAATGACATATGGTCAAAGTGATGAAGCTTTGAAAAGTTAAAGAGCTGTTCTACCTCAAGGGATAGTAATGATAATAAGTAATAATGATAAGTGCTAATTAATGCTATGGGGAAGGGCATGGCAACCCACTTCAGTAGTCTTGTCTGGAGAACCACATGGACAGAAGAGCCTGGTGGGCTACTGTCCACGGGGTCACACAGAGTTGGACAGGACTGAATTGACTTAGCACAGCACAATGAATGCTAGTAGTTTCCTCATAGGTTTCTATCCACTTGTCAAGGGTTTTTGGGGAGAATTTCCAGTGTCTGTGTTGAAGAGGAAGTCTGGCAAGTGGTCCTGAGCAGAATGGAAATTCTGCAGGGATGTGGCTGAACTGGAGACTTTCAGCCCACTCTTGGGATGTTTCCAAATTATTAAGTGTGTGGTTTGGACAAGCTCCCCATGTTGTGCTGATGCTCTTGACTCCCACCCCACTGCCCTTCTTGAGTATTCCTCACTTTAGCTCAAGGCTTTGAGGCTTGTTGTAAAGTCAGTACCCCAGGGATCCCATTCACAGCTATTCTCAGATACTCACACTTGTGAGTGATTGAGATTCCTATAAGGGAAGAGTCTGGACTAAGAAGCAATAGACTTGGAGTTGGATAAAGTGGGGAGAGCTCACAGAAGGGACGACTACAGGCAAATACCTCTCTGGCCAGTGGTTCTTGTGTGTCTCCCTTTTGTATTACCTGAGATAGGTTCAGTTGCCCTGTTCTCAGGGCCTAGATTCAGTTATCTTGGCCTCTCTAATACCATGTTTCCCTTCTCTCCATTGATCTCCCCCTCTCTCTAAGAAATCGTTGCTACCTTTTGTGTGTCTCCAGGAGTCAAGTTGAGTGTGGTAAGCTTAACTTCTTTACTTGTGCCTCGTATTGTGAGGACAATATATGTTTCATTTTTTTGAACAGGGTGCATTATAATGTTAATTAAGTATCTTTGGTTAGGGTCCCCTAGAAGCAGTCCTGAGACAAGGATTTGAGTGCAAGTAGAGAAGTGATCCCAGAAACTACTGGGAATGCAAGAATGAGCCAGGGCAAGGGAGAATCCCCGGATGTGCCATCAAGTAGCTCTCCATGTGGGCAACTGGGGCTCAGTTTCACTGGGAACTTGGGAGATAGTCATCTCAAGCAAGGGGAAGGAAGCTGGGGTGTCTATCCACCACCTCTTCATCTTTCTTTGGCTGAGGACTACTTCCAGGAGCACTAAGCCTCCAGCGCCACAAGCTTGTCCTGTGTAGGCCAAGTACCTGTAATGAAGTCTTCAGTTTGTCAAGTGACTGCTGAGGATGACGGCAGGGCACCAAAGAGCCTGCTGCAGTGTGCTTCTATAAATGGGTACAACCTCACCAAGACTGAGTGCACTTCAGAGCTGGAGATCACAGGATTGGAGACAATGCTAGCCAGAGATGGTTACTATGAGCTTCCTATTAGGAGATAATGTTCCATGGGTCTCTCCTGTACTCCTTGCCAGCACAGGCCTGGGCTTGCGTTGTTCTTGATGACCTTTTCAAGGTTGTTTGCATGGTTAACAGTCTATGAAGACGGAGGCGGTCTCTCCCTCTTGAGCAGAGGGCAGCTTTGTTTACTTTGAGTACAACGAAGAGAATGTCTTCCTCTGGGTCAAGTTTAAGCATGCTTACTGCCTATTATAAAACAGTCAGGCTCCCTAAACTCAGGGGTCCACCCCTGTAATTCAGGCTATGATATATGCAAGCATCACATGGCCCTCTTTGCTTCACTCTGTAGGAATGATGACTCCCCACACTGGTTCAAATGCTGATGATCTGGATATTACCATCACTGTCAGTAGGAAACTGTCCTTTGTCTCTGAGCCAGGAATCTTGTGTCTTCTGCCAGCATCTATGAAGCAGTGTCAGGCAAACTTGCTAACTTGCAAGTAGGGTCAAAAAATCTCAGTTCCTTCTAAAGTTCTTGAACCTCTCCCACCCATGCCCCAAATCAAGTGCCTAGTCATAGTGAAAGTGATGAAAAGAGAGCTTAAAATCTAGCAGTAAGTCAAACAAATAGAAAGTAAGAAATCATAGCATGGTCTGATGGTTTGAGCATAGTACCTGACTAGGGGCTGTGAGGGGAGGGGTTGGGGGAAGGAAGAAGAGCTGGAGCAAACAGGGAAGTGGGAGTAAACCCAGAATGTCCATGCAGGCCTGGGAGAGGTGCAGGTCAAGCCCAACACAGAGTCAGGAGTGAATGAGGAATGCATACTGAGCTGGGGGGCCCTGGGAAAACCGGGAAACCCTTTCCCTCCTAGTGCCTGTTTTTCCCACACTTCACCCTTACCATTTTTGGGACTCACTCTCCTGACCCCTTCATTTTCTTCAACTCACAGTGCCCAGGATGCCTTGGAAAACCCCCCATAGAATACGTGGCACTTTTTGAGGCATGCAATTGTGTGGCCCGGGAGCTGGGATGGGGGCTGAGCCCAGAGTCCACGAGCACCCCCACCCACTTCTCCTATGCCAGCCAAAGACCACCAGGAATGTCCAACGAGTAGAAGATTTACGGTCGAGCCAGGAGGAGTATCCTTGTGAAGATACCTACACAGTCGTTTCAATGGGAGGATTTACAAGCATCTTCCTTCTCTTGCTACTGAGTGGAAAAATACACTGGGCCCAGAGCTATGAGTTCCTTGCCAAGGCCTGTGACTCATCCCCAAGTCATAAATAACGGGTCCCTCATGACAAAGCAGAGAAGAGAGCTGGGCCCAGGGCCACCTATTTATTAGAAAAGAGAGTAGAACCATTATTTGGGGGGCTTGGCTTCCGGAAAACTCAAACCACGTCACGTTAGAAAAGGTCAGGAGGCACTTCCACAGGGATGCAGACCTGACATTTTTTTCTCATATTCTCAACCGTTCATCTGGAGCAGAGACCACCCCCTCCTTGCTGACCCAATGCATCCACCAGAAGCATCCCTGGCCACCTAGTTCCCTGGACCAAGATGAGCCCTTGCTATGTCCCAGGCCTTGCTGGGATCCCCCTCCACCTCCTGATGCTGCTGATGGTCACAAAGGGAAGCAGAGAAGTGAACCCCAGTGGCCACCACACTGCAAGCATCAGGAAACATTTACTGCCTAGAAGGATGACCTCTGGTAAGTTACAGTCCCTCCTGGGGCCTCCATTTCACAAGGCTTCAAGGACTGCTGTCAGAATGAGGTGAGGGAGTGGATGCAGGCCCCGTGCAGGCCCCAGGACTGGCCACCCTCGTGAGAGGCAGGGACCAGGGGCAGAAGGAGAGAGAAGGACAGACTCAGTCCTCTCTGATCACTCTCTCTTGGGCTCTCTCCCCGTCTCTGTGCCTCTCTCTGTCTCTGGGTATAGGACTCAGAATCCAAAGGATAATGAATGCAGACAGGGAGGAGCAATAAATCATTTATGAATTGCCGACAGAAACTTTTATGCTTGAAGGAAACATGGCTGTGTGTGATTCGGGGAAAGCTGAACTTGGCATCTTCTCCTAAACCCACTCTGATGTGTTCAACATTGCCTCCCTCATTGCTCAGATGGGAAAACCAGGTGTGTAGGATGATATCCTGCTTTCCCCTCTCCCTGCAGCAGTGGTCCAGGCCAGTGCATGCTCCCTCTACCCTTCCTTCCCTCCTCACTGCACCTGCTCAGGGCCCTGCCGTTCTTAACCTGATGGCACAAGCTGGAGCAAGTTGCACTTCCAGCCCTTCTGTGGCCTCTGGCTAAAGTCCATTCCCTGCAGCGTGGCTCCCAGCCCCCTGGGATGCAGGGCTGGGGGTGCTGTGCCGTTGAGGCCTCTGGTCCTTGATCACCAGCCCAGCACCTACCCACACAGCAAGGTGCAGGGCTGGCCCCTCCTTCTGCATGCTGCTCCTCAGAGCCACCCTGCCAGGCAGACACCAGACTCGGCCTCATGAAGCTTTAATGGCCCTTAACTTGCACTACCCATCTGTGTTGCTAGCCTGGTCATGCACTCCTCTGGGTAGAGATGGTCTTACTCACCTAATTTTCACAGATCTGCAGTCAGGGGATGAATAATGGATGGCTGATGAGCTGAATGGAGTGATGGATCAATGCTGCCTTTATGATCACTCTTGGCCCACACAGGCATTCATGCTGAGTCTACTTCCCTGCTCTGAGCTGTGCCCTACTTCCATGGGCTTCTTCTGGCCTTCAAAGCCCATGGTCTTAACTACAACTGGCCTTGAGCACAGATGACTAACAGAAGCTCTGTGTGTGGTTTGGCTGTTTGATCTCTGCTACCTCGGCTGTTAGGGAGACGCCACTCTTCAACCCTGAGCTGCACTGGTCATGTCAGACACTGCACAAGGGCCATGAGCATTTACTAATGTGGGCTTCCAGGGCTCTGCTTTTGAGATATTGAGGTTGGAAACACATTCCACCACTGTGCACTGCGATCACAGAACATGGGATTAAAAAACAGAATCCTGATGGTCAGATCTGGGAAGACTTGTAGAAATCTTCTGGACCACCCAACACCTTGATCATCCAGATGAGGCCCTTGGAGCCAAGGGTTTGGCCCACAGGCCACAGTGCTGGTGGGAAAGGCAGCCCCGCAAGCCCAGAGTCACCGTTGAACTCTGTGGCTTGGGCGGTTGACCAGTCATCACATCTTGTTGCCTTCTTCCTCATGTCCCAGGAGCCATGGGCTGATCTGGCTCCCTCTCATCCAGCAGATGCCCCCAAGTCCTCCTAGACTCATACCTCATTCCTTGTTTCTTTTCTGCCTCCCTTGAAGCCCTTGGTACTCAGGGTCTGGTGCAAGGGCGGGTGGGGGGGGGGGTACAGTAAGATCTTAACCCTGAAGACAATAGATTTGGGTCTCAGCCCTGAGGCTTAGAGTCAACTTCTTGGGACTGGTTCAAGGCAGAAGGTTATCAAGTGCCTCCTCGATCCTGCCCCAGTTTCTGGCAGGCTCAGTGAGGGCTGGAAAGAGCCTAGCATGGATTAGTACCGACCCAGCCTTCTCAGAGGGAAGAGCACAATCAGCCAGAGGCTACAAGAAAAGAGAAATGAGTGTGAACTAGCACAGGGTAACTTGTGGGCTTGAGTCTTGAGTCCTCATCTCCCAAGTGTTCTCAGAATCAGAAGGGGTATTTGGGGAGGACACTCTGGAGGGGAAAACTCTGAGAAGGCTCAAGGCAGAAACGGCCTGGGAGGACAGAGACCAGGAGGGCGCCCTTTCCTCCCGGACCCCACTCAGCACTGGTCTGGAGCAGCACAACACTGGGCTCAGGGTGGGCAGCGGCCGGCCCCCTGGAATCCCAGGTGCAGGGAGGGGGGTTAGATCTAGCCTAGAGGGGCTGTTCAAGCTGGAATCCTGGCTGGAGGCCTCAATCTCGCTGCCTTAGGCTCCAGAGGGACATTACCACCTACAAAGAGGGCCCCCGTGTGGTCCTCAAGGGCCAGTTCTCATCAACCCATACTTTCTGGAAGTGGAGTCCCCCAGTGAGCAGACGGAACTGGATTCACACCTTCCCTCCCCGTCCCAGTCTGGTTCAGCTGCATTTGTGGGCAGTGAGAATCTGAGGGATGCTGGCCTAACGATGGAGTTGGAGGTAGCAGGGATGAGCTTGAGCATTACTTGGAAGAATGAGGGCAGCTGGCTACTCTGCCCCTGCATGGGAAGCTTCTCTGGGAGAGAAATGAGCCCTGTTGGTTTTTTCAGCTGCGTTTCCTGCCTCGACCCACCTCCCTCTGTGTGCTAGGCACATTCAGCTCCAGAACGATTGCCATGTTCCAGGTTCTTACCCAAACTGTTTTCTCTACTCAGAGTACCCTTCCTACCCCCTTTCTAGCCCCATCTCAGCTGCCTCCACCATAACTCCTGGATAATAAGAGCCCATTCACACAACAGGCATGTGGTAAGTGTTTGTTGAATGAGACACGAAGGTCAGATCCATAGGGACAGTGAGATCTGAATTCACGTTCAGTTCTCTTTTGCAGACAGTCTTCTGTACTGAATTTGCTTGTGATCTTGAGCAAATCTCTCCTAGTCTCTGGCCTCCACTTCTTTATCTGTCAACGAGGAGGCAGAACTGGCCGAGCTGTGAGTCTCCCAGCTCTGACACAGATCCTGGGTGGCAGTGAAGCCAAGGTTCCGTCCCTGTGCTCTCCCCACTGGCCTGCCTCACCCTTCCCAGCTGGGAGGAACATCCTGAGCAGCGTTAAGAATAATAAACATGGGCTGATAAACATCAATAGGCCCACCCGGTGCCAAAAGGGGAAGACAGAAGACTGTGCTTTGCTGGCTGGGCCTCCCTGGACCAAGGAGCCACTGCCAGCTCCTTAATCATCTGGAGACAGCCGGCTGGCTCCCCTGATCCCGCCCCGGGCCCAGGGCAAGTGGAGGCCAGGCCAGGCTCTGGGGAGTTGGCCGTTAGGTCTTCAGCCACAGGCAGGCCACAGATGGCCCCCGTCCCTTGTGCCAGGGCTTTCCTCTAGATGCGGGTTATGTTCCTGCCCTACTTGAAACCTTCAGGGGCTCCCCACTGCCCACAAGACAGAGCCTGCCTTCCCTGGCCTGGCACGAAAGGGAAGGGTTGAGACACTGGCCTCAACCTGCCTCTCCAGCCCCATGGCTCACAGCTATGGAGTGTCTTGCTATTTTCTGGAAATGCCAAGCTCTTATTCCTCTGGGATGGTTCATAGACTGATCCCTTCAGGAGAAGGCAGAATCTTACTCTGATGTCCAGTTAAGGCACCAGGGCCCTGCTGAATTAGCAACTTTAGCTCAGAGTGCTCCATGTTCTGATTACTTGGTTCCTTACCCTACTCTCCCTTAGATGGTGAGCTGTTGAAAGAGAAGGCCTGTTAGTGGAGGAGCAGGGTCAGCTGCTACCCAGAGCTTGAATCCCTGAAGCAGGTGGTCTGGATTTGAAATCTGTTCTATCACTTTGTGGTATGGCCTTGGGTAAATGACTTAACGTGTTTGTGCCTCAGTTTCCAGTAAAATAAAGTTGATACGAAAGGCTGTTGTCAGGTTTACTTGACCTAACACATGCAGAGTGCTTAAAACAGTACCTGGAACCCAAACGCCGACCAAGTTGTAGGCTTTATTATTAACACATGCACACTATGCCCTCCCAGTGCCCAGCACACAGATTTCAGCTGTATGTGTTGAATGACTTCCTGACAGTTTGACTCAGAGGAAAGACCGCAGGTGTGGCTCCTGTGTTGTATCCTGGTCTGTTGTGGTTATGTAAAGGATGTGTGTTGAGTGCCTCGCTGCAGTGGCCACCGGCATGGCCAAGGACAGGGCCCTCCTAAGGGGGAAGGGCTGCATTTTCTCCATCAGGGCAGGGAGATCATTTCATATGGAGCCTATAGATGCTAGTGAACTTGGGGACTTCTGGTTGCTTGGGCCTCTCCAACGGGGATGATGAACTCAGTGGTTGGTGGCTCTGGGTGCTGAGTCATGTAACACTTAGAGTCAGTGGTGACTGGGATGGGAGTGTGGCCAAGACAGGAAGTGGGCTACTGTGGTCAGGGTGGGCTGCCCCTATGACCTATAAGACCTCAGGGGCTCCTCCCAGAGCTGGTGACCTGGCTCATTTATTAAACCGCAAGTTCAAGGGCACCACCATTCCCAGGGAGGCTCAGTTTGCCGACTTCAGCCTTCCCGCCTCCCTGGGGAAGCTGTGTCTCCCTGCTTCGGTCCAATTTTCCATGTGGGATTTCCGGAGACACCAAATGGGTCACGTGATAGGAGACATGGTTCAGGAACTTCATACATTTCTAAAATTCCTAATCCTATTTTCAGATGACGGCTCCCCTGTGCATACCCCTCCCCAAACATCCCCTTTTATTATGAGCAATATCCTCCTCTCTGCTGGAGAATAAGCATCATTAAAAGGTTCATGAATCAGAGTTCCAGTGGGGTGAGAATCGTCCCTTAATTTGAGAAGGCCTTTCTGCTAGATTATGGCTCAGGCTTGACTGAGGGGTCCTGGTGGGAAATGTACATCAAATTTGGAGTGCAAATACACTTGAGGGAACCCAAGTAATTTGCTTTCGCTGGGGATCATCTACATCTGGTTTTTCACAACAAGGAGCTGTCCTTCCCCGTCCTTTAGGGAACTTGGGAATGACCTCGCCTAAGGCTGTCTCAGGGAAAGTTCTGTCCCAGCCCCTTGTATCTGTACTACAGCAGGGTGCGGGCACCTGTAGCTGTGGGCTTCCTATTCTGAGTAGCACAGAGCTGGGGAATGCAGGGCAGATAGCAGGAAGAAATCAGTACCTGGAGGGGGTGGGTCATGAGGGGGTGGGGCCTCACCTAGGCAATGGGTGGGAAGGAGCTGGGGAGACTGGGGTTCTAGGAGGAGGCAGGGCCAGTGCTGTGAACTAGGGAAAGTGGGGTTAGAAAGGAAGTGGGAACCCAGGTGTATGCCCAGAGCTGCAGCAAAGACCATAACTTTGAGCAAATCAGAGAAAGATAGCAGAGCATGGCTCTAAGCCAGCGTGCCCGGCTCAGAGGGCAAAGCTGGGCAGGATTTCAGCCTTGTGTGTGTGTGTGTGTATGTGTGTGTGTGTGTGTGTGTGTGTGTGTGTGTGTGGTGTCCCTTCTGCTGGGGCCTTCTACAATGAATGCATGGCATATACAACCTTGCACTGTGGCCCAGAGCTCTAGGGCCGAAGTACTCTGAGTGTGTGCATGCTGGAGCTTCCAGGGTCAAGGGCTGTGTCTCTTCTCTCACTTAGGTCCTTCTGTTGTCCCTTCTAGGGAAGTCTCTCCTCTATGGGCCACACTTCAGGAACTGTGAGGCTGGAGGGGAGGGTAGCCTGTTGGCTGCTGTAGCCTGGGGTCTTGTTAACCAGGTTACTGAATGCAGCTAGGGTGCCCTCTTTCCCTCTGCTGAGGTGCCCTGGGGACAGCTGATTAAGCAGGCTGGCACAGTGTCTGGGTGATTTACAGCTACCCAGAAGCTTCTGCCTGGAGAGCTGGGCTGCTGCATTATTCATGGCCGTGAGCTGTAAATCTGCTCCTGGCGCGCTGTCTCGGCTCTCCCCTGGAGGATGAAGATGAAGGGGAGGGTGGCGGGGGGAGGAGGGGTGAGGTACTCAGAGCACCAGGCCCTTCTGAAAAAGGACCCGACCTTCTCCGTCTTCCTTTGGTTACTCTGGCCCAGCCACCCTCCTCTTAGCTAGCCTGGATACCTTTTACTGTAGTTGAAGCCCAGTGTTCCTGCCTGAGGTGATTCTTAACAGGACTTTAAAGATTCAGGTCACCTTTCTTTAGACTAAACAGTCTGCCTAAAGTCCTGCTACTGGGCAGCAGGGGCCTCCATCACTCCAGACTAAGCTTCTGCTGGTCTTACTGCTGGCTGTGGTTACTGGCCTGACATGCCAATACCTTTATGTGAGCAAATTCAGGACAAGATGTAGCCTTCGGCAGGAGAGGAAATATTGGTGCAGTGCTTCTCCAACCTTCGCTTGCATCAGAATTACCTGAAGGGGTTGTCAGAACACAGACTGCCCTGTCTCCAGTGTTTCTAATTCAGGAGGTCCCCGGTGGAGTTTGAGGATTTTCATTTCTCACAAGTTCCCAGGTTATGTGATGTTGCTCTTCCAGGGATCACACATCGATAACCATGGTCTTAGGGCAATTTAACCTAACTTTCCTGTGCTAACATCACCTAATGAAGGCAGGAACCAGAAGTAAAATATGTGATTATTAAATTTACTCATTCAATAAACATTTTTTGATACCTACTAAAACAGACATGAAGAGTCAGGCACTGGCCTCCATACAGTTCATACAGGAAGAGAAGAAAATGTGAACAGGCTCTAGGCATTTGTTGAGAGTTGAACCAAGCAATTTAACAAATTCAGCCCCTGTAGGGGGCCTATAAGCACTTTGCTCCTGGCTCTTGATTGTGATCTAAATACGTGGAGAAGACATATTTGTATGGTGCTTACTCTTCTGTAGCTGACTTGAGAAATATTTCAAGATGTTTGTGATGGGCTGGGAGTTGGTAAGTTTGAAGGTACCACTGTCCTAAAAAGGAGAGATCCTTGAAGATTGGGGAACTGGGAGGATTTCATGGAGGAGGTGAGACTTGAAGGGTGGATTTGGGAAGGAGGGGGACCGGTAAACATGGCTATCCAAGCTAGACTGACAGTCTTCAAAAGTTAAAGACAACATAACTATCCACTTTCTTTCTGAGTTTTAGACTGAAAACTTTTTCCTCTGACTTTATTGATCCCAGATCCTTAGTTTTTATATAATTTCTCATTTTTTAATAAGTAAGCTTGGGAAGTTTGCTTTTTTATTCATTTATTTGTCTGCACCAGTTGTGGCATGTTGGGATCTAGTTCCCTGACTAGGGACTGAACCCAGGCCCTCTGCACTGGGAGCACAGACTCTTAGCTACTGGACCACCAGAGAAGTCCCTCTCATTTGCATCTTTTTCCCTCGGACTTGTAGACAGCCAACGTGCTGTCTCAAAGACTGAATTAGAAGTATAAACAGAGAGCAAAGAGTAAAGGAGATTGTCTGGGCAATGTTTGAGCCTGGCCAGGGGGTGAGGGGGAAGATAGTATTAATGAGGAAGGGGATTTGTGACCGAGTAGAAGTGTGTTGCAAGGGGATGCCTGGCTGGGAAAGGGAAGTTGCATGGAGTAAGGAGCAGATTATTTGGATGCTGCAGTAGGTAGTTTTACTGAGACCCCTCAAGGCTGTACTCATCACCCTCCTCCCATCCTACTCCCCAGAAGGAAGCATTTTAAGCTTTTACAGTGCTCCTTTTGGTATTTATATCCATATTTCTAACTAAAATAATGTATGGATTTTTCTTTATCCATTAACTTCAAACATTATTGACTATCTATTATGACAGATACAAATATACACTCATTTATAGACTCTCTTCTGTACCCCATATTCTTTTACTATTATATCTCAATTCTTAATTAAAATGGTTTTCAGAGTTTCATTATTACGGCTACAAATTTTGCTTACTGTTGACACAAGTGGTATAGTCTGGTTACATCTCCATTATTGTTCAACTTTTAGTTTTTCCGGGAGTTAATAATTGCCTCCGTTTTCCATCTGTTTTGTTTTCTTTGATCCTTTGACTAAGGAATTTCACACTGTTTCATAGCTCTGTAAAACACCTTTCAATACAATTTTCCAATTAGTCAAACTTACCAGATAATTCACCACTTTCATTTCCTCCCCTTAGATTCTTGTCTCCTTGTGCTCCGAGATCTGCTGCGCCGTCTTGACTCACATCTCTCTATGGTTGCTGCATAGCCTCAACCTGCCTCCTCCCTACCGTTCTTGCATTCCTTTTATCCCCCATTTATGTTTATTCTTTGTTGACTTGGTCTCATGTCCTGTCTTCTCTCTCTTGATTTACTTCCTTGGTTTTAACTGGGTTTTAATCTGGAGACCCTTGAGTTTCAGTTCTGGAAAAGTTTGTGTGGTCCTTCTTTTCCTTCCTTCCCCTTCCTTCCTGGCTTCCCTGATAGCTCAGTTGGTAAAGAATCCGCCTTCCTTCCCCTTTCTCTCTCTTTCTCTCTCTTTCTTTCAACTTTCTTTCTGCAATTACTTTGGTACCATCTTCTTTCTTCACCTTGGGAACACCTAGAGGTTGGAAACTGGAACTCCTGCATTTATTCTTTAATATTTGAATATCCATTATATCACCTATGTCCTTGTTATTTTATTATATTTATCTTTCTTAATGTTATCTTCTAATTTTGGGGGGCTCATATACTTAATTTTCAAGAGCTCTTTATTATTGTCTTATTGTTCTTTTTTATATATCATCTTCTTATTTCTTGGATGCAATATTAAAAAATCTCCCTGAAAATATTAATTACCTATTTTGTTATCCCTTTCATTGCTTTTCTTTTCATCTCTGTTTCTTTTGAGTTTTCTCTTTGTCTAGCATGCGTGTAGTTTACTTTAGATGTCTACCAACCCTTGATTACCCATTCATATTTAGAGGTGTGGACTAAAAAGCAGATCAAAAGCTGGGAAAGGAGGAGAGGTTTGTAGACAGGTAGCTCAGAGTCTTGTTGTGAACCTCCAGAAAATGTGTGTATCTTTTCTTTAAGGTGATTCAGTTTCTCCACTGGAAAAAATCCTCCACGCCCCTCTCTCCTTTCTCTATACAGTGTGAGGTAGAGCCTCAGTTGTTTTATACAATGGCTGCTAGTGTTCTGGACCTGGTGAGAATGGTGCATTAAAGAGGGTCATTGAGTTTTTTCCATTCTTCTCTCAGAAAGTGGGTTTTTTTTTCCCCTTTAAATCTGGATTGGCTTTGTGACTACTTTAACCAGTAAAATATAGTGGAAATGATGCTGTGACAGTTCTAAGATTAGCCTTCAGGAGGCTTGGGTGTGTCTACTTTTGTACTCTTAGGAGCCCTGAGATACCATGTAATAAGGCTAGCTGTCTTGCTGGGGAGGCCATGGAGAAAGACTACACGGAGGCCACGCATAGAGAAGGCGACCCTGAAACATGGATAAAGAGCGGCCCCAATATCCCAGCAGCCCATCTTAGCCCAGTCTTCCAGTGTGACCACCCAAGGCATGAGATATGTGAGTTAGCCATTTTGGATGTTCCACGCCAGATGAACCCTCAGATGACTACAACACTCAGCCAACTTCCTATGCTGCAGAAGAACTATCTGGCTGGATGCAGTCATCCTCCAGAATTATAAACAATAAAAGCTTGTATTGCTTACAATTGTAAACATTTGTAAGCTTGTTGTCTTAAGATAGTACATTTTGGGGTGGTTATTATGTGAAGTGGAGAACCAAAGCAGTGGGGAAAGAGAGCTTGGGGCTACACTGCATGATTCAGTCTGAACATTTTCACTCAATGCCCCATATTAGCTGACTCCTTCAGAGAAAGCAATGGCACCCCACTCCAGTACTCTTGCCTGGAAAATCCAATGGACGGAGGAGCCTGGTGGGCTGCAGTCCATGGGGTCGCAAAGAGTCAGACATGACTGAGCGACTTCACTTTCACTTTTCACTTTTATGCATTGAAGGGAATGGCAACCCACTCCAGTGTTCTTGCCTGGAGAATCCCAGGGATGAGGTCGCACAGTCGGACATGACTGAAGTGACTTAGCAGCAGCAGCAGCAGCAGCTGACTCCTTACTTCTACCATTTCTATACTTGGATTCAAGAGCATATATAACTTGGAGATTTAACTACTGATATTGACCTCAACATTAAAATTGTAGCATTCAAGATCTCTACTCTGATATAGGTCAGGCCTAAAATTTGGCACTATGATGATCTCTAAATTTTTGAGGATCCAGTATCCTGACTGTAGCTAGCAAACCTTTTTCATCAAATCAGCTTCTTTCCCCAATCTAGGGCATTTTCCTTAACAATCCTTTTCTTCATAGTCCACCTGCTTTCTCTGAGAAAATGGAATTAGAATTCCTTTTGCACAACATCTTCCTAGAATTATCCCCACTCACGCCCTTCCTCCAGAAGGTGTGATATGGTCTTCTATCAGATACTCATTCTAGACTGCTAATGGTTTTAATGGAGGTAGGGTTTGCAGTCCCTGATGTGGCCTCTATGATTTTCTTTCTAAAAGTCTTAGAAAAAACTTAGAAAGAGATGAAAATATATAACATCACTGAAAACCGAAGCTGATAAAACATATTATCAGATTATGGAAGGACTATTTATTAAACATATTACTGATAAAGTTGTATCGAAACCCAGACAAGTGGCATACTCTTGCTTCTCTTAAACTAAAGCAGAATACTTCTTTCCTCCTACTCTGGTTGCCCTAAAATATTCTGATGTGAAGTGAAGTTAAGGAAGATGCCCCACTACTCTGTGATGCTGCTTGTTCTGCCTTCCTACAAGCACTTCTACATTATTTGGAGACTGAAATTATGCAAAACAACAGGGCAATATAGGGGACCTCAGTGGAGGTGCTTTGCTTTCAAGGAGGACATACACATAGGTGAAGACAGAGACTTCACATGCCTGGTAAGAAGACATGCTAGGACGCATAATTTCAAAGTTCCAGGAAGCTAGGTAGGAGGATGACTTCACTTTGCAACAAAGCAACCACACATTACAAGAAAGCCTGGGAAACAGACCCTGGGAGTTGGGCTGAGATCTCTTTAATATATAGAGTCCCTGAAAGTCCTGTTGCTATTAAGCCAGGAAGGGGACTTAACTAATTTCAAAGTAGGAGGACCAGGGGAAATCTACACAATCTGTTGGTTGTTAAAAACAATTTAATTTTTTAAAAAGACAAAATTTTTATGTATCTTTTATTCCAGAAATGAATAAAAAAGGAAACCAGTCAACTTGATCTATTTAAAAAAGATGAACTGCAGAACATTAGAAAGGAAAATTCATCTTGATGACTCAAAAGTACCTAGAGTAACTAAAATTCAGTTTTAGGAAATTGTTTGGAAACTGCACTAAGTTGCAAAGAAATGTGGCTTCTACGAACAGCTAAAGACAAGTCACAAGAAAAGAGAAGATCAAGAGGAAATAAGATGAGAAGAACAAATGAGAAAGTAAGATGAAAAGAGAACCACGTAAGAGGTAGGAATGTCTCAAGTTACCTATTGCTCAAATAAAATCACACATTGTATTTGCTCACAATTCTGTGGGAAGAAATTAAGGCAAGGTCAGCTAGACACTTCTCCACATGATGTGGGGTCTGCTTCAGGAGATGGTAGCATTCAGCTGGGAAGTAGGCTAGAGCTGGAATGTTCAAGGTGGCTTTACTTCACGAATCTGGCGCCTGATGACTGGAGAACTGTGGGACCCTTTGCTCTCTCATGTGGCTTTAGTTTCATTATATGGCACCTGGATTGTCAACTGAAAAAGTGGAAACTGTCAGTGCTCTCAAGAATGAAAAGTGGAAGTCTTATAATAGCTATTATAAGACCCCATTCCACTTATTATAAGACTCCTGCTGCAATCTATTGGTTGTGTTAAGTCACAAGACATATCACCCCTTGATTCAGTTTCAGTTCTGTCGCTCAGTCATATCCAACTCCTTGCGACCCCATGAACCACAGTACGCCAGGCCTCCCTGTCCATCACCAACTCCCGGAGTTTACCCAAACTCATGTCCATTGAGTCGGTGATGCCATTTAACGATCTCATCCTCTTTCGTCGCCTTCTCCTCCTGCCTTCAATCTCTCCCAACATTCAGGGTCTTTTCAAATGAGTCATCTCTTCGCATCAGGTGGTCAAAATATTGGAGTTTCAGCTTCAACATCAGTCCTTCCAATGAACACCCAGGACTGATTTCCTTTAGGATGGACTGGTTGGATCTCCTTGCAGTCCAAGGGACTCTCAAGAGTCTTCTCCAACACCACCATTCAAAAGCACCAGTTCTTCAGTGCTCAGCTTTTTTATAGTCCAACTCTCACATCCATACATGACCTCTGGAAAAACCATAGCCTTGACTAGATAGACCTTTGTTGACAAAGTAGTGTCTCTACTTTTTAATATGCTGTCTAAGTTGGTCATAATTTTCCTTCCAAGGATTAAGTGTCTTTTAATTTCATTGCTGCAGTCACCATCTGTAGTGATTTTGGAGCCCCCCAAATAAAGTCAGCCACTGTTTCCACTGTTTCCCCATCTATTTGCCATGAAGTGATGGGACCAGAGGTCGAGATCTTAGTTTTCTGAATGTTAAACTTTAAGCCAACTTTTTCACTCTCCTCTTTCACTTTCATCAACAGGCTCTTTAGTTCTTCTTCACTTTCTGCCATAAGGGTGGTGTCATCTGCATATCTGAGGTTATTGATATTTCTCCCAGCAATCTTCATTCCAGCTTGTGCTTCTTCCAGCCCAGCGTTTCTCATGATGTACTCTGCATAGAAGTTAAATAAGCAGGGTGACAATATACAGCCTTGGCATACTCCTTTTTCTATTTGGAACCAGTTTGTTGTTCCATGTCCAGTTCTAACTGTTGCTTCCTGACCTGCATACAGGTTTCTCAAGAGGCAGGTCAGGTGGTCTGATATTCCCATCTCTTTCAGGATTTTCCACAGTTTATTGTGATCCACACAGTCAAAGGCTTTGGCATCGTCAATAAAGCAAAAATAGATGTTCTTCTGGAACTCTCTTGCTTTTTTGATGATCCAACGGATGTTGGCAATTTGATCTCTGGTTCCTCTGCCTTTACTAAAACCAGCTTGAACATCTGGAAGTTCATGGTTCACATATTGCTGAAGCCTGGCTTGGAGAATTTTGAGCTTTACTTTACTAGTGTGTGAGATGAGTGCAACTGTGTGGTAGTTTGAGCATTCTTCGGCACTGCCTTTCTTAGGGACTGGAATGAAAACTGACCTTTCCCAGTCCTGTGGCCACTACTGTGTTTTCCAAATTTGCTGACATATTGAGTGCAGCACTTTCACAGCATCATTTTTCAGGATTTGAAATAGCTCAACTGGAATTCCATCAACTCCACAAGCTTGTTCGTAGTAATCCTTCCTAAGGCCTACTTGACTTCACCTTCCAGGATGTCTGGTTCTAGGTGAGTGATCACATCATCGTGATTATCTGGGTCGTGAAGATCTTTTTTGTATAGTCCTTCTGTGTGTTCTTGCTGCCTCTTAATATCTTCTGCTTCTGTCTTCCAACAACAAAAGAGAAGACTCTACACATGGACATCACCAGATGGCCAACACCAAAAACAGATTGATTATATTCTTTGTAGCCAAAGATGAAGAAGCTCTATACAGTCAGCAAAAATAAGACCAGGAGCTGACTGTGGCTCAGATCATGAGCTCCTTATTGCCAAATTCAGACTTAAATTGAAGAAAGTGGGGAAAACCACTAGACCATTCAGGTATGACCTAAATCAAATCCCTTATGATTATACAGCAGAAGTGAGAAATAGATTTAAGGGTCTAGATCTGATAGACAGAGTGCCTGATGAACTATGGATGGAGGTTTGTGACATTGTACAGGAGACAGGGGTCAAGATCATTCCCAAGAAGAAGAAATGTAAAAAAGCAAAATGGCTGTCTGAGGAGGCCTTACAAATAGCTGTGAAAAGAAGAGAAGTGAAAAACAAAGGAGAAAAGGAAAGATATACCCATTTGAATGCAGAGTTCCAAAGAATAGCAAGGAGAGATAAGGGAGCCTTCCTTCCTCAGTGATCAGTGCAAAGAAATAGAGGAAAAGAATAGAATGGGAAAGACTAGAGATCTCTTCAAGAAATTTAGAGATACCAAGGGAACATTTCACCCCCTGATGGGAGGGGATAATGTGCATACAGGTTCAGAAGGAATTGTTGACATCCATCTTTGCTGTCAACTCTCCCATGAATTGCAAGTTCAAAGGAAGGATGAGAACAAAATTTAAATATACATATATGGATTATATAAATATATTGTATAAATATAAATTTATATTCATATGAATTATATATATATATATATATTTAAATATATATAGAGAGAAGACTCTTGAGAGTCCCCTGGACTGAAAGGAGATCAAATTAGTCAATCCTAAAGGAAATCAGCCTTAAATATTCATTGGAAGGACTGATGCTGAAGCTGAAACTCCAATAATTTGGACACCTGATGTGAAGAACTGACTCAATGGAAAAGACCCTGGTGCTGGGAAAGATTGAAGGTGGGAGGAGAAGGGGACAACAGAGGATGAGATGGTTGGATGGCATTACTGACTCAATGGACATGAGTTTGAGAAAGCTCTGGGAGTTGGTGATGGACAGAGAAGCCTGGTGTGCTGCGGTTCATGGGGTCGCAAGGAGTCGGACATGACCAAGTGACTGAACTGAACTAATACATTTAAATATATATATATATATGTATGTATGTATGTATGTATGTATATATATACACTCTGGTGGCTCAGACATCTGGTAAAGAATCTGCCTGCAATGTGGGAGACTCAGGTTGTATCCCTGGGTTGGGAAGATCCCCTGGAGAAGGCAATGGCTACCCACTTCTTGGAGAATTCCGTGGACAGCAGAGGGACTAGCAGGCTTACAGTCCATGGCATGGCAAAGAGTCGGACATAACTGAATGACTAACACTTTTCACTTTCTCACACACACACACATATATATATTTATATCCACACTAAGACAGGTGAGGAGCAGAACTGACACTATGGAAAACTGTAATAGTGATGTGGAAAACAAGCTTGAGTATTTCTCCCCAAAAGTATGAATGTATGTAGAGATGAAAATGATGAGTGAGAAGATAGAGGACAGGCAAACAAGGTCCTAGTGGAACTTCCTTTCTCTGCTTGTGAAATTTCTCATGTTAGGTGTCTTTACTGTCTGACACATAGAATCAGGAAAGGCCAGAATCCCATTTTCTCAGGCTGCTTGCTAGGGTACCAACTTGTGACCTGTGCCAGCCAGTCACGCACATGCAGATGGAACTCTGAAAAGGGGGCTTGTAGCACAATGATGAAAGGATTGAGGAGATGTCATTCTGAGAGTGGCAGTACTGGTCCAGGACGGTGGAAGCCACGGCACAAACTTCAGAGTCTGGGGTCCAGTGCTAGAGCAGTAATGCTGTGAGCAGCTCCCAGGGTTCAGTGGTAGCATCGCTGGAGTCCTCACTGGTTGATATTTTGGTTAGATTCTCAATATCTGTTTAATAAATTGTTTCATGACTAAAGCAGCAAGAGTTAATATGGGTAGCTTGCAATTAAGATCTTTGACTTGCACAGGATATGAACAAAGAGCAATAGGTATCGTGGTGGGAGGTAAACCAGAATAACTATAGGAGGCAATGATCAGTCAAAATAAAAAAAAATTTTTTTTGATTTCTTAGAAGCCAAAAGGGAAACCAAGTATGTGTCCATATTTTACTATATTTTAGGCATGATAGTAAAAAGAGATCTCATCTAGACATATCATGGAAGTAATTATATTTAATAAGAAAAAGATATTATTCAAGAATCAAAAACTTAAAAAAAAACATTATCCACAAGTTAGGATGACTTCAGACTTCCCATCTGCAACATTGACTGCCAAAAGAAAGCATGGAAATGTTTCCATTTTTCAGTTTTGTGGGTAAGAGTGTATGATCCACATTCTTCCTTTAAAAAGAATTATTTGAAGATGTTTAGCCCAGAACAGAGTGAGTGATTCTCACACTTCTTTCTTATTTCTCAAGGTTGTTTTAGCTGTTCTAGGGCCTATGTCTTCCACACAAACTTTAGAATAAGCTTGTTTATGTCTACAGAAAATCTTGTTGGGATTTCAGTAGGAATTGCATTAAATCTAAAAATCAGCTTGAATAGAGCTGACATCTTTATTGGGTTGAATCATTCAATTCATGAATACAGTATGTCTTTAAATTGATTCAGATTTTCTTTTTTTAAATTTCATTTAAATTTTTTAACA
Source organism: Muntiacus reevesi (assembly GCF_963930625.1). NCBI lineage: Eukaryota > Metazoa > Chordata > Mammalia > Artiodactyla > Cervidae > Muntiacus > Muntiacus reevesi. The sequence goes on from NC_089251.1 coordinate 89,026,354, forward strand.
CCAAAAACATTTTGTATTGCTGTATAGCTGTTTTAACAATGTTGTGATAGTTTCAGGGGAACAGTGAAGGGACTCAGTCATAGGTAAACATGTATCCATTCTCCCTCAAAACTTCATCCCATCCAGGCTGGCACATAATGCTGAGCAGAGTTCCTTGTGCTATACAGTACGTTTTGTTGGTTATCCGTTTTAAATACAGAAGTGTGCACATGACCTTCTAAAAGTCCTTAACTATTCCTCCCCACATCTGTCCCCGCCAGCAACCTTGAGTTTGTCTTCTAAGTCTGTGAGTCTCTTTCTGTTTTGTAAGTTCATTTGTATCATTTCTTTTTAGATTCCACATATAAGGGATGTCATATGATATTTCTCCTTCTCTGTCTGACTTACTTCGCTCAGTATGACACTGTCTAGGTCCATCCATATTGCTGCAAAGGGCCTGATTTCATTCTTTTTAACGGCTGAGTATTATTCCATTGTATATATACCACATCTTCTTTATCCTTCTCTTGCTGATGGGACATTTAGGTTGTTTCCACGTCTTGGTTATTGGAAACAGGGCTGCACCGAACTTTCAGGGGCATGGATCTTTTGTGGCCATGTTTTTCTCAGACTCTTAACCACTGAGCCAGCGGGTAAGCCCCTGGTAAATGCATACCTAAGTATTTAACTTTATTTGGAATCATTGTAAATGCTACTATGCTTTTAATTTCATTTCCCATAGGTTCATTATTAGTACATAGATAAGCAATCAGGTTTTTTCTGTGTTGAATTTGTATCCAACAAAAACAGAGAGAAAAACAGAGAGAAAGTAAGAACAGTAAGAAAAAATATATCTTACTCCTGAATATATGCCCAGGAGTAAGACTGCAGAATCACATGGTAGCTCTATTTTTAGTTTTTTTAAGGAACCTCCGTACCGTTCTCCATAGTGGGTGTAACAATTTACATTCCCACCAACATTCTCTTGTACACCGTCTCCAGCATTTTTCTTTGTGGATTTTTTGATATCCACTCTGGTTTGTGTGAGGCTATTTTCTTTGATTTAGTTCAACAGCATTTTGTAATATTTAGCATACAGATCCTGTACATGTTTTGGTAAATGTATGCATGTGGGCTCAGTCACTCAGTCATGTCTGACTTTTTGAGACTCCTGTAGCCCACCAAACTCCTCTGTCCATGGGATTTTTCAGGCAAGAATATTAGAATGGGTTTCCATTTCCTACTCCAGAGGATCTTCCTGACCCAGGATTTGAACCTGCGTCTCCTGTACCTCCTGAACTGACAGGAGGATTCTTCACCACTGTGTCACCTGGGAAGCCCTGGTAAATGTATGTGCTATGCTGTACTCAGTTGCTTCCGTCATTTCTGACTCTCTGCGACCATGTGAACTGTAGTTGGCCAGGCTCCTCTGTCCATGGGGTTCTCCAGGCAAGAATACTGGAGTGGATGCCAGGCCCTCCTCCAGGGGATCTTCCCACCCAGGGATCAAACCTGTGTCTCTTGCATTGCAGGTGGATTCTTTACCACTGAGCCAGAGGGTAAGCCCCTGGTAAATGCATATCTAAATATTTAGCTTTATTTGGAATCAAAAAAAGCATCGGTTTTTTGGTAGATTCCATGTAATTTTCTATATAGACAATCATATCATCTTCAAATAAAGACAATTTTATTTCTAAACTATATGCCTTATATTCCTTTATTTTGCCTTATTGCAGGGGCCAGGACCTCTAGCACCACACTGAACAAAAGCAGTGAGTGCAGACATACTTGCCTTGTTTCTGATCCCAGGCAAAAATCATTCAGTCTTTCACCATTAAGTACATTAGCTGTAGTTTTCTTTTTTTTCCTTTTTTTTTTTTTTTGTAGATGCTCTTTATCAATCTGAGGTAATTCCCTTCTATTCCTAATGTACTGATTCTAATAATGAATGAGTGTTGGGCTTTGACAAATACTTTATCATGGACTTAAGTATAAAACAAACTATAAAATGTTTAGAAAAAATAGAAGATCTTGGGATTTGGGTCTAGATGAAGGGTTCTTAAATTTGACATGAGGCCATTATCTATATCAGAAAGCCATAATAAATTGGGCCTCATCAAAATTAAAAGCTTCTTATCCATGGGAGCTATTTGAAGGGAATAAGAAGAGCAACAAAGAGAAAATATTTGGAAATCATATCTTTGACAATGACTAGCACCGAGAATATATAAAAGTCACTCAAAACTCAATAGTAAAAAAATCCAATTAGAAAAAGACATGTACAGGTATTTCACAATAAACAGAAGATACAGATAGCAAATAAGTTCATGAAAATATATTCAACATATGTATTCATAATACCCCCCAACTGGAAACAATACAGGTGTCCTTCATGAGTGAATGGAGAAACCAATTGTGGTACATCCTTACTGTGAAATACACTCAGCAAAACAAAAACAAAAACAGCTATTGATGCACACAATGACTTGGATGAGTTGCCAGGGGATTATCGTGAAACTGTTAAAGCCAATCTCAAAAGATTACATACTGTATATAACTTTATTTCAAGAAAGTATAGAGAATGGAGAACAAATGAAGAAATGAGAAATGAGAAAAGTATAGGAATGGAGAACAAATAAGTGATTTTCAGGAGTCAGGGATGGGGTGTGGGGGTTGGTAAGGGGGCAGAGCTATTGTGGCTCTCAAGGAGCAATAGAAGGGATCCTTGTGACGGCCGAGCTGTCCTGTGTCTTGACTGTGCTAGTTGTCACAAGAACGTGATAAAATTTCTCAGAGTTAAAACACATACACATGCACACACAGAAATACAAGCAGAACTGGGAAAATCGAAATAAGATGGGTAAATTGAATTAATATTAATATCCTGGTTGTGATTATACTTTTGCAAGCTATAACTTTATGGGAAGCTGGGTAAAGGATACATGAGGTCTCTTTGTGACTTATGGCTGCATGTGAATCTATAATTATCTCAAAACAAATAGTGTACTGAAAAAATGAGACATTTTCTTTAAAGTCAGAATCAGCACAAATATGCTAACAATTACCATTATTAGTTGACATTGTTCTCAAAGTTTGAGCTAATGCAATTGTTTAAGAAACTGAAAGAAGAAACTAAGAAGTAGAAAATGAAATTATCTTAATTTCATATAACAATTTTTTTTCTTCCTTGAAAATCCTAGGGAAGCTATAGAAGAGAATTTACAGGGGAACCAGCTACAAGATGAATTAAGTTAACAGAGTCAAGAGCTTTCTAATAAAATAGCAATAGCTAATTATGAAGGAAAAAAATTTCCCTGGCATGAGCTATTGAAAGCTGTGCAGAACCCATAGGAATAAAACTCTGAAACAGTACTGAAATTCACAAAAGAAGACTTGAATAAATGGAAGGACATGCTTCTTGTTTAGAAGATTCAATTTGTAAAAATGTTGTTTCACCACATATTAATTTATACCTTTAATAAAATTCTGATAAACATTCTCATAGTAGTTTTTCAGAACTTTAAGAGAATGCAAAGTTCAGTTGGAAAAATGAATAGGCAAGAATTCTTCATTATTAAATAAAAACATTAACATTCAGCTCGTGAAACTCAAAAAAGAACAAAACACACCAAAGGAAATAGGGGGGAAAAGTTATAAAGAAAAGATGAATTACAAAAAGAAAAATAGAATTGATAAATATATTCAATAACACTTTCTATGAAAAATGTAATACAATAAACAAGTTCTCCCTTATATTGTTCATCATAATAAATCATGGAAGAAGTAAAGTGAAACAAAAAATAAATCTGTAATTCTTTTCTTATGTTAGGAATAAGATAGGTATATGTATTTCTTCCTATTAATTTGTTCAATTGAGCCCTCTTTCTGTACCAGGTTGTTTAAATTACTCTAAGCTTTGTAAGATATTTAGTCAGTATAGTAGTTAAACTTTTAAGCTCTGAAGTAATGAGTTTTGGGTTCAAATAAAACTCCCGACATTTATAATAGTGCCTTTGTGTTACTGGCAAACTTTTTAAACATCTCTAAGTTGCAGGTAATTGTACTTCGAGTTTCGAGGAGGAGAAAGTAGAATCCATAATGCATGTGACACTTAATTCAGTACAATGTAAGCACTCAATAGATGTAAAGGTTTTAGTACGTGGTACACACACACACACACACACACACACACACACACACACACACACACACACACAGAGGCAATATCCCAAGATTTTCCTGGCTTTTATTAAGTGTTCCACCTCAATTTTAGAATTGTATTGTTAAATTCTGAAAACAACACCATTGGGATTGGATTGAATTTATAGATTTATTTAAGGCAGTTGGACATTTTTACAATATGCATCTTCTTACCCATGAACATGCCTCTACTTTTACCAAATTTCCTTTTTATATCCTCACATAAAATATTTTACATTTCTTCAATATTTGTACATAACCAGCATCAACCCTCTAGGTTTGTTATAGTCTTTCGTTGATATTGTTGCTGTTCAGTCACTCAGTCGTGTCTGACTCTTTGAAACCCCGTGGACTGCAGCACACCAGGCTTCCCTGTCCTTCTCTATCTCCTGGAGTTTGCTCAAACTCATGTCCATTGAATCGGTGATGCCATCCAACCATCTCATCCAATATCGAGCCCTTCTCCTACTACCTTCAGTCTTTCCCAGCATCAGGGTCTTTTCAATGAGTCGGCTCTTCTTATCAGATGGCCATAGTATTGGAGCTTCAACTTCAGCATCACTCCTTTCAATGAATATTCAGGGTTGCTTTCCTTTAGGATTGACTGGTTTGATGCTGTCCAAGGAACTCTCAAGAGTCTTCTCCAGCACCACAGTTCAAAAGCATCAATTTTTTGGCACTCAGCTTTTTTTATGGTCCAACTCTCACATCCATATAAGATTACTGGAAAAACCATAGCTTTGACTATGTGGACGTTTGTCAGCAAAGTGATGTCTCTGCTTTTTAATATGCTGTCTAGGTTTGTCATAGCTCTTCTTCCAAGGAGCAAGCTTCTTTTAATTTCATGGCTGCAGTCACCATTGGCAGTTACTTTGGGGCCCAAGAAAATAAAGTCACTGTTTCTATTTTCCTCCCATCTATCTGCCATGAAGTGATGGGACCAGGTGCCATGATCTTAGTTTATTGAATGTTGAGTTTTAAGCCAGCTTTTTCACTCTCTTCTTTCACCTTCATCAAGAGGCTCTTTAGTTCTTCTTCATTTTCTGCCATAACAGTGGTGTCATCTGCATACCTGAGGTTATTGATATTTCTCCTGGCAATCTTGATTCTAGCTTGTGCTTCATCCAGCCCAGCATTTCGCATGATGTACTCTGCATGTACGTTAACAGGGTGACAATATACAGCCTTGATGTACTCCTTTCCCAATTTGGAACCAGTCCATTGTTCCAAGTCTGGTTCTAACTGTTGCTTCTTGTCCTGCATATAGGTTTCTCAGGAGGTAGGTAAGGTGGTCTGGTATTCCCATCTCTTGAAGAATTTTCCACAGTTTATTGTGATCCACACAGTCAAAGGCTTTAGCTTAGTCAATGAAGCAGAAGTAAACACTTTTTTGGAATTCTCTTGCTTTTTCTATGATTTAATGGATGTTGGCAATTTGATCTCTGGTTCTGGAATTTTCCCCCATTGTTTTTTTGAGCTAGCTATTATTGATTTACAAGAAAATTATTGATCCTAGAATATTTATTCTTAATGGACAGATATAAAAGACAACTTTTGCCTTTTCCTCTCCAGCAATCATTCTTTTCGGTTCTGATTTATTGCCTTTCATGAGATAGATCTATGTGTGCAAACTTGACTTAGATTCTGTTACCTGCAATCAAATTGATTTGACTTTCTAGAAAAGAATCTTAATTAAAAAAAGTTAATTCATTTATTTGACTGTGTCCAGGTCTTTGCTGTGGCATGTGGGTTCTTTGTAGTGGCTCATGGACTTCTCTCTGGTTGTGGCTCATGGGTTCCGCAGTTGCCGTGTGCAGGCTTAGCTGCCCTGTGGCATGTGGAATCTTAGTTCCATGACTAGAGATTGAATCCATGTCCCCTGAATTTCAAGGCGAATTCTTTTTTTTTTTAATTCAGCAGTAAATTTATTTCTCTATTCCAAATGAGAACAGTCTTTTCATGTGGATCATGTTTAAAAAATACTTCATAATTTATATATTAAGAGCTTAAGTACATTTTAGTTTTGTCTTTAGTGTGTCCCGTATTCCAACTAATGATTGCTTTCTTGGGTTAAAGAGATTTTTTTAAAAAATTAATTTATTTTTTATTATTTTTCTGTCAAACCTCAACATGAATCAGTCATAGGTATACATATGTCCCTCCCTTTTGAAACTCGCTCCCATCTCCCTCCTCATCCCACTCCTCTAGGTTGATACAGAACCCCTGTTTGAGTTTCCTGAGCCATACAGCAAATTCCAGTTGGCTATCTATTTTACAGATGGTAATGCAAGTTTCCATGTTACTCTTTCCATACATCTCACCCTCCCCTCTTCTCTCCCCATGTCTATAACCACTGGACCACCAGGGAAGTCCCAATAATCTGAATTTTTAAAAAATCCACTTGATGTCAACTGGTATCTCCATATAGTTCCTTTTTCCTATTAGAGTGAAGACATTTCCTAGCATTGACCCATCCCTGGATTTCTGGAGTTAAATCTAGATGCTTATACACTACTTTAAAAATGTACTGCTGAATTCAGTCTATTATTATTTATGTGATGTTTTAATTTATTTAATCAGATTTTGCTATCAGAGTTTTACTGGGTTAGTAAAGTGATTTGAGACACTACCTAATTTTTTCTCTGGTCTTGGAACAGTTTCTATAGCACAGGAATGATCTACTCCTTGAGAGCTGGAAATAGTAAAACTTCTGGGCCTAACACCTTTAGGTGGGTAAGGCCTTAATAGTTTTTCAGGTTTTTTGAAGCTTATTTCTCTATTTAAAAATATATATATATTTTGATATTCTATATTGCTTGTTTTCTAGTCTGTCTCTTTCCCTTTCTCCTTTCTTGAACAATTCTTTCAGAAGTCATTGGGGGACGGCTGGACAAGGGGTCCAAACAAAGTAGGTGGTGTCCATAACTCTAAGTTGGGGTGTTGGGGTCTGAGTGGGTAGAGAAAGCCTACACTGGGTGGCAAGGGCAGTGAGAGGAAACTGGTTATAAACAGAGGGTGGGAAATTGACATAACAAATAAATATGTATTAAAGAATACTATGAGTCAGTTTCTCACTGTCTTAGAAGGAAGTCACAGTTATGGGAAGGAAGAAAACTAGAATTAATCCCATGGTGTTGAATTGGAATTTGAAGTGTGGTGTGAATTCATGGTTTTCAATATATAGACTAGATATAGAAATAAGTGTATGTATGTAGTTTTCTTTTGTTGTGTAATAAATTATCCCAAGCCTTAGTGACTTAAAATGATAGGTCATATTTATTATCTCATAATTTCTGTGCATCAGGAATCCAGGAGTGACTTAGCTGAGTGCTTCTGCCTCAAGTTTGCACAAGGCTGCCAGGATTGTAGTCTCATCTGAAGCCTCTGTCAGCAGAAGGTCTGCTTCCACGTTCACTCACGTGGCTGTTGGCAGGGTTCTCTTCCTCACTGGCAGATGGCCGGAAGCATCCTCAGTACCTTGTCCTGTGGGCCTCTCAATTAGGGAAGCCCATAGCATGGCAACCGGCTTCCTCCAGAAAGAGTGAATGAGAGAGAATGCCCAAGATACAAGTCACAGTCTTTTTGTAATGTCAAGTTGAACTTCTGCCATATTCTGTTGGTTATAAATGAGTTGCTAGGTCCAGTCTATGTTTGAAAGGAGGGGATTTCATAAGGACTTGAATATCTGGGGACAATCTTGGAACTACCGACCACAGAGAGATAGATGGCAGATAGATAGACATAGAGATAGGTAGAGATGCCAGTGGATTTCTCAACTCTATTATCATTGTGCCCTAACAGCAATGAACACACCTCATACCTAGATCTTTGTTCTTAAGTACCTTTTTGCACAAAAGGAAACAAGGATTTTGGAAGAAATGGTGGATTCCTGGACTAGGGCAGGAAAATTACAAAATGAGCCTGGAACATCCTGTTGTGCCAGAAAAGAAGTACTCAGAGAATGATGAATACAGGTCAAAAGGACATAGAAAATAGTCTGAAGGGACTCCCACTAGATCTGGTATAATTTGAAAAAAATATAAGGGAATAGTAACAGAATTTTAGATTTCCCAGGTGGCACTACTGATCAAGAACCCATCTGCCAGTGCAGGAGAAGTAAGAGACACGAGTTCGATCCCTGGGTCTGAAAAAACCCTTGCAGGAGGGCATGGCAACCCACTCCAGTATTCTTGCCTGGAGAAACCTGGGGACAGAGGAGCCTGGTGGGCCACAGTCCATAGGGTCACACAGTATCAGGCAGCAACTCAGCACACACGACAGATGTTTACCACTGAATAAAATAGGAATCCAAAAGTCCACACTGATATAAATAACTAAATGAATATGTAAGAAAAGAAAAAAACCTTTCCTTAAGAGTAGAATGTCAACTAATTTATAGTAGAAGGAATGGTGGGGGTTCAAAATTACCATTTGATAAAACCAATGTCCTACTGTATAGAACAATGAACCACAATCAGTATCCTGTGATAAGCCATAGAGGAAAAATATGAAAAAGTGTATATAAATATATGTACATGCATATATATATAAAGCTGAATCACTTTGCTATATAGCAGAAGTTAACACATTATAAATCAACTATTGAACAACAACAAAATCAACTATACTCCAATAAAATTTTTAAAAACACAAAAATTACAATTTGAAAATCATCAAGGTAATAACTGATTCATCCAAGAAACATCATTGTATATGTGGATGTGGATGAGGAACTTGTTAGTTATATAATCTCAAAGTACTTCCCCAGAAAGTACCTATTGATTACAAAGGGTAGAAGGGTCCCGTGATGGTGGAAGATATTTCCTTAATTCAGTGATCGAGGTCAAACTGAAATCATGTGACTCCTGAGAGGATGCAATGGGGAGTCAGCATGTGATGTTCCTATTCAAAATATGAAACATGAGGAAACATCATACAAGTCCAAATTGAGAGACTTTCAACAAAACAGCTGGCCTTTATCTTCAAAAGTGTTAAGATCAAGAGAGTCAAGAAAAGATTGAAGAATTGTTTCAGACTGAAGAAAACTAAAGAGAAATGACAACTAAAATGCAACACATGATCCTGAATTGAATCTACTTGCCTATGGACATTAAGACAGTTGGCAAAGCTTGAAAGATGTCTGTGGATTAGGTGGTAATAATATAGTGATATTATTCTCCTGGTTCCAATGGGAGTATCTATACTTTCCACCTTATGGTTGATTGTGAGATGAATGTGCGGAGTGTTTAAAGTGCTCAGTGTGATACTTCGCCATTAGCTGAACATCCAGTAAAGATTCACTATTCTTCTTGTTGTTGTTCAGTTGCTAAGTAATATCTGACTCTTTGCAGCCCCACAGACTGCAGCACACCAGGATTCCCTGTCTTTCACTATCTTCTGGAGTTTTCTCAAACTCATGTCCATTGAGTCAGTGATGCCATCCAACCATTTCATCCTCTGTTGCCCCCTTCTCCTCCTGCCCTCATTTCTTTCCCAGCATCAGTCTTTTCCAAAGAGTTGGCTCTTCCTATCAGGTGGCCAAAGTGTTGCAGCTTCAGCATCAGTCCTTCCAATGAATATTCAGGGTTGATTCCTTTAGGATTGACAGGTTTGATCTCCTTGCTGTCCAAGGAACTCTCAAGAGTCTTCTCCAGCACTATAATTCAAAAGCATCAATTCTTTGGCTCTCAGCCTTCTTTATGGTCCAACTCTCACATCCATTTTTCTGGAATTCCCTTGCTTTTTCTATGATCCAACAGATGTTGGCAATTTGATCTCTGGTCCCTCTACCTCTTCTAAATCCAGTTTGTACATCTGAAAGTTCTCGATTCACATACTGTTGAAGCCTAGCTTGAAGGATTTTGAGCATTACCTTGGTTGAATGTGAAACGAGTGCAATCGTATGTTAGTTTGAACATTCTTTGGCATTGCCTTTCTTTTGGATTGTAGTGAAAACTGACCTTTTCCAGTCCTGTGGCCTTTGCTGAGTTTTGCTGCCATATTGAGTGCAGCACTTTCACAGCATCATTGTTTAGGATTTAAAATAGCTCAACTAGAATTCTATCACCTCCACTAGCTTTGCTCACACTGATGCTTCGTAAGGCCCACTTGACTTCACACTCTGGGATGTCTGGCTCTCAGTGAGTGACCACACCATTGTGGTTATCTGGGTCATTAAGACCTTTTCTGTATAGTTCTTCTGTGTATTCTTGCCACCTCTTCTTAATCTCTTCTGCTTCTGTTAGGTTTTTGCTGTTTCTATCTTTTATTGTTCCCATCTTTGCATGAAATGTTCCCTTGTCTGTTTAGTTGCTCAGTTGTGTCTGACTCTTTGCGACCGCATGGACAGTAGCCTGCCAGGCTCTTCTGTCCATGGAATTCTTCAGGCAAGAATACTGGAGTGGGTTGCCATTTCCTTCTCCAGGGGACCTTCCCAACTGAGGAATTGAACCCACGTCTTCTGCATTGTAGGCGGATTTTTTTTTTTCTTACCACTGAGCCATCAGGGAAGCCCAAACTTTCCCTTGATATCTCCAGTTTTCTTGAAGAGATCTCTAGTCTTTCCCATTCTACTGTTTTCCTCTATTTCTTCGCATTGTTCAGTTAGGAACGTTTTCTTATCTCTCCTTGCTATTCTTTGAAACTGCATTCAGTTGGGTATATTTTCCCCATTCTCCTTTGTCTTTCACTTCTCTTCCTGTCTCAGGTATTTGTAAGGGCTTCTCGGACGATCATTTTGCCTACTTGCATTTCTTTTTCTTTATGGTAATTTTGGTCACTGCCTCCTGTACAATGTTACAAACCTCTGTCCATACTTCTTCAGGGACTCTGTCTACCAGATCTAATCCCTTGAATCTGTTGTTATCCTAATTACAGTCTTTTCAAAGATCCAGCTCTTGAATTTCTCAGATATATAGTTTTTATTTGTAATTTATTATGTTCTAATTCGTTATCTTTAAATTCTTCTCTAGCATTTCATAGGTTTGCTTTCTTTCTCTTTCGCTTGCATTTTGAGTTGAATACATTGTTCAGTAAATTTCTTTCTTCTGTTTAATGAGAAAAATATAAAACTATATGCATTCTGTTCTTTGGAGTTTTGTGTTTCTTCTTTGCTATAGCTCTCCATTGTTTCTGAAACAAACATTAACTGTAATTTTGATTTCTTCTTTGACTTCAGGGCTATTAACAAGTTTTACCCCCTCCAGAGGAACTTCATATTTCTTTGTTTTTTTCTGTTGCTATTAACTTCTAGTTTTGTTACATTGTGGTTCGAGTTTATGTATTATACTATTTCTGCTCTTGAGACTTTAATGAGATTTTCCTTGTGGCCTAAGTTATGATCAAATTTGTAACTATTCCTTAGCCATTTGAAATTAATGTGTGTTTTCTGTTTCTAGGAACATCAGTTCAGTTCAGTTCAGTCGCTCAGTCGTGTCCAACTCTTTTTGACCCCATGAATCGCAGCATGCCAGGCCTCCCTGTCCATCACCAACTCCCGGAGTTTACTCAAACTCACGTCCATCGAGTCGGTGATGCCATCCAGCCATCTCATCCTCTGTCATCCCCTTCTCCTCCTGCCCCCAATCCGTCCCAGCATCAGGGTCTTTCCAATGAGTCAACTCTTCGCATCAGGTGGCTAAAGTACTGGAGTTTCAGCTTCAGCATCAGTCCTTCCAATGAACACCCAGGACTGATCTCCTTTAGGATGGACTGGGTGGATCTCCTTGCTGTCCAAGGGAACTCTCAAGAGTCTTCTCCAACACCACAGTTCAAAACCATCAATTCTTCAGCACTCAGCTTTCTTTATAGTCCAACTCTCATATCCATACATGACCACTGGAAAAACCATAGCCTTGACTAGATGGACCTTTGTTGGCAAAGTAACATCTCTGCTTTTTAATATGCTATCTAGGTTGGTCATAACTTTCCTTCCAAGGAGTAAGCGTCTTTTACTTTCATGGCTGCAATCACCATCTGCAGTGATTTTGGAGCCCAAAATAATAAAGTCAGCCACTGTTTCCACTGTTTCCCCATCCATTTCCCATGAAATGGTGGGACCAGATGCCATGATCTTAGTTTTCTGAATGTGGAGCTTTAAGCCAACTTTTTCACTCTCGTCTTTCACTTTCATCAACAGGCTTTTTAGTTCCTCTTCACTTTCTGCCATAAGGGTGTTATCATCTGCATATCTGAGGTTACTGATATTTCTCCCGGCAATCTTGATTCCAGCTTGTGCTTCATCCAGCCCAGCATTTCTCATGATGTACTCTGGATAGAAGTTAAATAAGCAGAGTGACAATATACAGCCTTGACGTACTCCTTTTTCTATTTGGAAACAGTTTGTTATTCCATGTCCAGTTCTAACTGTTGCTTCCTGACCTGCATACAGGTTTCTCAAGAGGCAGATCAGGTGGTCTGACATTCCCATCTCTTTCAGGATTTTCCACAGTTTATTGTGATCCACAGAGTCAAAGGCTTTGGCATAGTCAATAAAACAAAAATAGATGTTCTTCTGGAACTCTCTTGCTTTTTTGATGATCCAGCAGATGTTGGCAATTTTGATATGTCTATTAAATTAAAATTTTAATAATGTTTAACTCTTCTATTAATATATTCTTGATAATTTCTGTCTACTTGATCTCACAGAAATGGTGAAGAATATTAAGCCTTCTAACTATGACTGTGGTTTTTTTCAATTTCTCCTTAATTTCTAAACTTTTTGGCTATGTATATTTGATATTATATTCAGTATGCACAGATTCCTGGTTCTTATATTCTCATTTTATTGTTCAGTGGCCAACTCATGTTTGGCTCTTTGCAACTCCACGGACCACAGCACTCCAGGCTTCCTGTCTTTCACTATCTCCCAGAGTTTTCTCACACTCATGTCACACTCATGAGTCAGTGATTCCATCCAACCATCTCATCCTCTGTTGCCCCCTTCTCCTCCTGCCCTCTTTCTTTCCCAGCATCAGGGTCTTTTCCAATGAATCGGTTCCTTGCATCAGGTGGCCAAAGTATTGGAGCTTCAGCTTCAGCATCAGTCCTTCCAAAGATTATTCAGGGTTGATTTCCTTTAGGATTGACTGGTTTGATCTTGCTGTCCAAAGGATTCTCAAGAGTCTTTTCCAGACCATAGTTCAAAAGCATCAATTCTTCGGCACTCAGCCTCTTTTATGATCCAACTCACATCCATACACAACTACTGGAAAAACCATAGCTTTGACTTTGTTGGCAAAGACATGTCTCTGCCTTTTAATATGCTGTCTAGGTTTGTCATAGCTCTTCTTCCAAGAAGCAAGCATCTTTTAATTTCGTAGTTGCAATCACTGTCTGCAGTGATTTTGGAGCCCAAGGAAATAAAATCTGTCACTGGTTCCATTTGCCCCCCATCTCTTCACCATGAAGTGAGGGGACCAGAAGTCATGATCTTAGTTGTTTGAATGTTGAATTTTAAACCAGCTTTTTCACTCTATTTCACCTTCATCAAGAGGCTCTTTAGTTCCGCTTCACTCACTGCCATTAGGGTGGCATCATCTGCATATCTGAGGTTGCTGATATTTCTCCCGATAATCTTGATTTTAGTTTGTGCTTCATCCAGCCCAGCATTTTGCATGATGTGCTCTGCATATAAGTTAAATAAGCATGGTGACAATATACAACCTTGATGTACTCCTTTCCCAATTTTAAAACAGTCCATTGCTCCATGTCCCTTTCTAACTGTTGCTTCTTAAACTGCATACAGGTTTCTCAGGAGCTAGGTGGGGTAGGTGGTCTGGTATTCCCATTTCTTTAAGAATTTCCCACAGTTTGTTCTTATCACATAATCATAGGCTTTAGCTTAGTCAATGAAGCAGAAGTAGATTTTTTTTTTTTCCTCCTGGAATTCCCTTGCTTTTTGTATGATCCAACAAATATTGGCCATTTGATCTCTGGTCCCTCTGGGTTTTCTAAATCCATCGTGTACATTTGGAAGTTCTTGGTTCACGTACTATTGATGCCTAGATTGTAGGATTTCGAGCATCACCTTGCTAGTATGTGAAATAGTGCAATGTTACTGTTTGAATGTTCCTTGTCATTGGCCTTCTTTGGGATATTCTCATTTAGTTTGTATAATTTACCAATATAGGATAATGTTTTCGCCTACTTTGGTGTTTTTTGTTTTTGTTTTTCTGTTAGTTCTACATTTTCTAATATGAATATTGCTATCTTTTGTTTGTCCTTGAGTAGTGTACACCTAGCAGATTTTCTACCGTTCTCCTGGAAGGTGGTCCACTTTGCGTGGGGCTCTATAAGACCCTGTCCCTGGCTACACTTGTTTGCTTGCTCTAAGTGGGCATCTGATCCATGCTGGACCAAGAGTATTCACTCAGCTTTGCCACTTGGAAGATCAAAGGGGACATATACATTGGACTTGCTGTCCTTGCAACAGCTATCTTCCTACAGGTACTCTGAGAAACAGAAGGCATGGATTATTGCAAATGGGGAAATTAAAGTAGACCTAGACTCTCCCCAGTATGAAGTTCCCAGTGTCAATTTAGTCCTGGGTCATTGGAGACAGGATATTTGACCATTTATCTTGCATGATTTAATACTTTCTACTTTTCATGCTTCCTTATATATATGTATTTTTTCTTTTTCCCATTTACTTAAGCCTGCTTTGCAAGGGTCTTTATATTTAGAGATTAGAAAGTCATGTTTTCCATTTTGAGTCCATCTCTAGCTCCTTTAACAGGGAGGGACAGGGAAGCCTGGAGTGCTGTAGTCCATGGGGTCACAAAGAGTCACATGACGTAGTGACTGAACTGACTGAACTGCACCCCTTTAATCTCTCTCTCTCTCTCTCTCTCTCTCTCTCTCTCACACACACACACACACACACACACACACTATATATATATATATATATAAACTATCTGTTTCCCAACCTCAAAAAGAACATAGTATATGTTTATTTGTGTAAGATGATTTCATGCTTTTCAAGCTTCTGCCTCCTATTTTTCTTGATACAATGACATTTTAGATTAATGTCATTGTTATTATGACTTTATTTCTTATACTTATGTACCTTCTTTTTCAGTGATTATTTTGAACATTTATTATTTTGAAAATTATGTTAATATTGATTTTAACTTAACCCTAAATTTTACTAATTGTCCTTTTTGTTTCTTGCTTAGCTGAACCATTATTTTGAACAAATTTTTCTTGATGATTGAGTGTGTGGTATACATTTGAATGCTTACATGTTTGAAAAATATTCTTTTAATTGATCTCACAAATGAGTTATAGCTTTCTTGTCTTAGATTGCAGGTTTTTCCCCCCTTGGAACTTTGTAGATATTATTATATTTATCATATTTCTTTTTATTTTTAGATTTATAGAGGAGAAGTCTGATTCCAGTTCAATCCTCTCCACTCTTACATGTAAACTTATTTCCCTCAAATACTTCAAGAATTTTGAACTTTCTCCCTGACATCTAAAATATCACCAGGAGATATTTAAGTGTGGTTCCTCTTTTATTAATAATGCTTGGTCCTCCATGGGACCTTTTGTTTATCTTACATTTCCCACTTTATCTATTTCCTTCTCTTTCTCCCTCTGGATTAGTGGTGAGGAAATTGGTTTACAATGTAAGTTTTATTGTTATGCAGGTGTAGTAAGGTCCGGATATGGAGATGATTGTCACTGAAAAGGTAGTTTGGTCCTCACAGTTCCCAAGAGGAGGGAAAATGCTGCACCATCAGGCCCACATGGGGAACACCATGTGGATCAGTCAGGAGGCAGTATGGGTAAGGGGAAAATATGAGCAAGGGACTTTTTTGTGGTGAGAGAATGGATAAGGTAGATAAGGAGGCTTAGGATTTGCTAGTTTGAGTAGCTTCAGCAGGCTCTGGGACATACCTAGCTGTCTGGTACCTGCCCTGAGATGAATAGGGCAGAGGGCAGGTGGATAAAGGAAGAAGATGGAGGATGCGCACTGGATTGGTGGGTTTGCATATGAAGGGTGCCTGCAGGTGAGTACTTCACTATATCTAGGAATTCTGAGGGGGTCACCATGGCTTCAGATATTAAAGCATCAGGAAATATTAAAAAAAGAAATTATTATTATACAGAGTAGCTACTGGAAGCCCCCCCAAATAACTCTACTGCATCAATAACTATGTTTGCTTGATTGTAAGAATATTGCAATATTGAAATAATATTATTACTATTTTAACATATTATATTTTTAAAACTTACTAGAGGTTTTCTTTTTTCTCAAGCAACCACATTTTATTTCATTGATTCTTTCTATTTTTTACTTTTATTTTATTATTTTCACTTTCATCTTTACTATTCTCTTTTTTCTGCCTTTTGGTTTTGCCCCATTATCCTAGCTTCAACCTCTTGATGTCACTCCTCAGTCTATTTATTTTAAATCTTTCCTGATTTCTGATAAATACAGATTGATCTAGACATCTCTCTCTAGGGGAAACTTCTCAAATTTTGATATGCTATGCTCTTGTTATTATTGTTCATTTCTAAAATTTTCACAATTTTTATTATGAGTTCCTGTTTAACCTATAAATTATTTGGCAGTGGGATTGTTTTGCTTGTTTATTCCTATATATATGGGCTTTTGGGGTGCCCTCTTTTAATGGCTACTTTGAGCTTTATTATGTGGCAGTCAGAACATGTGTTCTCTATCATGCTGAGTCTTTGGAATTTGGTGAGACTAGCTTTGACATGCAGTTTCAGATCAAATATCACAAATGACCCATGTGTACTTGAGAGATATGTGTGTTTTCTATTTATTGGGTGCAAAGTACTACATGGTTTTATTATATCAAATCTACAATTTTATTATTCAGATCTTTAATAATCTTGGCAATTTTTGACTGTATGATCTATTCATTTCTAAGAAAGTGGTCTATTCTGATTGTGGATTTGTCAACTTCTTTTAATACTGTCAAATTACATATTTTGAGTGTGCACTGTTATATACAAGCATTATAGTTATATCATTTTAACGAATAATACTTTTTAAGACTATAAAATGTTCTGGAATGTTCTTTTTTTATTTCCATAAAGTTAATGTTTCCTTTTATTAATTAATATTTTATCAGTTCCCTTTTGGATAGCATATTATGTGTAGGTGTTTTGTCTATCTTCATTTCCAACCCTCCCGTCTCAGTTTTATATAATTCTTTCATAAATCGCATACAATGAATTAAAGTGAAAAACACTATGGAATTTGCCTTTTAATAAAGGTTTAACACACTTAGGTTTATTTATTATGAATATCAAAGATAATTATTTCTGCAATATCATTTTTATTTCATTTAGCATCATTTGTCTTTGCCTCCTTACCTCACCTTCATTTATACTTTCTGTTGAATCAATTTTTGTTCATTTTTTTCTCTTCATGTTTGAAAATTACATTTTCAAATTCTATTCTTTGGGTGAATAATCTTTTTTGGGAATTGGTATTTCATGGGCATATTCTCCCAAATGCCCTTCCCTATAGGGCAACTTTGTGGTTATTGTTCAGTTGCCCAGTCATATCTGACTCTTTGTGACTCCATGGACTGCAGGACGCCAGGCCTCTCTGTCCCTCACCATCTCCCAAAGTTTGCCCAAAGTTTGCATCAGTGATGCCATTCAGCCATCTCATCCTCTGACACCCACTTCTCCTTCTGCCCTCAATCTTTCCCAGCATCAGGGACTTTTTCAATAAGTCAGCTGTTCACATCAGATGACCAAAACACTGGAGTTTCAGCTTCAGCAGCAGTCCTTCCAACAAGTATTCAGGGTTGATTTCCCTTAAGATTGACTGGTTTGATCTCTTTGCTGTCCAAGGGACTCTTGGGAGTCTTCTCCAGCACCATAGTTCGAAGACATCAATTCTTTGGTGCTCTGCCTTCTTTACAGCCCAGCTCTCACAACCATACATGACCATTGGGAAGACTATAGCCTTGACTATACAGACCTTGGCTGGCAGAGTAATGTCTCTGCTTTTCAATACACAATCTAGGTTTGTCTTCGCTTTCCTGCCAAGAAGCAATTGGCTTCTGATTTCATGGCTGCAGTCACCATCCCCAGTGATTTTAGAGACCAAGAAGAGGAAAGCTGTCACTACTTCCACCTTTTCCCCTTCTATTCGCCTTGAAGTAATGGGGCCGGATACCATGATCTTCATTTTTTCAATATTTAGTTTTAAGCCAGTTCTTTCACTCTCCTCCTTCACCTTCATCAAGAGGCTCTTTAGTTCCTCTTCACTTTCAGCCATTAGAGTGGTATCACCTGCATATCTGAGGTTGTTGATGTTTCTCCTGCCTATCTTGATACCAGCTTATAGCTTATCCAGCCTGGCATTTCTCATGATGAGATCGGCATATTGGTTAAACAAACAGGGTGACATGGGATGACCCTGTCATACTCCTTTCTCAATCTTGAACCAGTCAGTAGTTCCATACAGGGTTCTCACTGTTGCTTATTGACCTGCATACAGGTTTCTCAGGAGACAGGTAAGATGGTCTAGTATCCCCATATCTTTTAGAGTTTTCCACAGCTTGTTATGATCCACACACTCAAAGGCTTTGGTGTAGTCGATGAAACAGAGATAGATGTCTTTTTTGGAATTTCCTAGCTTTCTCTATGATCCATAGAATGTTGGCAATTTGATCTCTGGTTCCTCTTCCTTTTCTAAACCCAACTTGGACATCTGGAAGTTCTTGATTCGATAATGCTGATGTCTACCTAGCATGCAAGATTTTAAGCGTGACCTTACTAGCATGGGTGTGTGTTAGTCACTCAGTCATGTCTGACCCTTTGCAACCCATGGACTATAGCCTGCCAGGCTCCTCTGTCCATAAGATTTTCCAGGCAAGAATACTGGAGTGGGTTGCCATTTCCTTCTCCAGGGGTTCTTCCCAACCAATGGATCCAACTTGTCTTTCCTGTGTCTCCTGCATTGCAGGCAGATTCTTTACCCGCTAAGCCATTGGGGAAGCCAAAAGCTAGCACAAGGAGCTGGGTGTGAGTGGCCTGGGGCACAGGGCAACAGGCGGTGGGGGAAATCCACGAAATGAGGAAGGGGGGAGGCGATCACCCGGCCAGACTACCCGCCCTGCCCTGCCTGTGGCAAAGATGGGCCAATTGCCCATGCTGCGTCCATGAGGGCCACACTGCGCCACCTTGTCAGCATGGAGGAAGGAGAGGGGTCCCCCAGTTGCAGGCCACGTTGGGGATGGCCTATGCGTCCGCACGGGAGATGAGTGCAATTGTCCAATGGTTAGCACATTCTTTAATACTACCCTTCTTGGGAACTGGAATGAGGATTGGCCTTTTCCAGTCCTGTGGCCATTGCTGGGTCTTCTAGATTTGCTGACATACTGAATGCAAAACCTTGATGGCATCATCCTTTAGGGTTTTGAATAGTTCTATTGGAATTCCGTTGCCTCCACTAGCTTTATTAACAGCAGTGTTTCGTAAGGCCCACTTGACCTCACTCTCCAGAATGTCTGGCTCTGGGTGGCTGACCACACCATCCTTGTCATCCATTCATCTGGATCTTTTATATACAGTTCTTCTGTATATTCTTTCCATCTCTTCTTGAATTCTTCAGTGCGTACTAGGTCTCTATTTTTCTGTCCTTTATTGTGCCCATTTTTGGGCAAAATGTTCCCTTCGTAGCTCCAGTTTTCCTGAAGAGATCTCTAGTCTTCCCTCTCTCTGTTGTTTTCTTCTAGTTTTATGCACTGTTCATTGAAGAAGACCTTCTTGTCCCTCCATGCTGTTCTTTGGAAATCTGCATTTAGTTGGATATACCTTTCCCTCTCTTCCTTACTTTTTGCTTCTGTTCTTTCTTTAGCTATTTGTAAGGCCTCCTCAGATAACCACTTTGCCTCCTTGCTTTTCTTTTTCTTTAGGAAGGTTTTGTTCTCTGCCTCCTGTATGATACTACAGACCTCCATCTACAGTTCTTCAGGCACACTGTTTACAAGTTCTAATCCCTTGAATCTATCCATTACCTCCACTGCATATTCATAGGGAATTTGATTTAAGTAATACCTGGCTGAACTAGTGTTCTCCCAACCCCAACTTTCTTTAGTTTAAGCCTGAATTTTGCTATGAGAAACTGATGATCTGAGACACAGTTAGCTCCAGGTCTTGTTTTTGCTGACAGTTATAGCTTCTCCGTCTTCAGCTACAAAGAACGTAATCAATTTGATTTTTGGTATTGGCCATTTGGTAATGTCCATATATAAAGTCATCTCTTGTGTTGTTGAAAAAGGGTATTTGCTATGACCAATGCATTCTCTTGGCAGCATTCAGCTAGCCCTCTGCCCTGCTTCAATTTGTTCTCCAAGGCCAGACTTGCCTGTCACTCCTGGTATCTCTTGACTTTCTAATTTTGTATTCTAATCCCCAGTGATGAATAGAATATCTTTTTTGAGTGTTAGTTCTAGGAGATCTTCTAGGTCTTCATAGAACTGATCAACTTCAACTTCTTTGGCACTGGTAGTAGGGGCATAGAGTTGGTTTATTGTGATGTAGAATGACTTGCCTTGGAAATGAACCAAGATCATTCTGTCATTTTTGAGGTTGCACCCAAGTACTGCATTTCAGACTCTTGTGTTGATTATGAGGGCTACCCCATTTCTTCTATGGAATTCTTGTCCACAGTAGTAAATACAATGGTCATCTGAATTAAATTTGCCCATTCCAGCCCATTTTAGTTCACTGATTTCTAAGATGTCGATGTTTATTCTTACCATCTCCTGCTTGACCACATCCAATTTACCTTGACTGATGGACGTAACATTCCATGTTCCTGTGCAATACTGCTCTTTGCAGTATCAGATTTTACTTTCATCACCAGACATATCCATAACTGAGTGTCATTTCCACTTTGGCCCAGCTGCTTCATTCTTTCTGGGGCTATTAGTAGTTCTCCTCCACTCTTCCCCAGTAGCATATTGGACACCTTCAGACCTGGGGGACTCATTTTTTGGTGTCATATCTTTTTGTTCTTTCATATGATTCATGAGGTTCAATGTTTGTTCATTTCTTTCTCTTCAGTCTCAGCTTCTCAACTTCTCAACAGTCTCAACATCTATTCTTTGGGTGAATAATCTTTTTGAGAGTTGCTATTTCATGAGGGTGTTCTCCCAAATGCCCTTCCCTAAAGGGCAACTTTCTGGTTATCTTATCCCTAGCTCTGAACCATGGGATTCAGAGTGGGAGTCTTCTCCACGTGGATGGGGTAGTTCTGAACTTCATATCTACATAGGGAACATGGAAGAGCTCAGTTTTGTTATTATGCTGCATCTCTATTTCTGGCCTTGGATAGACAGCATGTTTCCAGACCTCTTCCCAAGGCTGATCAGAGTCAGTCCACCTCCCCAGTGAGTGGGCTATATGTTCATGGCTCCTTCCATGGGCTTCATGGAGGAGCCCAGTCCTGGCATAGCAACCCAATCCCCAGTGACTGGTCTTTGTACCCAGTTTTCAGCTGTACTTCAGCTCCTATTCACCACTTTGATTTCCTTCTCCATCATTTGCCTGTGAAGGTCTTCCTTTTTATATTCTTTTTAACATATACATATATTGTGAATTAACAAACAGATCTGTTCTTCCTATATATTGAGATGGAGGTAGACGGTTTGACGTCGTGACCCAGGTTCGATCCCTGGGTCAGGAACATCCCCTTGAGGTGTGCACAGCAACCCACTCCAGTATTCTTGCCTGGAGAGTCCCCATGGACAGAAGAGCCTGGTGGGCTGCCGTCCACGGGGTCACAAAGAGTAGGACACAACTGAAGCACCCGAGCACACACAGCACTGCAGTAGAACATATTCCATCCTTAATGAAACTCTCCTCTTCCTGGGGGATGAATCAGTGAATCCTTTTAGATGTAGGCAGTAGTCCAGCAAAGGGAAAGGACAGGGGCACGTTTCCACCCACCATACCACTATGTTTCAGAGACATCAAGGCCCGGGAGAAACAAGCCTTAGGGAGGACAAGGATTCCAACAGCCCTGAGCCACAGAGGTTTCAGACTAGAGGAGGGTCACCTGGCCCACTGGAGGTTAGGAGGGCTGCGTCAGGGAAGTCTTATTTCACATGGCCCTTGTCCGTGCTGTGCAGGCCTCCTGAAAGAGGAGTCAGGATTGGCCTTGGGAGGAACTGGCTCACTGCCAGGCCAAGCACCAGCAGGGCCTCTCACAGTGGCAGATGGGCAATGGGCATCACTGCAGATGCTTACCTTGGCAGACGGGCCCTGGGCACTGGGGCCCCACCACCTGAGTGCAGTCTCCCCTGCCCGGCGGACCTTGCAGACATTCGACAGGGTCCTCCATGGGCATTAGTTGTGGAACAGAAACTGTCGCAGTGGGACTGGGCTACAGGGTACCAGAGGATCTCCTGGAAGTGGGGAGACCCTGTGGAGGGGTGTAGCTCTAACCTTCTGTCAGATTATTTCTTCCCCTCCTCTAGCACGAACAGAGCAACCCTATCCCACAGTTCCAAGAGACAGCTGAAGGGAAAGTGGCTAGACTGCAGAATAGGCCCTTCTGGATCAGGTGGTTCTGAAACTGGGCTTGATCTGGGAGAGATCCTAGAACTGGAACTGGGTGCTCAAAGGGAATGCCTATAGAAGCAGGGAGGGGGTTCGAAAGAATTTCCCTTAAGTGGCAACTCTTGGGTTAGGCTGAGTAGAGGGCTGCTACTCACCAGGCATGTGTGACGCCCAAGTATCTTCTCACCACTTTCCCCTTTCCCTCCAGTCACGGCCAGCCTTCGCTCATTCTTCCCCTGACATCTACCTACTCAGAGCTGTCCAGAACCTCCCCCACCTGGCCAGAGTGGCTTGAAAGAGCTCATCATCCTATAGAATGTGTTGAGTTCCTTCCAGAAGACCCTGGAAGGGCTGTGTCATTTCCTAGCGAAGCAGTCAATTGGGGAACCCCTCTAGCTCTCTCCCCCAGCCAAGACTGGCCATTTGGAAGCTGCCTCGGAAGTTATCCTGGAAGCAAATCTTGATGTCACTTCTGACTCCTATTGTATGGGTCAGTATAAAAGTATGGAGGAAACAGCCCAGCTTTTGAAATCAGACAGATCTGGGTTTTGTCCCCAACTCTGCCATGTGCAAGGTGTATGAACTTTGGCATGGGCTTAAATTCTATAATCCTCAATTTCATGTAAAAGAGTTTATGATGATGATAACATTAGTCCCCACATCATGACAACATGTAAGATTCCACCAAGGGTGAAAAGACACAGCCCTCAGCACAGGGTCTGTCTGAAGTGAAGCACATGTAAGTGCTCAATAAATGATATTTAGCATTAATGTGCTATGCTGGGGGGGTGAGAATAGAGAGGCTCTCGCCAGCCTCATCAAGCAGTCAGTGAGTTTGCTTGACTCAAAAAGGCAGGAAGAAGTGTTGGGGAACCATGTAAGAGGTTGACCAAGAGCCTGGTCAACAGCAGCTCCCATGACCTGGGCACTCTGATGCCAGTGGCCACAGATGAGGAAGAGGTTCCAAGGCCAGATCCACCCAGTCAGCAGCTCTGGAGCCAGCCCAGCACCACTGCAGGCAAACATCTGAACACAGTTGTTGAGCATTCAGAACAGTTCAGAAAATGTTCCTTAGCTCCACCTTCATCCATTTCTGTCAGCACGCTTTGTCTCTGCTATTGCATTGTTGAGTTACCTTCTTTGACCTTCAAGTTGCTTGTGGGTATTTCAGGAGACATTGTCAAGTTTCACTGTCTGGGCCAGTGAGAATAGGAGCGAGGCAGTAAGGACCACCATGTCCCACGAAGAGCCCAGAGAGACCAAAGAAGGCTACAGGAGAAACTGCAATGAAGATGTGGCCTTTAGGGCTAGTTGAAGAGGACAGGGGCCTGCTTCCCAGATGATGGCTGCCCAGAGGGGAATTTCACCCTAACACGTTCCAAAATGTGTCAGTCATTTAGCACATTTAGTCATTCATTCTAATTTATATATGAATAATTAATATGAGACTTCTGGGTCAAGACATCAAACCGTCTACCTCCATCTCTCTATATAAGAACAGATATGTTTGTAATTTAGAATATATGTATATGTTAAAAAGAATATAAAAAGGAAGACCTTCACAGGCAAATGATGGAGAAGGAAATCAAAGTGGTGAATAGGAGCTGAAGTACAGCTGAAAACTGGGTATAAAGACCAGTCACTGGGGATTGGGTTGCTATGCCAGGACTGGGCTCCTCCATGAAGCCCATGGAAGGAGCCATGAACATATAGCCCACCCACTGGGGTGGTGGACTGACTCTGATCAGCCTTGGGAAGAGGTCTGGAAACATGCTGTCTATCCAAGGCCAGAAATAGAGATGCAGCATAATAACAAAACTGAGTTCTTTCATGTTCCCTATGTAGATATGAAGTTCAGAACTACCCCATCCACATGGAGAAGACTCCTAGACAAAGTTGTTAAAATAACCTCTTATTCACAACTCTGAATCCCATGGTTCAGAGCTAGGGATAAGATAACCAGAAAGTTGCCCTTTAGGGAAGGGCATTTGGGAGAACACCCTCATGAAATAGCAACTCTCAAAAAGATTATTCACCCAAAGAATAGATGTTGAGACTGTTGAGAAGTTGAGAAGCTGAGACTGAAGAGAAAGAAATGAACAAACATTGAACCTCATGAATCATATGAAAGAACAAAAAGATATGACACCAAAAAATGAGTCCCCCAGGTCTGAAGGTGTCCAATATGCTACTGGGGAAGAGTGGAGGAGAACTACTAATAGCCCCAGAAAGAATGAAGCAGCTGGGCCAAAGTGGAAATGACACTCAGTTATGGATATGTCTGGTGATGAAAGTAAAATCTGATACTGCAAAGAGCAGTATTGCACAGGAACATGGAATGTTACGTCCATCAGTCAAGGTAAATTGGATGTGGTCAAGCAGGAGATGGTAAGAATAAACATCGACATCTTAGAAATCAGTGAACTAAAATGGGCTGGAATGGGCAAATTTAATTCAGATGACCATTGTATTTACTACTGTGGACAAGAATTCCATAGAAGAAATGGGGTAGCCCTCATAATCAACACAAGAGTCTGAAATGCAGTACTTGGGTGCAATCTCAAAAATGACAGAATGATCTTGGTTCATTTCCAAGGCAAGTCATTCAACATCACAGTAATTCAAGTCTATGCATTTCCTGAGTTGGCAGGCATGTTCTTTACCACTAGTGCCACCTGGGAAGACCCAAGCAAACCTCCAATCTCAGTGGTTTAAAGAGTACATGCATGCTTGGTCATTCAGTAATGTCTGATTCTGCAATCCCATGGACTGTAGCCCACCAGGCTTCTCTGTCCATGGGATCTCCAGGCAAGAATACTGGAGTGGATAGCCATTCCTGTCTCCAGGGTATCTTCTTGACTGAGGAATTAAACCCAAGTCTCTTGCATTGTAGGCAGATTCTTTACCATCTGAGCCCCCAGGGAAGCCCAGGTTTAAAGCAGTGAAGTTTTATTTCTCACTCATGCTTCATTGTTCACTGTGGGTTCAGAGGAGGCTCATCCACATGGTCCTAATGTAGGATGCAGGCTGATGGAGCAGCCTCTTTGGAACAGTGCTGGTTACTATGACAGAATGCAAGGGCTCTGAAGGGCTTCATACTGACAATGAAATGCTCCAGCCTGGAAGTGACACATGGTCCACTAACTACAAGGAGACTGGGAAGTGTGTTCAGAAAGCAGAGGGGTGGAAGTATAAACCGCAGGACGTGCAGTGTGGCAAAACAAGGACATACTTCTGGAAGGGTAAGGGCTGGTGTTTCACAGATCAGTAGGCACCTGGGGAGACTGATTTCCCCAAGTGCTTCTTTATTCAACACTATTGGCTTTGGAACTAGACCATCCTGATTGAAGTTTGGATACTGCCATGAGCTAGGTGTGTGACTTTGGTTGGGCAAATTGCTTAGCCAATGTAAGCCTCAGTTTCTTCATCCATAAAATGGTGCAATACCACGCAAGATGCCACAGCCAGTAAATGAGAGGGCTGTGATTCCCAACTGCCTGGGTCTGGGTCCACAGCCAGTTCTGTTCTTCCAAAATCCAGGGTCTTCACTGGTTGAAAAACATCAACAACAACAACAAAAACAAAGTCCAGGAGGCTTAATAATACTCAAGTGGCACAAGATGGGAGTGTAACTTCTTCCTTGTTCTACCTTCTTCTCCCCCTTGCCCTTCTTTCTCCCAGCTTTCTCCCCAGTAATCCTGGGTGCTCCTGAGTCTCCCTCCAGCCTTGGTTCCAGTCTGCCTGGGGGTAGAGCTTGTTCCCAGCTACTCGAGAGTTGTTAGCTGGGGACTGATGATGGATCTGCTTCAGACCCACAAAGCCCAGGTTCTCACTTGGCCCTGCCTCTCATTGCACATGGAGTGACCCCCACCTAGCCAGAGGCCCTGACCTCAGCCTTCCTTAGCCCTGGGAACACTTGGGAGGGATGTGGGGGGTCCCCTTTGCAGAAGGGAGGGAAAGGTTACAGAATCAGTCTAAACAAGGCAAAACAAAGCCATTTATCTTGGGACATTAGTCACTGAGCTGCTGACGCAGGAAAACATGCTGTACTCTTGGCAATTGCCATTTACATTAGAACAGGATGATTTGTGGACTTGGAGGCCTGAGACCCTTCCAGATTCCCCCACACACTTCTGTCTGTCCCTGCAAGTGCCAGTAGCTTCTCCTTGGGGAAGAGGGGCTGGCCTGGGCCTAGGCCTAACAGGTGCCAAAATCCCAGCCCCATTCTCTTTCATGTAGACACGCGCCGTGGGCTTGCAGGAGGTGCCCCAGGCTCCCACAGCTGCACTCGCTGCCTTCAGTGTCAGCATCACATTGTATGTGTGGTCTTTCTTTCTTGGCTATAACTGTTTAATGTTTGGGAGGAAGGGTTTTCGATCTCCACATCTGCCTATATTCTAAAAGATGACATCACCACACACACACACACACACACACACACACATACACAGATTGTCCCAGAGAGGAATGGAAGTTGCACTGCTCAGAGATAATGCTCTCTTGTACCAGCTTAGGTGAGGAAAGTGTTAGTGATGAGAGTGTTAGTCACTCAGTTGTGTCCAACTCTTTGTGAGTCCATGGATTGCAGCCCACCAGGCTACTCTGTCCATGCAATTCTCCAGGCAAGAATACTACTGTGGGTTGCCATTTCCTTCTCCTGGAGCTTAGGTGATATGAAAAAGTAAATCAGGGGAAAGGAACTTGAAGGAAGTTGGGGGCCCACTATTTCATCCAGAGTCTTCCTTTTCAAGGTGACCTGATATTTGGTTTGAAGTAAATCCCAAGTGACCCTCTTGCCCACTTTCATGTACAGGACAGGTACCTTCTCCAGCCTTAGGTCCATCCTCTGCGCTCCTGGTTATGGTATCTTTCATGTCCACTCTATACCTATATGCTTGAGGGTAGAGTATAGGACCTGGCCTAAGCCAATAGGATGATCATATTCTCCCAGTCTCAGCAATTGGTTCACAGATGGATATTTAACACAGTCAGAGTCAATGAGTTTCAAGAAAACATTCGCTGTATTTCTGAGAGAGTGAAGCTCTAGCAAGGAAGGAAGGGAGAGTGAAGGTGAGTATGTCATTGGCACAGGATTTCTTCTCCTACGCAAGGTGATGGGTGGGGGTCTGGCACGGCTCTCCGGGATGGGGAGCTGGTAGGTGCTGGAGGGCTACCTCGTAGAGCTGAGGATGAAGTAAAGACACAGAGAGAAACTGAGTCTTTGGTGATGTCCTTTAAGCAACTGGGTTGAACTTCTCTGGCTCAATCTGTTGAGTTTGAGGTGAAAATCAACACATTCTTTTTGTTGTTGAGGTCAGTCTGAGGTGTCCTTTGGTAAGAGCCCTTGACCTGTGTAATAAGTAAGTGTGATCAGGGCACAGAAGACTGTGAAATCTGGCCTCAAATCCTTTGCCCGGGCCATCCCACCACTGAGAACACCACTGTTGCCTAGAGGGGCTCTTACGCTCTTTGTGTACCCACCCTCCTTAGAAGCACTCCATGACCCTGGGACCCAGCCCGCACCTGGGGCAGACTCTGTGCTGCAGCAGGACTCTGCCACATGGATTGGGTCTTGTCCATCTTCTCCAGTGGAGGACAAGCCTGTTCTTGCCTCCAGTTCCATGGTCCCGGCACATAGCAGGTGGGCATTCAGTAAGTGACTGCTCTCCTGAGCAGCTATGCTGGTGGGAAGGCAGGGTTAGGGGAGCTGGGGGCATAGGCAGACCTCAGGGGTAGGACTGCAGGAGTCCAGATCAGAAGCTGTGATGAATTCAACTGGGCAGTGGAAGTGAGGAGATCTGGGACAAGGAGAGAAGATGCTTTTAAAATATGGAGGGAGTGGGGAATCCTTGCAAGCTGGAGCCAAGAACAGTCCATGTTTGACATGGGAGGTGTGGTGAGTGGTATGGAAGTCCTAGGACAGAATCATAGAGAATAGCTTCAGAATGGACTTGGTAGGGAGGCGTGTTCCTCTGTGCTCTCCTAGCAGGACAGACAAATTAGCAGGTGACCCCTATCCCTGCTTACACCCTGTGCTGACCTAAGTCATCGGAATGAGGGGTGGTAGAAAGTAAATATTCCTGACTAACTTTGGAACACATTTTATACTTCAAATGACAAAGAGGTCCCTGAAGTCCAGACTGTAACTTCGAACTGATGATGAAAATTGGGCTGGGAGTGGGGAATCAGTGTATCTCCCCCACTTCAGGTCTCCTTCCACTCCCAGGCTCTTCTTTGTGGCTAATACCCTTTTGAGGATGCATGGAACTAGCTCAAGTGGCATTGTCTTTTCTCTTTGAACTATGGATGTCCTGGCCTTCCATCCTGGTTGCTGCCCAGTGGGGATAAAGAGCAGCCAGGGTGGAGTCCTAGGGGTGAGGGCAGGGGCTGGGGTAGTAACCTGCAGCAGAAAGTTTGAGGCTCTAGTCCCAGCAGGGAGCAGAAATGAAAGTAGGGAACAAGAGGCACAGGCAGAAGGTGGCAGGGTGAGGAGGGGGCTACCACCAGATGTCCTTGAGGGTACCTTGGCTCTGCCCACCCAAGGCTGCCAGACCAGCTGTGCAGATTTTGGTTGCCAGAAGCAGAAGGGGTTACCGTGTCTCCCTGGGCCAGTCTTCTGATTCAGAGCCTGGCATGGATAAAGCTGAGGCTCGCAGACCAGTACTGCTTTTCATGACCAGTGTAGGCACAGAAGTCAGGGTGGTGGAGTGTAGCCTAGCCAGGAATGGAGTCAATCCTAGCCTTGCCTCACCCAGCAGCAGCTTGCTGAAACTTTCGGCCTATATGTCACCATCCCTGGGGAAAATCCAGCCAGACTGGGTCATTTACCCAGTAAATGGTAAATGACCCTGTCTGGAGCCCTACAGAAGCATCTCAAGTGCAAGTGCTGAAGCTTTGAGCACTCACAGAGCTGCCATGCTGCAGGCCTCTGGCTAGTACCCGCTTCGTGGGCTTCTGACCTCTGTGCTCAGCTGGCCTTAGTTCTACTGTCTGCCCAGTGCTTGGCCGTACTGCTCTTCATTTGGGCCAGGGCCACCCTCCCCCCCACTCCCCTGTCCTTGCCTCCCAGCCCAGCCAGCCCAGCCCAGCTCTTCCCACCAGCGGGGGTCCTGCTTCACACTCATGGAAAGGTCAGAGTTGGGACTCAGTCACTAGCAGGCCCTCTGAGCACTGTCCAGAGCCCAGTGATCTCCCCCTCCTGCCAGTTTCTCCCCACGAGGTTGGCATGGAGCTCCTGAGAGCTTTTGACTTGAATGAAGGAGCAAGGGAGCACAGTGAGGCACCCCGGGGGTGGCCAAGCTCTCCAGCCCATCCTGACTTTGCTTTCCCTTCCCTTGTTCTCTGCCCAGCCCCATTCATGCAAGAGTCTTTATATAGAAACATTATTTCATTTCTCTTGGGCATATGTCTAGGAGTGGAACGACTGAATCATACAGTAG
Source organism: Muntiacus reevesi (assembly GCF_963930625.1). NCBI lineage: Eukaryota > Metazoa > Chordata > Mammalia > Artiodactyla > Cervidae > Muntiacus > Muntiacus reevesi. The sequence goes on from NC_089251.1 coordinate 89,056,533, forward strand.
GTGAATATTAAACTTTGGAATAATAAACTCTGTGAGTTTAAATGTGACACTCATTCAAAGTAATTGTCCCACTCCATGTTCCCTCCAGCAATGTGGCAAGTACTGGATGTTCCACCTGTTTGCCAACTCTTGGTATGTCAGTCGTCTTAGACGAGGGCTGAGGTTATGTAGGTTATAACAGCTCAAAGAAAGGGAGAGTACAAGTGGAGAGTAAACCAAGAAGAGAAATTGGACTTGAGGATGCTGGTTGCATTTTGCCTTCATTGGTTATCTGCCCTGTGACCTTGGGCAAGTACTTGAACTTGGCTATGCTTTCATTTTCTCACCTGGAAAACAAGAACATCACACCTACCTGTGTTGAGATTAAATGAGGTAATGATGTCAATGTATTTTCACACGGCCAGAGTTGACTGTTTGCAGCAGAGAGATGCTGAGGAGTAGAGACAAAGTTGAGGGATCCCAGCCTTAGTTGGAAGGTTTCTGGGTTTCTGAGGTGAAGCATTGGTCAGGAAAGCACCCCTCAGAAAGCAGGCATTGCTGCTGCTCTCTCTGGCCCAAACACACAGAAGCCTGGGACTATTTGCCTAACATGAACTCAAGGGAGGCAGGCTACGCTTAGAACACAGAGCTCAGTAGATGAACAAGTCAACTGAAGCAGGCTTTTTGATTTACGTGTGTTTATATCCTCGCAAGGAGCCCTTCTTTACCTGAGGGACTTGGGGCTGGCCTCCTTTAATTATGAGAACGGGACTCCGTAAACTTACGGAGAGGCTGTGGGGGGAGGGGAGGCGGAGGCCCTCAGAGCTGGGGGCTGGGCGGCCCTGATGACCACCCCATGGAGAGTTTTGCCTCTGAGCCTTCTCTGTTCTCCACCCTCACACCGGCACACAGTAGGAGTTCCTGGTGGAGTGACACATGAGTCATTTCCGAGACACTCTGGTGAGTCACTGGAGAGGCAGTGTTGCCACGCTGTAATTTACCAGCGACAGGGCATTTCAGGGGGCTGCAGTTCCCTGTGTCCCACCCCCACCCCAGGGTGTCCACCTGCTTGCTGGCCAGGAGGAGGTTGGAAGGGAGAGGGACAAAGCAAGCACCTTCCAGCCAGGTGAGGAGGAGAGAGAGAACTTTCTCTTTAGGGTCTCCCCAAACAGATCACAATGTGACCTTCTTTCACTTCCCAGCATAAGCGGTGGTCAGACTTTAGGCCAGCTCTGACGAGGGAAGGAAATGCAATGGAAGCCACTTTCCTCCTCTTCCTGGGCAGAACGTTTCCAAGCTTAGAAGAGCGGCCAGACACAGGTGGACCCCAGGGAAGAAGGTGACAGTTGGGGTTAGGTGGCTCGGGTGAAGGGAGTCAGGTTTGGCGTGAACAGGCCGAGACCGCGTAGGAAGGCCTGGGCAGGGGTGGGCTGGGAACGCCCCCTCCGACCTCCCCTCTTCTGAGCATCGTGCATGGACACCAGGCTGCTCTGACCCAAACTGCAGCTTCTGAAGGTGAAAGTCACCTTCCGCTGTTCTCCCCACTGCCTGCCGCTGGGCTGGGGAAGCAGGCGACATAAATCCTTCCTCGTCCCTGTCCCGTGGCGCTTGCCTGCGTGGCCGCGGGGAGGAGACTCTCGCGGCTGTAAATCAGCGTCCCCTCCGCGCGCCGCCTGCCCTTCATCACGGTGCTTTACGGCGCTGACACCCGCCAGGATTTAGTGGGCCAGCCGGGCTGAGGCCGCCTCATTGAAATGCCCCCTCTACCCTCCCTCCTCCTCCCTCAGAACGGAGGCCGCCCATAAATCCTGGAGATGGCTATTTGCATATCCATCTGCATACATTTGTCCCTCAAATTGCCTGCATCAGAACGCAGAGCATCACCGGAGGAGCCGGAAAGTTTCTGTTGTCCCAACTCTTGTAGAGGAAGGGGAAGCTGAGGCCAGGGAGGGAAGGGGCCCTCTGAGGCAGGGACAGAGTCGGGGTTCGGGCAGAAGGGATTTAGCAGAGGCTTTTGTGTTTTGTTCAGTCGCTCAGTTATGTCCGACTCTTTGCGACCCCATGGACTGTAGCACGCCTGGCTTTCCTGTCCTTCACCATCTCCTGAAGCTAGCTCAAACTCATGTCCTTTGAGTTAGTGATGCCTTCAAAAAATCTCGTCCTCTATCATCCCCTTCTCCCCCTGCCTTCAATCTTTCCCAGAATCAAAGGCTGGGGACATATAAACCAGGGCCCCCTCTGGCTCCTTCTGCCTCAAACTGGGCTCAGCCAAGACCAGGCCCCAGTCTGGATACGAGTAATCTGTTGGGAAGGGTGAGGGCCTGGTGCAGTTGGATTCTTCTACCTTCATGAGCCCCCTTGCCCTACACCTCAACACCAATCTAGTGACCCCTGTGCCCAAGAGCATCACTCATTGGTTCAAGGATGGCATCCCTGGGCTCCTTTGCCTGGGCCTCTTCAACCGTAGGTGAGCCCTGAGCCCTCCCTCAAGCTCCCTTCTGCTCAGGAAGGCTCAGAACTTTCTGGGCTCTCAGGGAGACGAAGGGCCATGGCAGGGTCAGCCCGCCTTTCTTCTCTCGAGCCCAGGCCCCATTCCGTCTTCCAAGTAGAAGCCCCACGGGTGGGGCCCAGCACCCCCAGCTGGGCCCAGGGCTGGCTGGAGACCAGGTCAGGGATGTTTCCTCTGGTGGCACATGTCCGCCCCCTCCCCGTCCCTGCTCCTCTGTTGCTCACCCCTGTGGTGTGTGCTTCATGTGTTTCTGATTGACTCATAAAAAATGCCTTCTCATCAGAGGCCTGTATTGCAACAGTCTGAGGAGGCGCAGGCTTTGGGGGAAACCTGCTGCTCCTTCTGAGACCCAGAGTCCTGACAGGACTGATGTGGGCTCTTCCTTGACCTAGACTGGGGGGCTCCCTCCCACCCTCCCTCAGGATAGCACCCAGGGGGGCAGTTGTCCTGGGCGCCAAACGTGGCGCCCTTCACTCAGAGTCTCCTTTCACTGCCCCGGCTCCCCGGCTCCCCTCTCCACCCCACCTGCCCCCTCCCACCAGCTGGAGGCTGGTGAGCAAACCCCAGGACAGGACAGAGCTGTAGGTGGGAGACCCTGCGGAGCTGGGCGCAGCCACCCTTATCTCTGTGCAGATCCTGCCTGGATCTCTGTGCTGGGAGCCCAGATGAGGCCAGGGCGGGGCTGCGCGTCCACATCACCCCTGCTCAAGGAGGGGATAAGTGAGCTGAGCGTTGGAGCCTGGATGCTCAGAGTGGGGAGAGGCAGGAAGGGGATGTCCCTGAGCGTGGGCAGCACCTGGCTTCCCTGAGAAATAACCCCAGGAGAAGCATGGGGCCCAGCCCCGGCAGCCCTGGTTGTGAGCTGGGGGAGGGCTGGACCCTAATCCCACTTCCTTTCTGTTCTCCTTCTCCCCAGTCTCTGCCTCTCCCCTCCACAGAGGTCCTGGGTTGCTCCGTTTTCTCTTCTCTGTTGAACGCCCAACGGCCTCCCCTGGTTAGGGGAGAGTCAGGTCCTTCCCTCCAACCCCTGTCTTCAGGGCAGAGTGGTCCAGGTGAGGTGGACAGACAGTGTGTCGGGATGCTGAGACCCTGGACGAGGAGGGTGACAAAGATGAGCCCAAACTCTCTGTCTCTGCAGCTTTTTAATAAAAATAAATAAATAAATGAAAACAAAGAAAAATAGTAAAGAATGTAATATGGCCTCCTATTGGGTCCAGGATAGTGGGGAGCACAGAGTCAGGGGGATGGCTTGGAAGACCTCCCCAGAGCCACCCTGGCTAACATTTGCTGGGATTCTTAGAAAGCACTGCATAGACTTTGTGGCGGCATGGCAGCAGAAGGGCCCCCCATCTGGAAGCCTTTAAAGTCTCCCTCCCCCTCTTCTCCAAATAGCTTGTTCCCAGAAAACAGGAGGAGAAGTTACCCAACAACAAGCTGGGGCTTCCTGTAGGGCTGGTGGCCCCCTCCCTGCCTCTGTCGTAGCACACCAGGCCCTCACCCGCCCCCCAGGCTCTGCTCAGTGGGGCCCCTGCCTGTTCCACATCTCGGAGTTGGTTCCTGTCACCTCCTTGACGACCTGGGGTGCACAGCTCACTTCCCCCAGGAAGCCCTCCGGAACCACCTCTTGGCATTCTGGTAACTGCTCCAACTCCCCTGTGAATACACACATACCCAGCCTTTGTGTGTGCCCTTGTTCTGGTTCAGGCCTGCCCGCCTACTTGCTATGTTGTCTCTTTTCGTCCCGTCTGGGCTGGAAGAGTATTTAGGGCTTGGTGAGCCCTCCCTTTTTATTTTACATAATGGAAAATTGAGGCCCAGAGAGGCCAAATGATTTGTCCCAACGCAAACAGAGCCAGCTACAGACCTCAGCTCTCTTTCTCCTGGTCCAGGGGTCCATTGCCCACCCAACATGTCCATTTGGTTGTGGGATGACAGTATGGCCCCAAAGAGAGCCCGTAAGTTCTGACTTGATGTGCGGTTGGGCACAGCCGAGCTGTAGAAGCTGCCAGAAACGGAGGGGCAGAGACCTTGGAGAGGCGGCAGGACTGGCCAGCGACTGGGGAGGTGAGGTCTTCAGAAGAAAGCGTTGTGGCCCGCCGATGCTCACCCATGCCCAGAGGGCCTGGCAGCCTGGCCTGCATGCTGACTGGCCGACCTGGCACCCGACCTGCTCTCTTGGCATTTGAGGGAATCACCTTGAAACGAAAAATCTCCAACCAAAAGAGGCTTTTAACTTTTAGATAAGCAGAGAGTTCAGTCTTAGATGAGACTCTGGTCATTGTAAAGTCTTTCCAGAAATACAGTGACTGCTGGGTCTCAGTTTCCTTATTTTTAAAATGGGAACAGAAGCACTGAGTCTTCAGGAGGAAGATGGAAATGGGCTTTGAAGGATGGGAATAGGCAGAAGAAGCTTCTAGAGCAGAGCATGAGCACAGACTCGAGGGTGAGTGAGCACCGAGTGGCCTCAGTCGCTCTGACCAGGTGTGTGGCCTGGGACAAGCTCCCTAATTAGCCTCTGCCCCGGTTTCTCACCTGGATGAAGAGGATTACAGTAGCACCTCCCTGAGGTAGCTGAGGCCATATTTGTAAGCGTGAGGTAATATTTGTAGAATTCTTCACATAGTAAGGGCCCTCTGAGAGGCATGTTTATTTACTCATTTACTTAACGACATTGCTTTCGTGGTACTATCCATTTTAATTCCTATAAGCAACACAAGAGGATATTTACTGGAGCTTGTGACTCATGGATACTGGGCCTGGGGGCCTTTCAGGAAGAGAGATCCTGGGACTTATATACTCCGGCCCCCTCACACAAGACGTTGTCCACTTCTGGGCCACTCTCTCTCAGGACGCACCCACCTGTGCCAAGGACCAGAAACCCCACAAGCCCTGACTCTGGGGGCAGCCCGGGGAGAGGGGGAGGGGGCGTGTGTGACCATGGGTTGCAGTTCCAAGTGAGAAATAAGCAGGAGCAGATGGAGCCCAGAGCATGAAGTTCCTGTTCTCATGCAAATGTCTGGGACAATAAAAGTCAGGGGGTGGCCACTGTGGGGGCAGGGAGGAGATGGAGGGAAATGGAGACAGGGTAGGGGGTGCAGAAGGAAGATGCCATGCTGGCAGAATTAGCTCTTATTCAGAGTTGCCGTTGAATTGCTTGGGGATGGGGGTGGCCTTTCCAATCTGCTGCCCAGGGCCCTTGGCCAGCCCACTAGGGCCCAGGCGGGCCCTGGGAGAGTGGGGAGGGGTCTAGGCCTGTGCCTGCTGGGGACGGCTTGACAGCAAGTGCTCTCCAGAGCTGATTGCATTTCCTGGCCTTTGATGCCCGAGATCAGAGCAGTGCCAACCTCTCCCTGCCTCCCAGCTCCTGGCAGCTCCTCCCTTCCCTCGGGGTCCAGGCTGTGTGGTCGACATAGTGGCTAGAGGGGGCAGGTCAGTCTGGCATTAGTGGCAGGCCCCAAGTGACTTAGAGCAACTGACATGTGAGCTCTTTCTCACTCTGGGGGTGCCAGGAGCTCCAGCTGTGGGTGGGTGCGGCCCACATCCACGCTCTGTGCTTGTCACGCTGGCTCTATGTCTGCAGACACCTAGGGGTTAGACATGCAGGTCACCAAAAGCCAGGCCATGAGGGTTGGGTTTGGGGGTGAGGTCCACGTGGCCAGGATCAACCACAAGAGCCAAGACTGGAAACCAAGATTGGAAACCACAGCCTATGGAGATGGCACAAGGTCTGTTTTGCTGTAGCAAGAAAGGATTGTACCATCGGTCACGCAAACTGACCTTTCACGGGATCCTGGCTGGGAGAGGCTTGGTGCAGTTTAGAGGAGGACCCCTATACAGACCTTCCTTCCTCTGACGGATCCTCTAGCCTCCTACTGACCATTTGGGCTCCATCCTGGAGGATCTTCCACTCCCTTGTTTCTACCTGACCTGAGCACCCCATGGGGAACTGGCTCCGGAGGCACTGGCTGCTGGGATCCTACCCTGAATGTCCAGGGATGCACTGTGTAGATTTGTAAGGGTCCTGCACCCCACTGGGAAGCCCTCCTGGGCCTTTTTGCCTGTAGTACCCTTGGGAGGGCTTCAAGTTCAAGTAGCTGCTTAGGGCAAACCACTTCTTGCCTGACTCCTTTCACCCAGGTGTCTATCAGCCTCAGTTTCCCTCTGGCAGAAGTATGCAAGGCACGCCAGGCAGAGGACAGGCTGAGAGAATAGAAGGTGGTCTGTGTGGAAGCTCTGGAAGGAAGGCAGACGCTTCTGTGGTTACAAGTCTGCAGGTCCTAGGGGAGGGGTCCTTGGCCAGAATGATGGTGGGACTCTGGTGGTCTGCGTGCCTGCAGTGGGGCCCTGGCTCTCCATGGTGCCCACCCATGTGGAGAGGATTAGGGCCTGGAAAGACATGTTTTCCTGCTTTCCTTCTTGGAAGGAGGATCAAGGGGACCTGGTGACAGCCCAGAGATTCTGGGCATGTGGACAGGCCCACTTTCCTTCCGTCTCCCAGGCAGCCTGAGAGATGCACCATCTGCTGGCAGCCCTGAGCCTCGAGCCCCCAGCCAGCCTGGAGAAGAGCCCCACCCCCCCACCCCACCCCACCGAGAGGAAGCGTTGGGCTGGGGCCTGATGGAAATAAGACAGCAGGTGTTATGCACAATGATTATCGGGCTTAGTGGACCTGAGCAAAGTTGGTCAGGGGTTGCAAAGATGTAGGGACCCCTATCACCCTGATTTCCCTCTGTTCATTAGATCCAGGAGGCAAAACTGCTTCAGGAGAAGGAATTACAAGACCCTAGAGGGTGGGCTTGGGGTTGGGGCTGGGACTGACGGTGATTGTGGCATCCTGTGCTTGTCTGGGTGTGTGTGTGGCAAGTGGTGGAGCAACTCTTAAACCCAGATGCATGCACTCACATGTACACACATGCACATACACACACTCACACTTCTGTGAAGACAGTATCCAGCACTGCAGTGTTTGCATTTGGTGAGTGAGTGAAAGTCGTTCAGTCATGTCTGGCTCTTTGCGACCCCATGGACGATGCATGATGAATGGATGGCTAAATTAGAGAATGAGTGGTCCCCACTGGGCTTCTCTTCCTGTACTCAGAACCTTAGTTTTTGAGGCTTTTTCATTCTTTATTCCCGGCTGGTGACTCGGTTATCTGGAGTGGTCACTTCTCACTAGCTGGTTGTTCTCTAGTTCTTAGCATAAGAATTAAAATGTGGCTTTCTGGAATAAGAGCTTGGATCTCACCCCCCCCTGGCCCCCCAAAATTCCCTTATACTGGGTTTGCTCTTCATCAGTCCCTGTTACTGATTTCTTGGGGCATCTGTAGGGTTGTGCAAGGTTTGGAGTTGGGCCTGAGATGGCAATTGCCATTCTAATCTGAGCTGTGCCCCTGGAGCATGATTTAGATGACCAGGAAAGGTCTGGGACTCAGGGGCCAGTCAGAATTAAGACTGGAACAGGAATTTCTAACCTGCGATTATGTGGGGCCAGGCACCCCACCCCTTACCCCCCAAGCTCTCATTGCCACATGTGATGTGTGTAAATGTGCTCAAGAGTACATTCTAGAATGAAATTAAAGATATTTAACTTTGTCCCCACAGGAATGGAGCAGTCTGAATGGACACCAAACAGAAATAGCTGCAGGTCAGCCCTGGAGCATCCATTTGCCTCTCCTGTTCCCTCCCAGTCTCTCCCTTCCCTACCCCTCTCCTCCCTTCCTCTTCCCTCCCTTGACTCTCTCTCCTTCCTTCTCCCCCATTGCTACCACGGATTGGGTGGTACTTCTTCTGTGGTCTGTGTTGAAATGGCCCTCTTAGAGCCATGCCTGTCACTAAGGGACTAGAAGCTTCCGTGCTGGCCCTGGTCCTGACCTCATGGGATGACCATGTCTCCTCCTCTCTGAGACCCAAGCACGGGTGGACATGGTAGGATTGATCACGTGGGGGAGGAGGGGATGGAGACCTTGGTCACTGGTGAGCTGTGGTGTTGGAGACTTTCAACTTGACTTTTGCTTTGTGACTCTGTAGGAACCCTCTTTGGAAGTGACTCATTGTGACTGAAGCCACTCTGCCACACCGCCCCCCCCCCCCCCCTGCCCAGGACTCTGAAGGGTCCCTCTTCCCAAGCTGTGAGCCCCCGGGTCGCTGAGCAGCAGGCGGCAGGGAAGGGGTGGGACCTGCCCCCGGCAGGCTGGCACCTTATCTGAGCCCCTCTGTGCTCCCCATGTGTCTGGCTGTGTATGCACATTTGTGTGCACGCGAGTCAGCCTGTGTGGGCCTGCGTGTACCTGTGCACACGTGCCCAGAGTGAGCACGGGCACAATGTGCTGTGTGTGCACGTGTGCACGTGTACACGCTCGCACGTGAATCTGTGTGGGGATGACATGCCAGTGTGTGCACGCTCACAAACGGAAGATTGGCTGGGAAACCCGAGTCTCCCCGTCCCAGGCCTCAACCTCTGCTCCCTGGGGCCCTGGTGGAGGAGAACAGAGAGTCCTCAAACCCCGCGATCTGGGACGGTGGCTTCTGTCGGATCCCGCCCCCTCCCTCTCTCTTGACACAAATAGCCTGTGGAACAAAGGGAGCTGGGGATTTGGATTATTTATACAGTCAACATTAAGCAACTTGTGGTCTATTTAAATTCTTCTTTATTAGGCCGGGAAATTCCATGGCAAACACTCAGGCAGTAAGGAAACCTCCAACAAGGCAGCTCCCAGCTCCACATTGGCGTTTGCTTCCTCATCATCTTTCCTGCTCCCGACCTCTGACCCCTGCTTCTTCCATCCAGGCTCCCCAAGGCCATGCCCAGCCCTGTCTTCCCCACCTGCACGCCCTCCAGATTCTCCCTCTGTCCTTCAACCTCCATCTCTCAAACCTCCACCCCAGGCCCCCACCCAATACCTGCCGGTGCTTTCTGTGACTTGGGAGGGTCGGCCAGACACCAAGCCTTGCACTTCAGAGACAGCTCTGCGGGAGCAGCGTGGGGCCACAGGGAGGGGGAGTCAGGCTTGGGAGAAGGTGGGGAGGGGCAGGCTGTGGGCCTGTGCTCAGCATCAATGTGCTCCGGAGGCTCAGGGGACCTCTGCTCCCAGAGGTGCCTCTCGTAGACAGCTTGGGCAGCAAAAGAAGGGAGCTTACCAACAGGACGCACCACCAGCCTCTCCCCACCCCTGGCTGCGGGGGGTTGTACGAGGGGCTTAGCAGGGTCTGGGGCTGGGGAGGGGCTGAGGGTGGCGGAGCTCAGGGACTGCAAGATCTCTTCAGAGGCGACAGCCTCTGGGCTGAGGATCTGCAGGGCAGGCCTCTTCTCCCAACAGAGGGCCCTCCCTCTTCTCTCCCTAGGCTGTGGCCCTGAGGGCTCATCCCGAGACAGACATCGCTGAGGGCAGAAGGACAGCTTGGGAAATGGGAGGGAAGTGGGGAGGAGAACCAGAGGAGCATCCTGGGGTCTGGAGGATCTACCGTTTCTGGGCAGGGGTGGGCGCCCCCTCCTAGCCCTTGGCTCCCAGGGGCCCTCCTGGCCCTGCTCTTAGCTTGAGTGAAAGCTCCTCTCTCTGTTTCTCTCTCCAGCTAGACTGTGAGCCCCTGAGGACAGAGAATGCAGACATTCACCTTGGAGCCCAGGCCTGGCATGCAGGTAATAGCAGGAGCTTCATGGATGTTCCTTGAACTCAAAGAAATGGCACTTGGAGGGGTTGTGGCCCAGCCCAGTCCTCCACGTTCCCCCCTAACATAACCTCTGCCCAGAGTCCTGTCCCATTCCTGCCTTTCCCGGGGGACAGGGCCTTGCCCAGATGGAGAGGAGCCCCCTGAGGGCTCAAGGCTCATTTTGAACCTGTCCTGATGACAGGCTGTCCTGGGAGAAGGGGGACAGGCTATGCCTCCCGGCCTTGGCGAGGGGGCATCGCCAGGGAAGGAAAGAGGTGACGGTCCCATGCCGACTCCATTCTCTGGAGATCTGACAAGGCTCAGCGATTGTTTGAGCTGATGTTTGGGCTATGGGTAGGCAATGCGTCCCCCTCCAGGCAGACGGGGCAGGGGTGGAGAAGCTGCCCCTTCCAGATCACAGTGTGACAACCTCTGTCTCTAAACGGCAGCCGACAGAGAGGGTGGGGAGACCGACCTAGAACTTGCTGCCGATTATCACCTCGCTGTCAGCCCTACCCTCTGGGCCTGTCCCTGCTGCCACCTCTGGGCCCGTGTTTCTGATTAGTGGGCCCCAGCTGTGTAGCATTAGTTGCATTTTTCCAGGATGAATCTTGGTTGTGACTTCCTGCCACGGGTCTGAACCAGCTGCCTGCCTTTGCTGCCTGCTTCTCATCCCCATCCCCTAGGCTGCCCCAAATGCCCTCACTCCCAGGGGACTCCTCCTTGAGGGGATAGTGAGGCCGCCCCTGTCTCAGGGTTTTTTTTCTCCTGGGTCGGGGGAGATGTCCCTTTGCCTGCCTGGGGCTGCTCGGGGCACAGCCGCTGCTCACAAGCAGAATCCAGGCAGCTTCTTAGATGTGTGGCCTTCAGTGGGTGACAGAGCCCCAGACCTTCACAGATGGGCAGATGCCACCAGACAAGGGCTGAGCAGGTCAAGACCAGGGAGGTGTTTGTTCAGGGCTGAGCAAGTTGCTCAGGGAAGTCTCCAAAGGCCAGGAGCATCATCTTCTGGTTTTCTGGGGTCCATCTTCTGTGCAGTCGTGGTCTTGATGTGGTTGAGAAGTCTCCAACTGAAGCTTTGAGCTGCATTAGCCCTTTCCCCCGTGGATTTGCAGTGTGCATCCTGTCAGTTACTCAGTGAAGACACCAGCTCAACAGAGCATCCGCCTGAGAGGTAGTGAGTTCCCTGTCCTGTAGGTGTGTAAGTATGAGCTGGAGAATCAAATCTTTTATGTTCACAGTGGCCTTTATATTGCATGTGATCTTCACTGCATCCCTGTAAGGGGGCAAGGCAGGGGTGGGAGTGATCCTTACAATCTTCAGAGAAGGAAACAGGCTGGAAGGAGGGAGTGAGTGTTGAAGCCTGCATTAGAACCCAGAAGTGAGACCCACCTTAGCTCAGCGTGAGTTTGATCAACATGCCCAACCTTCTCTGAGCCCAACCTGACTCCCAGAGACGACAAGCCCAGAGCCCAGCCTGGCTGTTGTTGTGTCCCCTTCCATCTCTCCCTGCCTCCCAGTTTCCTGGTGGATACCCTCAAACAGTCTGACAACCCTTTCCCAGGCATGCCTGCCTGATTCTGACTGTCCCTCCTTGTCCCAATAGCCTGTCCGCAGCCATAGCTGCTAGTCTTTGCCAGGATCATGACCTGAGACTAGCCTCTGGAAAGCAAAGCTCTAGAGGGTTCTTGATGCTGTCAGCATCCTGAATAGGAGTTCCGTGGAGGGCAGGCTTGCTCCTGTGTCCCCAGGGCCTAGAGCAGGCCTGACACATGAGGTGAGTCAGGCTGGACAGTGGGTCCAGCAGGTCTGAGATGTGGAGCTGAGAGTGACCTAGAGGAGTGGCTACAGCTGGCACTGGGGACCCTGGGGAGTCAGGGAGACCTGCTCACTCTGGGAAGGAGGCAGAGGCTGGAAGCAGGAGGTGTGAGCTGTCCTTAGGGAGAGGGGACTTGTGTTCCAGGAGCATATGGCTCTTGAAAACGATGATCAGAGAAGGGCCGAGAGCAGCACTGGGTGCCAGACACTCTGGGTGGGATGATGTTCTCTGTGGCCTTGGGCAGGGCTGCTGAGAGGAGACCAGATGCTGCTGGGAGCTGGGGGTTGCCAATGGGCTGCTTCTCTTCGGCACCACTGCAGGGGTGCTGCGTTTCCACCCAGAACCCATTCCAGGAGCCCCAGTTGGCAGCAAGGCTCCTGAGAGATGGGCCCATCAGTTCTCTCAAACACCCTTAGAGAGTTTTCTGGACTAAAGTGTTGGGTAGTGTCAGGCAGGGGACAAAGGCTCTGCCCTGGGGAAGCCTCTGTCCCAACCAGGGAGACGCTGCCTCTGCCCTCAGGCTCCTCTTCGGTTTATTATGTGTTGACATATCATAACCCCCAGGTTTCCTTTGCCCTGGAACTAAAGGTTTTATTCCTTCAATTCTTTAGTATTTTAGGCAAATGTGAACTGTCTCTCTAATTATTGTGAGGAACTGCCAACAGCTACATTTGGCTAGATTGAGACTATGAATGAAACTTGTGTTTGTCTCTCACGGGCTTGGTTGGCTTTAGCCTCCCCTGTCTCCTGGATGGCTGGTGGCAGAGTGCTGTGTGCCGATCGGCTAATGGGAACACAGTGTCGGTTTGCCTGGGCCATGTCAACAGGATCTTGGAGCAGGGTGGACCCGTGTCAAACTTTTGCATGAGAAACAAATTCCCCTGTTGAAAGACGACTCCTTTAGCCTCCATCACATACCTGCGGAGACAGGGAGTGCTCTCTCTACTAGCTGATTTTGATTTTAGGTTCTGTCACTTGCTCTAACGCTCCAGTCCAGGCAGGGGGTCACTGAAGGTTCTCCTCCAGAAGTAGCTCTTGCGGGGTCCCCCAGAGCCCCCTGGTGGTCACTATGAAGCTGTGCTGCTCTCCCCAGGGGTTCTCTTACAGCCTCAAGTGGACAAAGGGAGCCTCTTCCTTTGGCAAAGGCTCCCTGTGCTGGCCCTGTGACTGGCAAAAAGCCCCGAGTTAGAGTTTCCTTGCTGTTTGCCAGGCAAGAGGTCAAGGCCCATCCCCCGCTCCATGCAGTGACCCTCTTTGGGCACCTCTTCCTGGACATTCTTACGCCATCCAGCCAAGTCCTGGCACACCCAGAACCAGGCTGCATAGTACTCAGGGTAGACCTGGGCTTCCCTGTGCTGAACGGCCCCCACCTTCGAAGAGAGGCTCAGCCGTCATCACAGGGAAGAAGGGACCATGGACTGGGGAAAGACAGAGCAAAAGCAGGCAGCAAGGCAAGTTCATCCTCGCCTGCCATCAGGCCAGGGCCCCTTTCACTGTCTCACTAGATAACTCTGCCTAGAAGCAAACCTCTCCTGGGCTGAAGTGTCCTGGTCCTTGTGGGTTCAAAAGAGAAGAGGCCTTTATCATACCTAAGAGACCAGGGGAAAATGTGTAATTCTCCTGATGTCTTGCTTTGGAACATGGCTGCCTGCAGCTCCAGTGATGGGGGCTCTGAAGAAGGACCCTCCATCTTCCCCCTCACCCACCATATCACCATGGCCGTATCCATCTTTCCAATCTAAGCCTTTGAAAGCCATGTCTTGATAGGAGAGCAGGAGGTGGCTCTTCCATAACAGTAGAGTCTAGGCTGTGATTTTGGAGTCAGTGAACAGTTGAGGATAACGGAAGGGAAGCAAGGGGCCAGTGGGGCTCCAGTAGCCCCTCGGCCAATTCCATTAGACCAGGGTGATCTAGCCCAGCAGCAGGCCTGGGAGCACAGGAATGGTCTCCAGACTTCCCTCATATGCTATGTTCTGACCCACCGTAGACAGCAGGCAGTGTGGGCTTGTCCCATGGCCCTTGCATGGCAAGAAGGCATCACAAAGCACATAGCAGGAAGCTGTGGCCTGTCCAGTTACTATATACAGCCTCCCCTAGCCTGAGCTGAAACCCATGCCTGCAAGGCTTTCTTGCAGCCCTTGGGGTTTCCTCTTCAGCCTTCTGGCAAAAAACCATTCCAACAAAAACCTCCATAGTCCCTCAAGAACTTGCTATAATTTATAGGCATAAGGCAGCCCAAATCCATGCAGAGAAAAGCAACATTCCTCCCCAAGAAGCAACTCAGCCAGTTAAGAGAGAGGGAGGAAGAGGGAGCAAGGAGAGAGAGATTTTGCTAAAAGATTAACTCACAAAATAAATTGGTGAAAGACAAAGAGGAAAGCCAAAAGTGAGCATATCTCATCCTCACAACATTCAGTCTAAGGGTGACCAGTTGTCTCCAAGGACAGAGGGTGCCTTAGGACAGCAAATGGCTACTAGTTTTTATTTGCCAAATGGTGTTTTTTTGCCTAGAACAAAGAGACACTTTTTCTCAAAGGTAATCAAGCCACTTCCTTTAGAGAAGCCCAGAAAGATTTGCAACTTTTTAACGACTTTTTCCAGCATTTACGCCATCATACAATTTAACTTTTACAATAAACTGGGGAGATTTGGTTTTATCATCCTCATTTTATGAATGAAGAAACTAAGGTTCAGGAGGTTATGTGGCTTCTACTCTGATGAGGTAACAAAAGGAGGCAGAAGGCAGAGCTAGGTCTGCAGCCTCCAGAGCCCACACTGGGGAGCGAGGGGTAAGAACAGGGCGATGCCAGAACTTAGAGGATGTCACGTCAAGAGAAAAGGCCATGTAGGGCTGCACAGGGATGGGAGGGGTTAAGTGCCATACTGTGGAGGTAGTCTTTTCAACACCACTCCCCTCCCCCTTTTCTCTCTTCCTTTTCCACTGAGTTGACCTTTAAATTATGGCATCAGCTGCCGTGCCAGACAGGCTGCGATTTCCCCTCTCTCCATCTGCCTAGGCTTCCTCCTGGCACGGTCTCCTCTTGCTGCGTTCCCCTCCCTCTTTCCCGCTCAATCCTTCTCTCTCCTCTGCCAGTCCCATTCACAAAATCCCAGGATCACAGGAGCCCCGCTGCAGGGCTGTAGGTAGGCAATAGCGTGCCTCCGACTTCCTGCCCCCTGGCCCTGCTCAGGGGTCACCATCAAGAATTTCTCCTCTGCACAGACCTGTTTCCACCTCCCCTGCTCTGGCCCCCAAACCTTCACGACAGCCCCTCCCCACTGTTTCCCATCCCCAGCTCTTTCTGCTCCCCCATCTGCCCCAGCCTAACCCCTCCAAAAAGCCTCACTGCAGGGATGTACCCTCTGCTTAATGTTCATTTGCATTTGGCCCAAGGCCTGAGCGATATTTTTTACCATGACTGTAGATATAGCAGACATTAAATCTTATCGGTTTAATTTTCTTCCAGATAATAGTACAGCCTTTGATTTTTTCCCCCAAACTATGGAAAAAGTGTCAAAGAGAAGTGGAACATTAATCAAGGGACTTTGATGAAAAGAATGAACGTGTTTTCCTAAGAGCCCAACATGTGGTGCAGCTGCTGGTGGATATTTAAATGACATTTTTCATATGTTGCTGTAAAAAAAAAAAACTCTTTGAGTCGATTCTGGAAATATATTCCAATTTGCTACAAGGCCAGTGGTTTTAAAATTATTTAGAAATAAAACGTGTTTATGATTTCTGCTCTACTTTGTATATTTGTCTGCTGCAGGCCTCTTTCCTTTGAGGAGGGCCTTGCCTGTTTCTCCCAGAAGCTGCGGGCCTCTTAAAGGCAGCAACATTCAGCTTTGGCCTAGCATGTCGCTCAGTCTCAGAGGCTTAAACTGTGATGGGAGGGATTTAGGTGTGCAAGAAAAAGAAGGTGATGGGGGAATGTCATTATGATTTGAAAGGTCTGGGGAAACTTATATAGAAGGCATGATTTCTCCCATAAAAGAGAAAATTATTAACTCATTCAACTCCTAGTTTCCCTTACAACCTGAACACCTGAGTGAGGGAAAGCCAGAGGCTTTCACAGAGGCCTCACAGGGAGGCCTCCAGCCTCTCATGTGTGGAGGGAGCCCCAGTCTCACCTGGGCTGGGGAGACTTGAGTTTTTGCTTTATTTTTGTGCCCACTGGGCTGGGAAATCCTTGGGACGATGCTCCCCTCCCATGCTGTTGGAATTCCTCCCTCGGAAAGTCCTTTAGAGCTTTTCAGGCTCCTGATCGCTGAAGGACCAGTTGCTTCTCTATGAACTGAGCCATCTTTGGGAACTTCGCCAACTCTGATATCGGGAGGGAGAGAAACCTCTGAGAGACCCTCTTTGGAGTGGAACAAGGTGATTCTGTCCCCAGTGCTCTGATCACAAAGGCAAGGCCTGGCCAGCAGCAGAGGGAGAGCATAAATGAAGTTCCAGACAGGGAGTAGCCCACAGACCCTCCCCAGGGCCAGGAAGGCACATGGGCGGGAGGTTTGCTGACCTTCCTGAGGCAGGGTGGCTCCTGGGTGAGATGAAGAAAGGACCAAGACTTTCTCTGACCTGACCTGGGTTGTGTGCTCCCAGTGGCCCTGTCCTGGCTGGCCAGTGGGGGGCATACTCTCCCTAGTTTTCCTGTCTCCATGGACATTATGATGGACCTGAAGGAATGTGCAGGGGTGCTGGGGCTCTCCCTTGCTGGAAGCCTCCTGGGGGCGGGGGTGTTCACTGTCTGCTGGGGCCATCTCCACACTCCCAGCTGCCTTGTCCTCCTGCACTAGCCTTTGGCTTCCCTGCCCTGTCCTCACAGGCTCTTATCTGAAGAAAACCTTTTCTGGGGTATCTGTGGTTTGGGCAAGGGAACATGTCTGCCCAGACCCAGGGCCGAGAGGGCAGTGACTGAGTTTCTCCAACTCTGAGCTCAAACCCGAGCTCAAGCCTCCCCTCCTTGCAGATCTCCTCCTTCCATCCTAATCTTTTGTCCTCTTCTTCCTACCCCACTTGCTCAGTTCCATAAGGTCCCTCGTGTCCAGTTCAATCCCATCGCTGGGTCTCAGCCCCATCGCAAGGCCTCTGGCAGGCCCAGCAGAGGCCCGCCTTCACTCTAGGGCCTTTATGTCCAGCTCCTAAGAACTCACTGAGTGAAGCTGGGAAGGAAGAATCGGAGTTGGGCTAGGCCACTTACCCATCTGTGTTGTCTCATCTTGCATTCTTTTTGGACATGAACTCCCGAGACAGGACCATGGGGGCCCTTCCTTTGTCTTCGCAGACACTGTTAGGTGTGGACTGAGGCTTGGAGGAGCTGTTCTAGGAGGGTTTGGAGGCACCTCTTACAAAGAAAGAGCCTACAGTATCAAAGAGCCCAATTCCAGCTGTTGCTCTAACTTAGCCGTCATGCTAGTTCCATTATGTAAGGATGGGTTATGAGGGATGTCTGTTGGGGGCTTCTAGGACATGATTCCTCACTCTCAAGACAGAGGAACAGGAAGATGAGTCCTTTGCCTTCCTCTGGGCATAGCCATACCTGGATGGGGTGCCAGGAATTTCCACAGCATCTGGGCATGACCCTGAGACATGAAGGGAAGATCAAAAGCATCACATAAACAGGGAGTAGGAGCCCTGGTGGACCTTCTTAGAATAAGAGACAATCAATTTCTCTCTCTGCTTGGAGGCGGGATGCCATGTTATTTACAGCTATAAGCAGTCTGCCGGGTAGGCCGAGCATTGGGGTGGTGTCTGGGGAAACCCCTACTGCTGCCACTGAACTGGGACTCCTTGATACCAAACGTTTCCCCTCTCTCCCTCCCTCCGCCTTTGCAGAAGGAGAGACGAGATCTGATCTTTGTCAAAGACCACCCCTGAGTCTTAACAGGAATGGCCAACCTGCCTCATCAGGCCATTCTGAATATTCTCTAGGATAACATACTTACTGAAGGCTCATTAGGTGGTCCTTCCTTCCCCTTTCCCCTGCTGTATTACCTGCAGAGACAAAGGTCTTCACTTGTCTTCCTTGCTGCTTGCTAAAGGTGGTCATTAGACTGGAAAGGGGAACTGAGGGCTCTAGTGGAAGAATCCTGGTGTTTGCGCTTGAGCCCAAACCGATCAGATCCAAGTATTTTCAATAGGGACAGGGCACTGCAGAGCCCCACCTTGCCCTGAGCACTGTATTTTATAACTTAATACCATTGGGCAACGGGCTGCATTTAACAAAGGACCTGAGAACACAAGAGTTTCTCCTCGTGCTGCATGACCTTGATTGGTCCCAAGGAGCCCATACCCTGCTGGTCTCATCAGCCCATGCCATACCCTCAAGTTGCCCTTGAGGATACTGGCAACCAAAGACCTGGCTGAGAGCATGCCAAGCAGGAGGAAGGGCAGAACCTGGCCTCTTCTGGCCAGTGCTCTTGGACTTTTGAGTGTTAAGTAAAACTCAGTGTTAACCAGAGCTCCAAGGAGTCAGCTAAATCCTGAGTCCCTGCAAACCAGAGCCAATGAATGAAGTATGGTAGTGGAGCGCCAAGTTTCACTATGAATTGGCAGGTAGAAACAGGCTTGAAATGCAGCCAGAAGGGTGTGGGTGAGCTGCAAGGAGAACTCCTGAAAAAGTGGCTGGGCCATGGGTAGAAATAGGCAAGGAGTGATATTTACACCCTTTTCTGTTTTAGACCCAGGTGTCTTCAAGGACAGGAGAGTTGCTCAGGAGACAGGTGTGGAGTTTATGCTGCCCTAAGTTAGAGACCAGGGCCGAGTGACCACCCACCCGTCTCCACGCACAGGCTGAGTCTCAGTCCTGCAACACAAGGATTGAAGCATTGCACGGCCTGTCTCTGGTTTGCCAGAACTTTAGGAAAACCCAAATTCAAAGTAATGAGTTGGGTTGAGGGGGAGGTTAAATGTCTTCAAACAAATAACATATTTTCCCACTAGTTCCTCCTTTGTGGGATTACTTGCTAACACCATGTTGTCTCCAACCTTGTTGAAAACTCATTCATCCAGTTTCATGAACACACAGAGAGAAGGACGAAGTGGGCCATAATTCCATGTACATGACTAAATCTCAGACCACGAAGACTGAGGAGAGGTTGGTGGTGAGCTCTCTAATGAGAGCTGGACCCTGGGAAGGAGAGAGGAGGCCAGCACACAGTTGGGGGAAGTGAGATGATCAGAGGAGAGAGGAGCAGACAGTGTCCACCTCAGCTTCATAGTTGGGTTCTGTTCTTGTGACCAGTTGAGTCATCTTGGGCTTGATTTCAGGAGAGCCACATATTTCCTGCCTTTGGGAAACCCTAGACTGATGAGGAAGTCGAAGTCCTGTGTGCAAGGAGCTGCCAGGTGATCTCTGGATGTGGAAAGCTTCATGCTCAGTGGGAAGCTTCATGCTCATTGGCTCAGATAGAAAGCAGAGGCTAGTCTTAATACTTAGCACAACTCAGAATCTTTGAACCTGAGTCTGAATACTTATGGAAGGGCAAAGGGAAAAAAAGGAAACCCTTTCTCCAGGGAACTGGGGCAATAGGGACTTGAATTCCTAAACCCTCATCCCCAAGCCCTAGCTTCCTAGAAATGAATGGGCTACTATTTTTTTTTTTTTTTTTTTGAGAAGGGGGCACAGATGTCCCACTACTCCCACTGTCTAGCACCACAAAAAAAAATCTGTCAATTTTACAGTCTTCTTTTGCTAGAAGGCATAACTTCTTAGCCCCCTGATGTCCTTGGCTTTCTCCTAAGACATCCTGGTTACGAACTCCTTTAAGATGATGTCTTTGTTTGGGTTCCCTAGAAAGCAGAGCCTGAGGCAAGGCTTAAGTGCTACTGTTTTATTTGGGAGGTGCAAATTCAGCAGCAAGAGTGAGGCAAAATGGAAGTGAAGCATAACGACTAGGAACCAATGCAAGACGACAGTTATCGCATTGACCCTTGCTTCCTGATGAGTTACAAAGAGACACAGCTCATCAAGATGTAAGTGCATCAACCAGGCAGGACATCTTTGGACAGACTGTACAGAAAATACGTGTCTTGTAACAATTCATTAGCAAGGAAAAGCAGACCGTTATCTGAAGTTCTCTCCCATCTTCTCTCTGCCAAAATCCATTTCATAGGGAATTGTCTAACCTGAGCTTCCTGCCACTCAGCTTCTTCAGTAACTGCTTATGAATTCAGAGCCCAGACTCTGCACACTGATGTTTCTTCTAAGACTGAAAGTACAGCAGGAGCCTGAAACCTGCAGGGCAACTGGTCAACCACAGATGTCAGAACTGTGCAAGCATGTGTGGAATCAGTGGACTATTTCCCAGGTGGTGCTACCCACCTGCCAGTGCAGGAGACATAAGAGACTCGGGTTTGATCCCTGGGTTAGGGAGATCCCCAGGCAGAGGGCATGACAACCCACTCCAGTGTACTTGCCTGGAGAATCCTATAGAGAGAGGAGCCTGGCAGGCTACAGTCCACAGGGTCACCAAGAGTCGGACACAACTGAAGCGCTTTAGCAGGCATGCACAAGCGTAATGGAGAATAAGTGGCTGAGGGTCTGATGGAATGAGAAGTTTCATAAGGCATATCCAGCAGAAATCAAGAGAATCCCTGAAAAGGAGGATAAAAGGGGGTCCATGAGGAGCATCAGACCAGTTTACAGTATGGTAAACTGTAAAATGGCTATAAATTCTTCCCTTCCTTGAGTTCATGACCTTGCAAAGTGATTTTGTAGATTCTCCCATCAGGAGGTGGTCTCTTTGTCCATCTCTAGAGTCTGTGCCAACCTTGTGAGTTACTTTAGACAATGGGATATTAGCAAACATGATACACGTAGTGGCTTGGAAGCCACGCTTGTGCATTGGGGCTTGCCTTTTTGCTAAACCTAGAACCCTGAGACCACTGTGTGTATGAGCCTGAGCCAGCCTATTGGAGAATGAAAGGACACATGAGTGAGAGCTAAGGGGTCCCATCAGATATGAGTGAGACCACCCTTCATCTAGTTGCTACCTGACCTATAAGCTGATTAAGGACACGTAAGGAAGCCTAGTGGCTTCCATCCCACACTGGAACGACTGCCCAACCGACGCATGACTCACACACTAAGTAATTAAATATTTGTTGTTTCAAACCACTTGTTTTGGGGTTGCTGGTTATACCGCAAAAGCCAACTAATTCAACCTGAATAATCCATTGTGTGTTAAACTCACAGGTTGTATTTAGTATAGATTTTTAGAATAGAGATGAATTTCGTAGAATCTATTACAGAGAAAATCATCTGAATAAAGAAGATAAATGAGGACGAGGACAGTGATGCTAGGTGGTGATAATGGATGTTGATACTAGTAATGGTATTGATGTTTGGGGGGGTGATAATAGTGATGATGGAGGTGATGGCAGTGGGTAATGTTGTTTATGAAGCTAAGAGTGATGAGATGCTGGTGATGCTTGATGATAGCAGTGGTGATGGTCTGTGAAGGAGACGGTGAGTGTGTAATTGTGGTGTTATGCTAAAACTGATGAGGATGATAATGTAGAAGTTGATGAGGATGTTTGTGAAAGTGGTGCAGCAATGACTGCGATGGACATGTTAATAATAGCAGTAATGTTAAGTGGGATGATTGTGCTGGTGGTGGAGGTGGTAATGGGTGTTGGTGTCGGTGATAATAATCATGGTGAAAATAATGGAGAAGGTGATAACGATCAGGGTGATGATGAGAGTGGCAATGTTCATTGGATGGTGGTAATGATGTAATGGTCGTCCTGACTATATTCATGGTGGTGATGATCACAGTGTTGAAGATGATGGTTTTGATGACAGTAAGTTGATGTTGCTAGCTAAGATATGTCCAGATCTCTATGGTGAGTAGGTCTCTTGGCCTGGATTTCTCTTGCCTGTTCTAACTCAACACCAAAACCTAGCTCTCAAGGGAAAAGAGATTTTCTGAGTGAATTATTCTCAGAGCTGGGAAGATTAGAACCCCTGACTTCAGTTCCTTTCTTGACAAGAACTGATGAACTTGAACCAGGATAAAGTGGAAGAAGATTGCGAGGGCTCTGCTGTTGGCACCAGCTGCCTCTGTAAAGGCAGAATGGGAGAAAAAGCCCAGGAGAGGCTGGGCCGCCGATGGAGGGAAGAGGAGAAGGCAGTTATCACACCACCTCAGGCCAGAAGCCATAGATCTGGGTCTCCAGGACCTCCAGGAACATGCTCCTTCAGTCCTGGAGAGAGCCAGCAGCCAGGGAGCGGGACACAGACAGGGAGATGTCCACAGCCTCATTTGACCAGACTGATTACCTGTGGCAATGTGTGGGAAAGGCCTCCAGGGATCAAAGGCTAAGTTTTGTTGGGGCTTGAAATGCTTATCATCTGCCACCTGAATTGGGAGGAGCCCGTGGTGCCTTTGCTGTGTTCCAGACACCCTGGGATCATGAGCTGTGGAGTACACACTGTGGAGCATGGGGAGGCAGTGAATAAGATGCTGATGACAGGCTCCTGGCTTGCGGGGCAGTGTGAACCTCGGGGCCATGCAGAAGTCAGAGGTGGGGAGGACAGGGAGGGCCAGAGTTGTCCCAGCTGCAGCGCAGCTGCTCACTGACCGGTCATCCAGACCTTGCTGAGGGCTGGGAATGCTGCGGTGGTTTTATCAGCCAACGTGGGCTCTCCTGGTGGTCAGCTGGATGTGGTACTGGCTTCTCTACCACCTCCCAGAGCCCTGCTCTCAGAATTCATACCTATGTTTGTTTTCCCCCTAGCTGAATGGAGCCCACCCTTTACCCGTGCCACCTGCCATCACTAATCACAGAAGCAGAGCTGGGAGCTCAGTGGCGTTTCATGATGATAAGGGTGATGATGAGAGCATACAGCAGAGCACTGACTTCACCTGCAGGCCAGGTAAGGTGTTCCTTTCTGAAGAAGTACCACTTACAGTGAAATGTGAATGTTGGCAAGAAGTAGAGAGTGAGGGCGAGGACAAGTGTGGTGGGCTGGGAAGGGCATGTGTGTAAGTTGTGAGGGAGGCATGTACAAGTTGACACATAGCTGGTCTCAAAGAAAGCCACTGTGTCTGTAGCAAGCAAGAGGACACCCAAACTTAAGATGGGACGAGGGGGACATCGAGGTCCAGGTCAGGCAGAAATTTGTAAACCTTGAAGGATGCAATCTGAGTTGTGTTCTGGACACTCTCCCTGGCTTCTGAACAGAAGTGGATTGGGGGCAGGGGGTGGTGGCTGCTGCTTGATGGTAGCTTCTTCAGTGAGCCATGGAGAGGCAGGTGCCCCTGGGATCCTCACTCAAAAGGGATTCTTGGAATTTACTCTCTACTCTGCACACCAAGCCCTGTGCCCCACTCAGTCCTGGGATGGACCACCTATATCCTTGTTTAGACTTTATCTTGGCCTGGGGTCCCGGGCTCTACTTCATAAATGATTTTTTTTTTTTAATGGGAAAAGAAGAAAGAAGATAGAAAGTGCTCAGCACTTTATATATTGCAGAGTCTTGATCAGTATTTGGCAAATGAAGGACCAGTGAGAGAAACAGAAAGAGGAGCTGGTGAAAAACAGCAGTCGAGACACCCCATCTCTGTGCAGTTTAATCAAGTTCTGTGAAGGTTAGAGGGCAGAAATGTGAAGTCAATGTAAGGAAGGGAAGGAAGAGCCTAGACTTGGCAGGAGAGCTTGCATTTTAAAAAGAAAATTATTATTCAAGCAAATCCATAAGAGGCACATTTTTTTTTTTTAGGCAGTTGGGAAAAGGGAAGGTAAAGAATTGAGGCAAGAAATGAGGTATTTTGGACTCTGACCAACTCTGGGATCACCTTCTATAATGTTTCTGCCATGCAGGACCCATCAGAGACCCAGATATATCCAGAAGGACAGGCCATGACAGCACGTGGTGTTTCAGGAGCAACATGGGCTCCAGGGATGAAATGAGTTTGAAAGAAGAAGGGACGTCCACACTTAAGAGAGACTCGGCATGCTGGTGGGGATCCAGGCGAGGGTCAAGAGAGCTCGTGGAGACCAAGTGTGAGCAGAGGCCTGAGAGAGGCGCACAGCTGGAGGAAGGATACTGTTTGAAGACACCCAGTGGTTAGCCTGGGGAATAACTGGGGACATGGTAAATAAATCACCCTCCAAACATTGACTGTTAGGCTACCATCTTGGGCTTCCAGCTTCATACTTGGAGCCAGCGGGACCCAGAGAAATGGACAAAGGATGAGAGTAAGCCTCGAAGGGCTCAGGGCCAGAGAGCTCTTCCTGATGGCAGAAGAGTATCTATGAAGCAGTGAGCTGTGGGTGACCAGCCCCTCCCCACCCAAGCTGGGCTGTGAGGAGGGTCTCCAAAAGCCTCTAACGTCGGCTCCCTCAAGTGCTTCATGTCCCATTCTTGAGAGTTGGCTGGAGGGGTCTGGGATCACTGTGAAGGGACAGATGAGGTCAAATGAGGACCAGAGTTAGAGACCTATCTGTGTCTAGGGCAGGACAGTCTGAGGCTAAGGAGACAGCCCCAGGGAGAGCCTCTCACTAGAGCATGGTCTCCACACTGGCTTACGGTCTGTGATGGGATGAAGGGAACAGTGCCGGCTTGATATCCCTCATATGGCAGGGATGGTATAGAGCTCCAGCTTCATTAGAAATTTTCTGTGACCTCTCGGCCAGCAGGATACTTTGCAGGGACAAAAGAAAGGGATGGTAGGTTCATGGGGAGCCTGCTGGGTTAGTGAGGTCCTCAGGGCCCTGCCAGGAGGGAGAGGACGAGGTGACCTTGGAGGAGGTGAAAGGAGGGGTTGTGAAGCTTTGAGCCAAGATTCCTTCAGGCAGCTTAGAGCCAGAAAGCTTGAGAGGTGATGGGAAGGCAGGGTGGGGTGGGAGGGAAGAAGCCGGGCTGTTCCCAGGAGCTCAGACCACCTTGGTGTCCTCCCTGTCCCTCCCACCAGAGTCTTGCCTGGAATGTAGCAGAGGAACACAAGGTCCTGGGGTCTGGAGGCCCAGGAAGGAGAGATAGTGGCCTTCCTGTGGTCTGGGTGCTGGCAGTGGGAAGTGGCCTTGAGTCTGGACCCCTGGGAAGCCAGCAAGTGGAAGAAGATGCTAAGAACATGGAAAGAGAGGCAGGGGCGTGGAGCTGGGGATGCATATGTGAGGGGGGATGAAGGAACTTGCTTTGTCGATGATCCAACAAGTTTGGGGAGCTGGGTCCAGCCAGGACTCCCACCCTAGACAACCTCCAAGACAGGGGTGAGCTCTGAGCACTCACACCCGAGGCTGGGAGGAAGGACCCGCCAAATGGGACCTGGTGAGCTCCATATGCGTGCTGAGCTGGCAACCTGATGGATTAGGAACTGTCCTGGGGCTGCGGTGACACTGAGCATCCGGGAAGAAAGGAGAAGGCTGCAAGAGTCCTCCAGGCAATGCAGAGCTACAGGACCTGGGCTGGTGGAGGGAGGTGGTCCTCTGTGGATGGACTGGTACATTTTGAGAGGTGGCAAGCAGTGGTGGGGCTTCCCTGGCGGCCCAGATGTTAAAGAATCCACCTGCAATTCAGGAGACCTGGGTTCAATCCCTGCGTAGGCATGGCAACCCACTCCAGGATTCTTGCCTGGAGAATCCCCATGGACAGAGGAGCCTGATGGGCTACAGTCTATGGGGGTGCAAAGAGTCAGACGTGACGGAGTGACTGAGCCCAGCACACAAACTGTGGCGAGGGGCAAGTGAAGTGAGATGCATGTGGCCACCCCAGAGTGTCTTTCCTGATGGGTTTCCCTTTAATCTGTGGACTACATTTCCTCGCCAATTCTTTTATAGTAGGTTCAGGCCTCTGCACATTCAACAAATACTGATGTCTCCATTGTGCTATGTTCTGGGAGCTTTGGATTCATCAGTGAACAGGAGACCCAAGGTCCCTGCCCACAGAGTGTTTACATCCTAGTGAGAGCCCAGCTAACGAGGAGGTGGGAGGTGTCGGGGTCTGGGAGCAGTGCTAGGGCACTGGCTCTGGGGCTGGGGATGCAGAGGGAACTTGAGCCTCTGGGAGGAGAAGCAAAAGCAAGCCCCAGGTCTGGGCTTCCAAATGGTACTAAGAGTATCTCGGGATGGAGGTTCAGAAATGGGGAAAGGGTGGAGGTGGCTCCTGGGTCTCAGGTACAAGGTAGAACCCATCTATCAGAGTCCAGGCCCGAGGTCAGGGCTGCCAGGGGATGGGGCTGCCTCTCCCCACGCTCGCCTCCCTCTGGCCTGCCTGAGGGGCCCGTGAGCCAGGTGGGCCTCCGTCCTCCCGCTGGCACAGAGACGCTGGGGCAGATGCTCTCACGGCTACAGTTCAGGCTGTGGGCGGAGTCAGTATCTTCAGCAGAAAATTTCCAGAGAGATTGTTCAAGGTCAACTGTGATTCCAAGTTCAGTAACTCAACACTCAGTGTTACTACATAATATATGCCATCTTACTTGATTCTGTTTTTCAGACTTCCTTCTAGAGAACATTGTTGAAAGTGTCTCGGAGATAATGTGTGCTTTAAACACTCATTACCAAAATTCAGAGAAAAATATAAGACTTGTTTTTGCCCAGGTGTTTGTGAATGTAAGTTAAAAATTATATTTGATTTAGATTCAAATATTTATAGATTTACACTATATCTATTTTGTCAGAATATATTGTGTGATATTTAATAAAATCAAATACATAAAATAAAGTTTTCAATACTATCTATACAAACCCCTAAACAAAAAGAAAATTCCCAAAGAGAGACCTCTCATCTGGAATATTTTAAATGCGTTAGTTTGCCTCCTGGGTGCTCTGGTCACTCTGGATTCTTGTTAACCCTCAACTGTGAGTGAGGTGAGGGGAGGGGAGGTCAGGATATACCTCCATTTTTCAGAATGGAGATATTGAGTCCTGATCATTTGCAGTGATCCCAATGCTACAAGGGAGCTGCTGGGAGAACGGGAGCTGGCTGGCGTAGCCCAGCTTTCCCACACGGCTGGGAGCCAGAGCAGAGTGCATCTCAGACTCTGTCAGACACACAGGGAAAGGAGGAGCCCATGGGCTGCCCCTGCGGTCTTAGGGTCATGGTGGTGGCTTGGAGGAGGAAACCCCACACCTTCACCTCAACCCCTCCCCTGTTTCCAGGGACTGTGGTAAGCTGAGAACCAGCACTGCCTGCTGGCTCCTGCCCCGGGATGGAGAGGTGAGACTGGGACATGCCATCGATTCCTGGTTGGGGTTCTCAGAACAGCAGCAGTGTGGGGTCAGCCTCGGTACATCAGAGGCCTCCTGGGGAGCCAGAGGGCTGGACAACCTCAGTCTAACCTGGACTCTTATCCACTGGGTCTCATTTGGCCACTCACTCAGCCTGGGGCCGGTCCCCTCCCTGGCACTTTGTCTCCTCCCAGGGACCATTTTTCCTTTCTGTGTATCTACTTCTAATCTTATTCTTCCCTGTAATGATCTCCATGCCAGTCAGCGGCCAATCCCTGTGATTATTGCCACATCTATGCCACAAAAACTGGCTTCTGGAGAATATGGGCTGGATCTTTTGTAGGTAAGCTGAGATACATGTCTTTCTGTACAGTGGGGCCCTCCCAGCCTTGGGGTACATCTCTCCCCGCGGGCTCTCTGCCCACCCCCAGCCCTGGGGATATGACAGCCTTGGACCCCCCACGTCTGGCCCCTTCTCCTGCTCTGCTCCTCTGATCCTCGCCCGGCTGCCTGCCTCCCTCCTCCCTCTGCAGGCAGCCTCCTGGCTGACTTCACTCCTTGTCACATTCCTGGCTGTGAAAGGGACCTCTTCCAGGACCCTGGGGAGATGACATGAGTTTGTTTGTTTTCCTCCTGTCTCCACTTCAAGGGCTTCACTGGCAAAAACAACACCCTGATGACTTCCAGCTCTTCCCCTCCTTTGCCCCGAACATGGGAAAGACGGCCTCCACTCTCAGCCATGGCAGTTGGGGAGAGATGAGCCCAGGCGCTGGCTTTGGGATGGCCACTTCCTCCCACTGCCCTTTGGAGGAGTAGTCAGAGTCACCTGGCATCCACAAAGCTCTCCCATGGGTCCAGTCCCAAGAGCTCCTCAAGGGAGGGAGGAAGGCCACTGTTTAAAAAGAAGGGTCTGTTTAAAAGGAGGGCAAGCTTCAACCCAAAAGAATGAGTCTAGTGGGAAACACTGCCTCAGATTTGAGGCTTGGAATGTCTTTCCTGACATCTCTCACCAAAGTTGTGTGCCATCAAGCCTCCTTGTAGCAGACGTGTGTTCCTATACCAATGAACTGTGCTGAAGCTTTCAAATCATGACTCTAAGAGACTTTCCTCTGGTGGAAAGGGTGTCACACACAGAACCAGTGAGAAGGGATCGTCCATGGGGCACAAAGTGTGCCCACCCGCCAACTTTCAAAGGTACATTACTGAGGACCAGGTTCTCTTTCAGGGGACAAAGGGAACAGCTGCTGTTTCCTTTAAAGGATAGTGGTTTGGGTCAAAGAAGCTGGTGTTAAGAGCCCAGGAGAAGGATGAGGTGAATGATTGAAGACATTCTAAATACTACATCACCCTCTACAACCTTGGTATTGGTAAGGCTGCCATCTTGGGATTTGGACCTGTTGTTGAGAATGACCTAGTTTGTAGCGGAAAAAGAAATGGAACTGTCTCCAAGGGCAGAGCCAAACTGTGTTACCACCAGCTTTGCACATAAACTCCAGGGGACCACAGAGAAATGGCCCAGGGTGAGAGCAGGACTATAAGGGCCCAGGGCCAGAGAGCCCTTCCTGTTGGCAGGAGGGTCTCTGTGAAGTCATGGATTTAGGGAGAGCTCTTGGGTCAAGGAGGAACCCACAGAGAGCCAAGTCAGAGCTACAGAACTGCTCAGTCTATCTTTCCTAAATTCTCAGAAAGCAAAGGAAGATGATGAGTCTCAAGGTGCTGAAATAGGGGCTGATATAGGAAAACACAGGGGGATTCAACTTCCTCAGATCCTTAAGGTTCAGGCCTGTGTCCCTCACTTCTCCCAGAGTCTAGCCACTGCCCCGAAGAGAGGCTGTTGCATGAAGTCCCCTTGAGATTGTACAGGAGAAGTAACGTCATCTTGAAGTCCTTCAAGGCCCTGCTCTGTGTCTGCCAGGGTGGGCAGGACTCTGGGTAAATAGTTTCCTTGAGATCAGATCTCGGGTCCTTCCCCTAAGGGGCCTGCCTGATAGGAAAGAGCTTCTTGGGGAACTCTTACTCATCCTGATCAGTAAAATCTTACCCCTAGGGAGCCCAGGTCTTAGGGGTCTCATCCCTGGGGATCTGTTGGTCGGTCAGCCTGAAGGACAGAGCAGAGTCATGGGCATGAGGCATATGCACTGGGGCACAAAATGGACAGTGATCATAGCTGTCGAACAGAGCTCCTTCACCTTGTACTTGGGGATGCTGGACAGAGTATGGAAAGTAGGACCAGCTGGGGTTGGTCAGGAGAGACGTCTCAGGGAATTTCAAGGACAATGAGGGGACTGGATTGACAGGAGGTAAAAAGAGGCATCACAGAGGAGAGGCTGATAGGATGAGCAGTCCTATGCAACTATGTGTGACTTACTGGTGCTATTGAGGGGCACTGGCAACAGCATTCTAGTGTCTCGGGGCACAGAAAGTCACCTTGCCCAGAGCTGTCCTCTCTGTCTTTTCCCTAAGTCATATCTTCTCTTGGTTCCTGTCTTTGGAGCATACTTCATGCAGGTCACCCGTATTCACCTTCACATGTGGTGTCCAGAAGTTATTCTCTCATCTACTCATTCAGTCCACACATACTTAGCATCTTCTATGTTCTGTATTCTATAGTGGGTGCCAGGGGCACAAAGATGACAACACCCAGTTTGGTCCTCCGGGAGTCCGTAGTTTAACACAGTGCTGTTCTACAGATTGAGAGGTGTTCTCAGTCTGTGATGTCTAACACGCAAGGCACTGGCCACACACGGCTACTGAGCACCTGATACATGGCTAGACCAGTTGAGGACATGAAATTTTACTTTGTTAAATTTTAATTGATTTAAATGCAAACAGCCACATATAACGGGAGGGTGCCATGTTAAACAGCACTGATCTAATGGAAAGAGAGATATAACCAGACCGTTTCATTATCAGTATGGCGAGATCGGACCACCATTGCGGTCCGATTAAAGAATTGGAGGAGAGAGAGAGACTAGATGTGCTTGGGAATTCGGAAGCCTGCCCAGATGAGGTGGCCTTTGAGCTAAATCTGGGATGATGAATAGGACATGCGTGATGATGAGGAGAGGATGCGTGGGACAGAAGGCTCAAACTAGTGATTCCTGTGTTTTTCGTAGACTTCCTGGCTGGGTTTCTCCATAGATTAACCAGCAGAGCTGGGCTTGAGCAAAGAGATACAGATGTACTCTGCCCGCTGGCCTGGCTCTCTGCCCTCCTCAGTTCCCAGGGAGGTGGGTGATGACAGATGGACTCATGATTCTTCCTACACTGAAGGATTCAAGGAGCTGAGCTGACCCTCGGAATGATGATCACACCCCAGGGAGAGGGTGCGGGTTATCTGGACACCATCTGGGAAGCTGGGAAGCATTTAGGGGAAAAGGACTGACGCAGGGGGAGGAGGTTGCTGGGAGCCAATTTCCCAGTAGAGGCCAAGAATCGCTCCCAGGGTCAAGTCCATCCTCTTGTCCAAATGGAGACATGGGGAAGGGGTACTTGGGGCCTCATGGGGCTATTGGAGAACAGTCATTGTGGGGCTGGGGCAAAAAGTGGGTGATGAGATCTTCTAGGCCTCCCCTGTGCTTGAGTCCTTGGTGATTGACTAGTAGAGTATACACCAACCCATAAGACAAGGATCTCCCAGGGATAAGGCACAGTGTGTGAGCATAGACAAAAGAGAGTTTTAAAAGTAGATGTTTAATTTCTATATGCCTGAAATAGAACTCTTGATTTACCCATTCAAGACTCACCCCTCCCCTTTGTTTTCCCATCTCAAGGCAGCATCACCATCCAACAAATTGCTCTATTCAGAAACCTGGGAGTAATTATCGATTCTCCACGTTTCCTTACTTCCCACATTGTCTTCATCAGCAGGTTCTGTTGATTCTTTCTCAAACATACATCTCTAGTCCATTTGCTTATCTCCATTTCCACTGACACCATTCTGGCCCAAGCTTCTTTAATTTCTCATTTGGGAACTTGCCTTTAACCAGTTTCTCTATTTCTTATGCTGCCCTTTCCTATCTGTTTTACACGTAGAAGTTAGAGCAATTAAAAAAAAATCAGATTTTTCACATGCCTAAAAACATTTTTTTTTAGAAGAAAATACACACTCTTCAACATGGTCCAAGAGGATCTACATAATTTGGCCCCAATACTTCTTCAAGGTCATCTCACTTGAGTCTCTCCCAGCACATGGTGCTCCTGCTATACTAACCTCCCAGTTCCTTGAACAAAACAAGCTCTTTTCTACTGTGAAGACTTCACCCATGCTGTGGCTTCCCTTCCTCCTCACTGAGATGGCCTCTTCTCACCCTTGACACCTCCGTGTGTGTACCCTATCTTCTCTTCCATAGCACACTCTTCATTTTCCTCTTAGCAGCATTTGAAATTTGTTCTCTTATTGACTGTCTTTTTTTGCTAGATTCAAAGCTCTGTCAAAGCAGGGGACATGTTTACTGTGTTCACCACTGTGTTTGCAGCAACTGGTAGGCTGCCTTGCACACAGAAGGAACTGGGTAAATACTCATCAAAAATATGAATAAATGGTATTTCTCCTTATTCAGTCCCATGAAATCAACACCATCCTCTGTTAGGAAGAGCTGGCTAACCCCAAGGGCTTCCAATGTTGTCTTCAGCTTTTACTAATGTTTGTCCTACATTTCCCACTCCCTTTGTCATGACTGAGACTAGCCACACTTTTAAGGGATTACCCAAGCCCTGTTGGCTTCCAAGGAACCTTGGTTCTGTTAATTTTGATGTCCATAGCATTTTTGAGTATCAGAGCTGTTAGCTGTATGAACATTGTGATGGGGACAGGCCTTTCCCATCTGAATCTGGCTGGGATTTCCATAAACTTTTCTTTTCCCTAAAAACTCTGTCTAGAAAACTGTGGGCTATGTGAGAATCAGACGGCTTCATCTTTGAGAATCCATTTAGGCAGGAGGGTTAGAATGGACCAAGCATCTTATACTGATGAAAAGGGTTCTGTTGCCCAGAAGAAGCCTCAGACCCACCCAGGAACAAGGATATTGGTTCCTCCCTTCCCCAAAATTTCTGTTCCAAGGAATTTAGAGTCCCTGTTCTGAGCAGTGCAGACCAACCTTTGGGATAGTATAGTGGTGAGGACAGCAACTCAGACTTTGGAGATTATTCCACATGGACTCAAAACCCATGGAACTGTAGGTAAGTCATAGGCTCTCTGCCCTTTGTCCTTCCTTATCTGTCTTCTAAGTACTTCTTTCCTTCTATCAGATCTTGATCCTGCTTTTTACCCCCATTCAGTTCAGTTCAGTCGCTCGGTTGTGTCTGACTCTTTGTCACCCCATGAAGCGCAGCACGCCAGGCCTCCCTGTCCATCACTAACTGCCGGAGTCTACCCAAAGCCATGTCCATTGAGTCAGTGATGCCATCCAACCATCTCATCCTCTGTCCTCCACTTCTCCTCCTGCCCCCAATCCCTCCCAGCATCAGGGTCTTTTCCAATGAGTCAGCTCTTCGCATCAGGTAGCCAAAGTATTGGAGTTTCAGCTTCAACATCAGTCCTTCTAATGAACACCCAGGACTGATCTCCCTTAGGATGGACTGGTTGGATCTTCTTACAGTTCAAAGGACTCTCAAGAGTCTTCTCTAACACCACAATTCAAAAGCATCAATTCTTTGGTGCTCAGCTTTCTTTATAGTCCAACTCTTGCATCCATACCTGACTACTGGAAAAACCATAGCCTTGACTAGATGGACCTTTGTTGACAGACCATCCCTAACAGAAATTATATGGAAGGAGCTGTCGGTGGCCTGGGCTATCCTGGGCACTTGCCTTTTATATGATCACTGCCGGTGTCTTGGATCCAAGAAAGGCAAAGGCCTAAAAGCTGGGCCTGAAAACAGAGCCAGCTGCCATATCCTTTTTCCATATTCTTGAATCCTGGCTTATATATGCCCTCAGTGGGTACCCAAATTTTTCTCCCTTAACCAGGAGCTCTCCTGAAATAGAAAAATATCACAATGTACTTGATTTTTTTAAGAAAAGTAATCTGTTTATCCCCTCCATTATAAAGCAATTCATAGAAATACAGAAACTGTCCAATGTTAAAAAGTTTATTCATGTAGTTTGCACAAATAAAAGAGTAAATTCATGATCATAGCAACTGACAGTCAATAAAACTCAAATTAACTTTTAATTAAGACATTTCAGCCAGCTAGGCCTAGAATGATAGTTTTCTTACTTGGTAAAGAGTGTCAAATTTTATCCAAATCATTCTGCCTAGAATAGTAAAATACTAGAGGCATTCCCATTAAAGTCAAGGAATACTATTGCTATACTTTTTCCAGATAGTTCTGGACACCCTAAACAATGCAACAGGAAAAGAAAAATTGGGTAGCAAAAATACTGAAAACAAAGATGCAGAAACACCATTATTTTCAGATGATTTAATTATCTCCATATTGAATGTCTGTTACTATCTGATGCCTCTTCTTCCTGAATAGCTCACAAACTTCACTTGAGGATCCACTTCCTCATACATGTTTGTTTTATGTGATCTGCATACAGTTTGTCCCTCAGCACCAGGAGTCAAGTATATAATCCAGCTCTGGTCAATCAAAACACTCCACACTTCTGGGTTATTTGGTGATGGAATGTGACCAACTCCAAAGAGTCTGAGAATAAATTATATATATCTGAAGGCCAAGGAGAGAGACAGACAAAACCCCAAACCTCTGATGTCAGTCATTGTCCTGGACTTTCCATTGTTAGGGCAAATAAATTTCCTTTTCATTTAAGCTGGTGGAAAAAAAACCAGCTTTATTGAGACATAATTCAGATACCATACAATTTGCTCATATGAAGTGTACAATTCAACAGCCTTTAGTATATTACCAGAGTTATACA
Source organism: Muntiacus reevesi (assembly GCF_963930625.1). Taxonomy (NCBI): domain Eukaryota; kingdom Metazoa; phylum Chordata; class Mammalia; order Artiodactyla; family Cervidae; genus Muntiacus; species Muntiacus reevesi. The sequence continues at coordinate 89,090,548 of NC_089251.1, forward strand.
ACCATACCTCTAGGCAACCACTAATCTATTTTCTGTCTCTAAAGATTTGCCTATTCTGTACATTTTATATAAATGTAATTATATAACATGTTATCTTTTGTGACTGGTTTCTTTCACTTGGCCTAATGTTTCCCTGAATTATCCATGTTATACCATGCGTCAGTATTCCATTCCTTTTTATTGTCAAATAATACTCCATTGTATGGGATATCATATTTTATTCACTTACTCATTATTTGATGAACATTTTGGTTGTTTCCACTTTTTGATTATTAAGAATAATGTTGCAATGGACGTTTGTGCACAAGTTTTGCTTGGACATTTGTTTTAATTTCTCTTGGGTTTTTTTATCTAGGAGTACAGTTTCTGGGTTTTATGGTCATTCTATGTTTAATCTTTTGAGGAGATACCATACTGTTTTCCAAAGTGGTTGAACCATTTTGTATTCCTATCAGCAACGTATTAGGGTTCCGATTTCTCCACGTGTTATCATCAGTCTTTTTGATTATAGCCATACTAGTAGATACATGGTATCTCATTGTGGTTTAGATTTGCATTTTCCTGATGGCTAATGATGTTGATCATCTTTTCATGCTCTTATTGGCCATTTACATATCTGCTTAGAGAAATATTTATTAAGATCTTTTGAATTTTTTTTTTCTTCTAACTGTGGGATGGGGAAAACCTTCCCAGGCATTGCACAATCTCAGAAATGTTAAAGGAAAATATTGAAAATGTTGAAATTACATGAAAAATTTAAACATCTGTAATTTCAAAGACAAACAGTTAAATGAAAATCACCTTCCCTCTACTTTAGAGGAGAAAATGTTTGAAGCACATATATAAAGGCTAGCATACAAAAATTTTTTCTACAAATCAATAAGAAAACTGAAACAACTCGAAAGAAACCTGGACAAAGAGTTTGAATGAGCATTTCACAGAAGTGCCAATAGCTAATGCATATATGAATACTATCCTGCAGCTCTGGGGCTACAGATTAAATCAACAAGGAATTGCATTTCTTCTTAACCATCAGTTTGGCAAAACTTTTTAAGATCAATATTACCCAGCATTAGTATTAGGTCTCAGGAAATAGGGGTTTCAAGCACCCAGTTGACATGTACATCATTACAACCTTCTTGAAGGTCTTGGCAGGATCTATACACATTGAACTATTAATAGAAGAAATTTCAGGGTGGTAAGATTGAAGATCGTTTTTGTGTGCTTTTCAAGCATTCTGTATTAGGTATATTTTAGCTTTGTAGATGGAACTGGGGAACATTACTTAAAAATAACAAAGGGCAATATTTTAGAGAAGATTAATAGAAGTCATTTATCTTGCATAAATGAAACTTTGTAACTATCAAACAGCAACTCCCCATTCCCTTCTTCTCTCAGCCCTTGGCAAGTGCTATTCTCCCTTCTCTTTTGTATAAGTGGAATCATACAGTGTTTATCTTTCTGTGGCAAGCTTATTTCACTTAGCATAATGTCTTCAAGTTTCATCCATGTTGTCATCTATGGTGGGATTTCCATCTTTTATGGGTGAATAGTATCCCATTGCGTTGCATATTCCATCCCAGCAGTCATGTATGGATGTGAGAGTTGGACCATAAAGAAGGCAGAGCCTCAAAGAATGGATGCTTTTGAACTGTGGTGCAGGAGAAGACTCTTGAAAGCCCCTTGGACAGCAAGGGGATCAATTGGGTTAATCCTAAAGGAAATCAGCCCTGAATATTCATTGGAAGGACTGATGCTGAAGCTCCAATACTTTAGCCACCTGATCAGAAGAACCATTTATTGAAAAGATTTATTGAAAAGATTGAAGGCAAGAGGAGAAGAGGGCCACAGAGGATGAGATGGTTGGATGACATCACCAATTCAATGGACATGAACTTGGGCAAACTCCAGGAGATGCTGAGGGACAGGGTGGGCTGGGGCACTGCAGTTCATGGGCTCGCAAAGAGTCAGATGTGACTTGGCAACTGAGCAACAACAATATTCCATTTCATGTATATATCACATCTTCTTTATCCATTCATCCACTGATGGGACATTTAGGTTGTTTCCACATTTTGGTTCTTTTGAATGATGCTGCAATAACAGAGGAGTGCAAATATTTATTCAAGATCCCAATTTCAATTCTTTTGGATCAATTCTTTTGGAACTGCTGGTTTATATGGTAGTTCTAATTTTCAGTATTTTTGAGGAAACTCTAAACTGTTTTACATAATGGCTATCATTTACAATCCCATCAATAGTGTTCAAGGGTTCCGGTTTCTCCACAACCTTATCAACGCTCATTTTTTTAACAAAAATAATGGCTATCTTAAAATGTTCGAAGTGATATCTCATTGTGATTTTGACTTGCATTTCCCTGATGATTAGTAATGCTGAGCCTCTTAACACAATGGTTGGCCACTGTTACATCTTTGGAGCAATGCCTATTCAAGTTCCTTGCACAGTTTTAAATTGGGTTATTTGTTTTTTGCTGAGTTCCTTTTATATTTTGGGTATTACTCTTTATGAGATATTTGATTTACAAGTATTTTCTCCTATTCCATAGATTGTCTTTTCACCCTGTTGATCATTTCCTTTGCCGTGAAAATGCTTTTTAGTTTGATGTAGTCTCAAATTGTCTAAACGCAGAGTTCCAAAGAATGACAAGGAGAGATAAGAAAACCCTCCTAAGTGAACAATGTAAAGAAATAGAGGGAAACAATAGAATGGGAAAGACTGGAGATCTCTTCCAGAAAATTAGAGATACCAAGGAAAAATTTCACGCAAAGATGGGCACAATAAAGGACAGAAACAGCAAGGACGTAACAGAAGCAAAAGATATTAAGAAGAGGTGGTAAGAATACACAGAAGAACTGTACAAAAAAGATCTTCATGACCCAGATAATCACGATGGTGTGATCACTCACCTAGAGCCAGGCATCTTGGAGTGTGAAGTCAAGTGGGCCTTAGGAAGCATCACTACGAACAAAGCTAGTGGAGGTGATGGAATTCCAGTTGAGCTATTTCAAATCCTAAAAGATGATGCTGTGAAAGTGCTACACTCAATATGGCAGCAAATTTGGAAAACTCAGCAGTGGCCACAGGACTAGAAAAGGTCAGTTTTCATTCCAATCCCAAAATAAGGCAATGCCAAAGAATGCTCAAACAACTGCACAATTGCATTCATCTCACACACTAACAAAGTAATGCTCAAAATTCTCCAAGCCAGGCTTCAACAGTATGTGAACCCAGAACTTCCAATGTTAAAGCTGGATTTAGAAAAGGCAGAGGGACCAGAGATCAAATTGCCAACATCCGTTGGATCATAGAAAAAAGCAAGAGAATTTGGGAAAAACATCTCCTTGTGCTTCGTTGACTATTCTAAAGCCTTTGACTGTATGGGTCACAACAAACTGTGGAAAATTCTTCAAGAGATGGGAATACCAGACCACTTTCCCTGCTTCCTGAGAAACCTGTATATAGGTCAAGAACCAACAGTTAGAACCAGACTTGTAACAATGGACTGGTTCTAAATTGGGAAAGGAGAATGTCAAGGCTGTATATTGTCACCGTGCTTATTTAACTTATATGCAGAGTACATCATGCGAAATGCTGGGCTGGGTGAAGCAAAAGCTGGAATCAAAATTTCCAGGAAAAATATCAATAACCTCAGATATGCAGATGACACCACTGCTATGGCAGAAAGTGAAGAAGAACTAAAGAGCCTTTTGATGAAGGTGAAAGAAAAGAGTGAAAAAGCTGGCTTAAAACTCAACTTTCAAAAAACAAAGATATGGCATCCAGTCCCATCACTTCATGGCAAATAGATGGGGAAACAATGGAAACAGTGACAGATTTTATTTTCTTGGGCTCCAAAATTACTGCGGATGGTGACTGCAGCCATGAAATTAAAAGATGCTTGCTCCTTGGAAGAAAAGCTATGACAAGCCTAGACAACATGTTAAAAAGCAGAAACATTACTTTGTCAACAAAGGTCCATATAGTCAAAGCTATGGTTTTTCCAGTAGTCTTATATGGATTTGAGAGTTGGACCATAAAGGAAGCTGAGAGCTAAAGAATTGATGCTTTTGAACTGTGGGGCTGGAGAAGACTCTTGAGAATTCCCTGAACAGTAAGAAGATCAAAGCAGTCTATCTTAACGGAAATCAGTCCTGAATATTCATTGGAAGGACTGATGCTGAAGCTCCAATACTTTGACCACCTGATGGGAAGAGTTGACTCATTAGAAAAGCCCCTGACGCTGGGAAAGGCTGAAGGCAGGAGGAGAAGGGGACGACAGAGGACGAGATGGTTGGATGGCATCACCAACTCAGTTGACATGAGTTTGAGCAAGCTCTGGGAGATGGTGGAGGACAGAGAAGCCTGGCGTGCTGCAGTCTGTGGGGACGCAGAGTCAGACATGATGAGCAGCTGAACAACAGCAGCAAATTGGCTATTTCAATCATGCAAAATTAGTAAGTTCTAGAAATCTTTTGTACAATATTGTGCTTATATTTAACAATGCTGTAGTGTATACTTAGAATTTTGTTAAGAAGGTAGATCTCATGTATGTACTCTTGTCACAGTTATTTATATACATAAATTATATATCTAACCAAATTGTCAGTTGGGTGACAGGACATGATGAAAATATTCTTAGTGACACATCAACTTGGATGACCAGTCACGAGAAACCTGCATTGAAGACACTCTTTGAAGTGTCCTTTAAGAAGAGAACTAAATTCAAGCATCTATGCAAGATACAATAGATGCAAAAGTGATCAAAAATCTTGGCAAAGTTACTTAACTTTCCTGTTTTTATTGATAGGATCAAACAGAAAATAGAGAAACGGCCCATTACAACATAGATGAATCTTGGTAGTATAATTTTGAGTGGAAAAAAAAAAATCTTAGAAGGTTCTGTTGCTCAGGTATAATCCTGAATGTTTGAAAACAAGTAAAACTAAAAAAAATCTTACTTTTAAACATACTTTTAAATCTGATAAAATGACATTTAAAAGAATGGTAAACATGGCATTCAGCATAGTTACTCTGAAGGGGTGGGGTGTAGGGATAGGAAGGGAGGGGACACAGGTAATTGTCCATTGCCTGTAATGTTGGGTGGTGCTCTGTGGGTCTTCAGTTTCTTAGAAATAAACAAAAGTACATAAATAAAAAATAACAGAGAGTCATGTATGAACCAGCGATGACAATGTACCTAGAGGTAAGCTTGGTATTATGTTAGCTTTGTGTACATGAGTCCATAAGAAATAGAAATTAAGGAAATACAATGCAATCCTATTTATTTGTTTTCTTAAAGTTGCCAACTGTTTCATAGTCAGTGTTAGGGACCTTTGCACAAGTAGGCCTGGGCAGAGGTGGATTCCAAAGTTCACATATGCCTTCTGGCTTCCCACCCTACCCCACGCTACCCCACCCTCCTTAGATGGCGTCACAAGGGAGTGTAGACACATGGCCAAAGGAAATCAGGGTAGAGGTGATCAAAACACAGGTTTGAGGGTCGGAGAGTTTCATTTCAGCTCCCATTCTTGCCACAAAGGAGCAACTATGGGCAAATTATTTAACCCCTCTGAGTCTGGTAATATGATATATGTGCACATTGCTTAAGTCTGATAAAATGGTGATTATATTGCAAAGTGCTTGGCACATGGCAAATGCTCAAAAATATTAGCAAAAAATAATAATGAGAAAGAGAATTAGAACAATAAAATATGAGCAAGAAGCACTTCTCCAAAAAAGAGAAAAAATCCTGGGGGATTTAGATTGGGTTCTTTGATCCAAGATTGTTAATAAAATCTGGAATTCTGTAATAGTTCCTCAACCTCCATCACTTGCATTCTGTTTTGCTTTGTTTGTTTCTTAGTTTCCTAGTAAATATTTTTTAAAAGTCCAGTCTTATTTTTGGCTGAGTGAAGGGGGAAAGGAGTTGGCTGGAAAATCAAGGAGGAAGCTATTGAGTTCCTGGTGAAGCTGCCACCCAGGTCTCCTGGGACTCAGAGATGGGATGGGGACAGTAAAGGGACCTCACTTTTTGTTTGTTGAGCCCCTACTCAGAGTAAGGCACAGTGTTCTGTGTTCTCCCAAAGATCAGAACAAGTTTACGTAATGCCACTTCCAGTCCGAAATGCCAAGAGTCTATGCACTAGATGGATCCCAGTGAGTGAAGGGAACTCAGAGGAGCTGGATGCTCGCAGTTAGCAAGTGTGTTATCCATCACCTTGCTCAAAGGGGGTTGAGTCAGGTCCTCCCGGCCGGAGTCCACCTGCCTGGCCTAGCATGTGGATGTCTTCTACTCTCTCTAAGCTGCCAGAGGTCTGACCTGAGCCCCCACCCGCATCCTGATGCCTCCACTTCAGTTGCCAGAAAGGACACAGAGGTACAGAGAAACAGGCCCTCAACCTCCCCAGCTTTTGGAAGTCAGCAGCCTCTGGCCCTTCCTGAGGTCATGTAGGCCTCTGTGGATCATCCAGGCTCGTTCCTTGGTTTGTGCTGGGGTTTCTGGGAGTTTCCCGGTTGACTCCAGTTTGCCTGTAACTGCCAACTTTACAGTCACAGTTTGCCTGTAACTGCCGTTGCCAATTTACCTCTTCCTCTGCATCCCGCTGTTCCTCAGCTCCCTTCCGGCAAACCCTTGGGAAGGAGCCAGAGCTCCCTCTCCCAGCGTGCGAAAGCTCAGATTGTGGGCTCTGGGTCCTATCTGGCAGCTGGCACAAGACGTATGGACAGTCCAGGCGTGGGGCTGGTCACAAGGCGGGTGGCAGCTCAAAAGGCCGCTGCTGAGAGATGGCGGTGCCCTGGCCCCACGTTGACTGGTGACATCTGAGTCTTCGTTGCGTTCGAAGCTACATCTTTTGTCTTCCTGCTTTCCTGAAATAAGGAATGACAAACAATCCCAGAACTGGAGCCACATGTCCCCAAATGCGTGTGGCTCAGCATCAGTCATGTTTTTCCAATTATCCCTTGTTCTGAATGCCACAGTTAATACGCGCGTGCACACTCACACACATACCCAGGACCATTTTTAGCCAGACATCCAGGCTCCTCTTTTCCCAGAACCCCATGGCCCTTCAAGGCCATGCCCCACCCAACCCCTCCATCCCTGCTCCATGTCCTCCGCAGCCCCCTGGCCCCTGGGCTCATCCCAGCTCTGGGAAGGCCACTGTCTCAAGACAGGATGTACTTGTTTTGATGTTGCCTGGAACACCCTCCCACTCGCCTTGGGATCTAAATCCTGCCCATCCTTAAGACCCAGTGTGAGGCGTCTGTCCTTCATGACAAATTCCCAAGTCCTGTCCCCCTTGCTCGTCTCCCTGAAAACTGCATTCTGATCACAGTCGAGGGTCTGATTGAATGCCTCCTAACCTTTCTCAGAATCTAAGAATACTTATAATGTTTTAAAAGTAATATTTTGGGTGGATAACAAAGGGAAAATAGATTCATTGGAAATACAGATATACAGAATAAAGAAAATAAAAATGGTCCCATTCCTTCTACTTGGAGGTAACCACCATTCACATCTCCAGAGAGTCTGAAAGGAAGGCCTTTTTCTAGACACACACACACACACACACACACACACACACACACACACGTACTCAGTTTTTTTAAAGTAAGAGAATTGAAGTCATACTTACATATGGCTTCACAACTGCTTTTTTTCATCCAACGATGTATTGTGAACAGCTTTCCACAAAAAAAAATCCTCTTTTTTATGTCAATAGATTCCATGAATGACCACATAAGAGCACTTATACTTTTCAAAAAACATTTTATTATGGAAAAGTTTGAACATGCAAAAGTAAGACAATGGTATAATAGCCCCCCATGTGCTCATCATCCAGCCATCAATAATTATTAACATTCTCTCCTAGTTTCATCTACCCCCTGCCTTTTTTCCCTTGAGTATTTTAAAGAAGAGCCCAGATATCGTTTTATTTCACTGTAAACCGCAGTTGTCTTTATAAGGTCTGCTGTTTGAGAAACTGCCTTGTAACCCAAAGGCGGTCTGCACGCAGGGCCACTTTCGAGTGAATCTGTGTTTCATTCGTGACAGCAGCATTGATGATTTGAAAAATAGTCACACATATACATGCAAGTTGTATTATTTATTCAACCTTCGGTCGATGCTTGTAGGGCATATGGATGTACAGCTCCCTTGCAAGAGTTCCAGCCCACAAGCCATCACTGCCGGTCTGATCCACTCACTCAGGCATTCAATCAAACTCTGCCAAACATTTGTCTCCAGTTGGTTCACACATGTGGGTTTCTCTCCTAACCCCACTGCTCCACCATTAAGTTCCTTCGGCTTCTGTCCTGCACACAGAACTGAAGGCATCAAACCAAATTCTGATCCTGAAGTTGCTTAACACGAGATGCTGTGAGGTCCTCTGGGGTCTCCCAGACCCATCTTCTCATGCTGCGCAGAAGGAAGCTGGGCTGTGGAGGAGGAAGAATTCTTTCAGGGTAGGGCTGAAACCTCAGGTCTTTTGTCTCCTAGCCTATGCTCTTCGCCTTATCTGCTTAAGGGGGCAGAACATGATGGAAATGTGACCCTGAGGATGCATTTTTAGTATCTTCACTGAGTCATCACTGTACTGGCTCCTCGTTAGGCTCCAGGGAGGTCTGGGGCCTGAATTCTATGGTTCACCTCCTTGCCTTCCAGCTTTCCTGCCAAGGCAGTCTTGAACATAAGGATAAAATCCAAAAGGAAAGCAAAGTAGCAGCTCCCTAATCTCCAAATGCATGCCCAGCATCTCCCCCAAAGCAAGGCTGCTCTGATGAGTGGGGTAGACAGGAAGCTCTGCCTGGGAAGTCCAAGGGGAGCTTCCCGCCTCCAGCCCCCCATGACTCGGCAGCCCGGAACAGTGTGGCAGGCTTGGCAGCAACCTACCCCCTTATCCATAAGCTAGGAACACCTGGTCCACCCCGCCCCAGGCAAGCCATGAGAATGTAGCCGCCTTGTCCTCTGGGAGCCACTTACAGCACAGGAAGTGAGAGGAGGCAGGAGCCGCCTGGGCCTGGCCTGCCTGGGAAGGCTGGGTCCCAGGAAGTGAAAAACAAGAAGGTGGTGTCTGAGTCAGCCCATCCACTGTGATGTGTCCAGTCTCGACCAGATTCCCAGTGTGGTTGGCTGGGGCCAGATGGGAGGGAGATGAGGAGAAGGTCTGTGATTCCTCACCTGATGTTCCTTAGATTGGAGAGGGATGGACTGGGCGTTCCCCTGAGGGTCAAGCTGAATTGTGGGGGTCAGAATCTCGTCCCCTTCCCCAGCACGTCAGAAGCGGTAATGTTTACTATTTTGACTGTTCGACAGTCACTTTCTTGAAGCAGAGATCAGCCAGCACCTCTCAGCCTCTGTGCTGTGTTCCATGCGTGCTGCAATGACACTGGGATGCTGCTGCAGGAAGTCTATGTGTTTTCCTCCTCTTCCTTCTTTAGCATCCTCCTGCCAGACGTTTTAGGTCTGAAGACGAATTCCTCTCCCACTTTCTTGCCTACCCTCCCTCCCTTTCATCCTATTGCAACTTTGGGCTACCTACTGAGGGTCAGGTCTTAGGCTGTGCTCAGGGCTTCTGTAGCTTGGAGGTTCCCAGATGAGGAGTGAAGGAGTTGGACAGAGGCAGTGGGAAGGAGAGGGTACTGAGAAAAGCAGAGGAAGAGCCGCAAAGAGACGGCCGGCCATTAGACATGCCCTGGTCCCCTGGGTCCCATCCCCCACCACTGAAGATGAGGAGCCAGAGTCTTCGAGGCAGAAAATGATCCAAAGCTTCTACTTGGGAAACCTGCCAGGAGGGCTCCCCGATATCCAGCCAAAATGAGGAGATTCAGGGCAAGAATCAGGTAGTACCAGCCCAAAAGATGGGGGCTTGGGCTCTCCAGGGAGCCCAGGTCTGTCTTAAGAACCCTAGAAACTACTGAGGAATCCTGAACATTCTAGTTCCTCCCCTTTGGTTTAGTACAGTCTTTCATGCATGTCACAGGCAAGGGCAGGCACACATGCCCACACACATGTGCGCGTGCGCGTGCGCGCACACACACACACACACACACACACACACTGGGTAAGCCTCCCCATTCTTCCCCATCATCCTCCATACACTCCACAGTCCCAACCCACTTTGTTATTGCTAATAACTGAGCCATTCTATTTACTCAATTGCTCAAAAAGATTTATTAAGCTTGTTCCATGCTGTGCCATGCTAAGTCATTTCAGTCATGTTCAACTCTTTGCAACCCTATGGACTATAGCCTACCAGGCTCATCTGTCTGGATTCTCCAGGCAAGAATACTGGAGTGGGTTGCCATGTTCTCTTTCAGGGGGTCTTCTCAACCCAGGGATCCAGCTCGTGCCTCTTACATCTCCTGCACTGGCAGGTGGGTTCTTTACCACTATGCTGTGCTTAATCACTCTGTTGTGTCCAACTCTTTGCGACCTATGGACAGTAGCCCCCAGTCTCCTCTGCCCGTGGGGATTCTCCAGGCAAGAATACTGAAGTGGGTTGCCATGCCCTCCTCCAGGGGATCTTCCCAACCCAGGGATCGAACCCAGGTCTTCTTCATTGCAGGCAGATTCTTTACTATCTGAACCACCAGGGAAGCCCACTAATTTCTTACGACTAGCACCACCTTATTAAAGTTCCACATGTGCCTAATTATAGACCGAATGTTTTTGAAGATAGAAAAAAAAGAAAACACTAGGAGTCCCTTCTTGCTTCCACCTCCATTATGAAGATTCTATTATGACTGTAAGAAATCTGTCTAACCTTCAGAAGTTGAGGGAAAGAGAGACCATCTGAGGGTCAGTTTTGTGTGGTTCAGATTCTGGGTTAGGGGACTCAGATCAGTCCTGGCATGGGTGGTCCAGGAGGCTCCTAGGAGGAGGAAGTTGGAGGGCAACTCTAAGATGAGTGCTGCCCAAGTGAGGACAAGCCCAACGGAGAAGGAATGTGCTTCGAGTGGAAGTAGGAGGACGTGGGGACAGGCGGGAGGTAGGACTGAGCCAAGGAGCCCCAGGGGTAGAGAGGAACCAGCCTGGGTGAAGAATAGGTGTCCAGGCCAGAGACAAGCATGATGGGGAAAGTGTGGTGAGGGAGCAGTCAATTGTGGGTCCTGCATCAGACACATTTGTAGGACACCCTGCCTGGAATTTTTCCGGAGAGGTAGGGAATTTGGGTCTGTGTGTATTTTTAGCCTCGTCTTTTCCGCCCTCTTCTGAGCAATGCTTCTAAGCGCTTTCAGCCTGAGGTCATCTGTTTTCCTAGTCCCTGTTCCAGGGAATCAGATGCCAGCACTACCACCTCACACGGAGGCTGCTGCCGCCCCGGCGCTGACCCCAGGAGAGCGACGTGTCCACTGGACCACAGGAGCAGCCTGCGGGAGGCCGCCCTGGTGGCGGGTGCAGATGTTCTGAGTGCTGCCAGAATGTCACCGTCTGTCCTGGCCTGGCTCTAGGGAAGAGCTCCTCTGAGGTTGTGAGAAACCCCCAGATGCCTGTCCCCACTTCCCTTCAGGGAAACATGGGCACCCCTCAGCCTCCAGGACTCCTGTGGTTATAGGCACTGCCTGCCTTTCTCTCCTGCTACTTCTGGCTCACCCCCTCATCTATCTGCTCCACTCCATTTTCCCGGCCACCACTGTAGGTAGTTCCCATGGCCTGCTTTCCCCCTCGATCTGCCTCAGAGGACAGCTCCTTTGATTCTTCACTTTCTAAGCCCACATCCTGGTCCAAAGCCTTGTTGCCAAGCTTCAGGCCCACATTTCCAAGTCCCTGGTGGACATGACTACTATTAATAGAAAAGCATGACCAAAACCATTTCATAATCTCTCCTCCAGAACCTTTCAACCATCTTGTTTCTGTCAGAGGTACCACCAGTCTACTTTCCAGGCTGGAAGCTCCAAGGCCCCTTGCTGCCTCCCTCTTTTTCAGTGGTCTGAAGAGAGACAGACATCTTGTCTCAGTGAGACAAGATGGATTTGCTCTTTCTCAGCCCATTTCAATCTCACTGTCATCGTGGTTTGGCTGGATGACCCCAGCCGCCTCCAGATGGTCTCTTCCCTGTGAGCCCTTTTTGCCCTGCCACTGTAATGCACTTCCTACGCAACCAAGAGTCCTCTGTGTCAACTCTTCTTGTTTCATCAAATCCCAGGTCCTCTTCTTGACTTCCACATCCTTCTCTCATTCCCTCCACCTTTCAGCTTCAGCTTCACCACTTCTTTGACTCTCCTCCTCCACCTTAGTCATCCCCAGAACATAGCAAGTTTATTCCTGCATCAAAGTCTTTGCTCTGTGTTTCCTCCATCTTCCCCCCTTCTCTCCAATCTATTTCAAATCCTTTGCAAGGGTTTAATCTCCCAAAGGCAAACTTTATTTCTCAAAGCATATAACACATACCAGCCTGGAATTGTCCTCAGAGGCAGTCTGAAAGTCAGAAGAAAATCCATCTCATTTTAAAAAATGTTTCGTCTATTTAAAAATTATTTTTCACCAGAATGGTATTACCCAGCTTGATCAATCAGATTTTCTCCCTGGGTCTTCTGAAAAGCCTAGAACAGGACATTAAAAGACATGAGAGAGAGTTACCAGAGGAAACACTTGCAAAAGATGAAGGAGGAATGCTCTCCCAGAATAAAGGAAGGGGAGCCAGGGGGCTGAGAGGAGCCATCTGAAAGCAGAACAGGTCTGCCCCCTGTGAAGGGGAGAGGGAAGGAAGGAGAGTTGGGGAAAAAGAATCTGAGACTGTGGTACAGTTCCAAGAAAGCCTCAGCATTGGGAGGATGGCTGAATCAGATTCACCTGGCTGAGGAGTCCTGCATCTCCAGGAATGGGCTAGCATTAGGAGCCCCGCTGTGCTTTGTCATTGCCTGGAGTAGCCCCTGGGAAGCATGGGAAACACTGTGGCGGATCCAGAAGGGCAGCAGCTGGAGCTATCTTTCCATATCCTCATCAAAAGAGCAGGTCTGGGCAAGATATTTTCAAGGCTGACTCAGGGGTCAAAGCTGACTTAGTTTCTGCTGCTGAGGAAAACTTAGAGTAAGGGCTCAGATTCTGAATCCTCCCAAAGTTGAAGATGAGAGCCAAAGTTATTGGAACGTGTTATGCATTCCCAAAGAGAACTCCTTGAAATAAGGGAGATTCATCTTCATTATCATGTTAAGGCATTGTCACCATCATCACCACCATCATCACCACCATTTCCACCCTTGTCACCATCATCATTACTATAACCATCTTAACTGTCATCATTACCACATCATCCCCTTTACTGCCATTGTCATCAGTTTTACCACCTTAACCACATCATCTCCACCATCACCACCACCGCTTTCATCAATACTGCAATCACTGCAACCACCACCACCATCACCACAACCATTAACACATCTCCACCATCACCAGGACTCTCACCAGCAGTACCACCATCACTGGCATCATTGACCACCATCACTGCAACCATCACCACCACTATCACCATTACCACCACCCTCACTGCCGTCATGACCACCACCTTCTTCACCATCACTCCACCATCACCACCATCACATTTGTGAATTCAGAGAGTATGGCGCAGGGAAAAGGAATCTGACCTACCCTGTGCTGGCTGCTAGTTTGTAGTGTGACCTCAAGCAGCTCTCTATCTCAGCTAATCTTTACTGTATTTTTCCATTTAGCAAATAACTACAGTGCATCTGCTCTGAGTCAGGCAGTCCTGCATGAAGCAGAGAGTAGGCTGAAATTATTGTAGGTCTGATTGGCTGCCAAATCTAAAGCCAAAGAATCAATGGTGTTGCCTAAAGATTGACCACGCCCAAGGCGTCCTGAAAACAGTGGTCATGGTAGCTGCTGTTTGGGATGTGACCTTGCCCTGGTTAGAATACCCAAGGGCAATAAAAGGTTTTATATTTTATCCAGTTCCTGTGGGGAGCCAACAAATGCATCAGTAAACTCAAGGGCCTTGAGAATGATGCGGAAGTTCAGGAGAGAACTTAGGGTTCAAGTTTTAGCACATATCTAGTGAAGCCCAAGGAGGTTGAGGCCCTCCCCGTTGGTGGCACAGCGTAGTATGCATTGCATGGCTGAACTGGGCCCACAATCCTCAGCTGTAAGTGTTCTCTGGAGTTTCTGGAGTAGGATGGTGGCCGGGGTGGGGCCTGTCTGGGATAGGAACAGGAATGTTGCTAGAATACAGCTCAAGGGTGAAATAAAGGCCATAGGCCCTGGGTGATGACAGAGGCAGCTGCCACAAGTCAGAGTCCCAGCCACATCTGGGCTGCTGATTGCACAACCCAGCTGTTGGCTGGGCCTTCTGACTCCCTGGTGGGACGGGCTGGCTGGGGGACTGGAGGAGGGTGGGCAGGAGGCCTTGGGAAAATTCAGCACCTGCTGGTGGGTCTGGCGAGTTCTTCCTCCTTTCTGAGGATGACCTGGCTGAGGATGAAAGTGGGGGCAGAAAGCCAAGGGATCCTTCTCAGTTTTCAGTATTCCCTTTGCTTCCACCACCCCCTGCTCTCTGGGTCACCCCCCATGTTCCTGAAAAGGGAATTTCCACAGTTCCCTTCCCACCCGTCCTGAAGACTGGGCAGGGGTGGAGGGTGAGCCGAGGGACAGAGAAGAGATGGAAATTCCCTTAAAGTTGGTGATAGCGGGGGATGCCATGTGTAGGACTGAAACTACAAATCTGTGGTGTCAAGTCCATTCCAGGAAGGATGTGTTCTCTGATCCCCCCTCATCCTGCACCCTCTCACAGAACCCCAGTGTACCCAAGGGCACTTTGTTTTCTGGAACCCGTGAGGGGTTGGGCTGTCCACCCTTTCATCAGCCTGTGCCCCTAGTCTGACCTCTCCCCACACACATATCAAGGCTGGGACCCAAAAAGAAGAAGGCAGAGGCCTGAGCCATCCCTGAGGTCAAGAGCTGTGTCTTATTTGGGGAAAGGAGTTCCCCCATGCCTCCCCCATAGGACTGGGGTTCCCAAAAGAATGGATGCCAAGTGTTTGATGGAGCAGGGAGCTGGTGGGGCCTGCCTTCTTCTTCATGATCAAGAGGAACTAGGCTCTGTGATGAATGGGACACCGCTGCTCATTTTAGTGCTCCATTTTTTTTCCCCCCCTGAGAACTGGGACAAGAGCCCACAAAATACATTTCCTCAACTCTAAGATTTTATAGATTTTGAGAAGCACTACTGATGTAATTACAGATTTTTCTTTGGTTGTTTTTTTGTTTGGTGAGGTAGGAGAAGGAATGAATTGTCTAGTGAAGACTCAAGGTCCTCTCTTTTATCATCAGGATTTTGGGTTTTCCAAGATGGAGGCAGAATTCTAATGGCCCAGGTTTCTTACTGAAGCTGTGGCTTGGATGGAGGTGAGAGGGCTGGGTGAAAAAGTGGAGTCATCTCTCTTCTTTCCATGATAATATAGCTATTCACTTTCCACTCAAGGAGCACAGTCTCTCAAAGACCAAAAGAGACCTTAAAATACATGCTCAACCTATGCTCACTTAGATCTAGGGGCAAGAATCTCAGAATACTCTTAGTTATGTCTAGGGGCAAGAATTTCAGAATACTCACTCTCAAATTCATCCAATGTCAGGGCCGCTGGGAGGGTGAAAGACTTCTTCTTCATGCTGGATTAAAATAAATTCCCTTGGAGCCCTCTAGTTTGAGTTTTAACCTTAGGGACCACAGAAAATAAGTCCATGAAGTAAAGTGTTAGTTGTTCAGTCATGTCTGACTCTTTGCGACCCATGAGATTTTCCAGGCAAGAATACTGGAGAGGGTTGCTATTTCCTCCTCCAGGAGAGTTCCCTGACCCAGGGATCAAACCTGCATTTTCTGGGTCTCCTGCATTGCAGGCAGGTTCTTTACCACTGAGCCACCTGGGAAACCCATAGGAACCACAGAAAATAAGCCCCTATCCCTTAAGAAAGTGGCATAACTTCTTAGATTTTCTCTTATTTTGATGAAATTTTCATACCTAGTTATTTCCATTTTAAATATGTTCCTAGATCCCTCCTCATTTAGATGTCCTTTCTGTCTGTCAGTATCCTTTGTAAAGAGTTAAACCCATGGCTGACCACTGTGCCACATCATTGGTACTGATGTGGAGTCTGCAGGACCCTTCTCAGTGATGACATGGAATCTCTGTCTCTCCATTCCAAGCCCACACATCTTATTGCATCTCTTTATTTTCTATTGAGCTTGTAGTCAATTAAAATTCATAATCCCTTTACACATTATGAAGTATTTTCCTATATCCTGTCAATCTAGATTTGGTTGTTGTCTCCAATCTCAATATAAAAATTTGCATTAAATCTGTATTTTTAAATATTTTGTTAGACCATCTTATACTTTCAGGCAATATGTTAGTTTCCTTTTGCTACTTGTAATGAATTGTCCTAAGCTCAGGGTTTTATAACAGCACAAATTTATATCTTATAGTTCTAGATAGCAGAAGTCCAAAATGGGCTTCACTGAGCTAAAATCAAGGTGTGGAGGCACTAGGATAAAATCAGTTTCCTTGCCTTTTCTAGTTTTTAGAGGTTTCTCACATTCCTTGGCTCACCATCCCCTTTTTCATCTTTAAGGCCAGCAGCAAAGCATCTTCAGACTTCACCCTACCTCTATTTCTGTCAGCACATCTCCTTCTCTGACTCTGAAGGGTTCTTATCCTTACACCCAGATCAACCAGGATAATTTCCCCTTCTCAAGGTATTTAAGATAATAACATCTGCAAGTTACCTTTTGCCACATAAGGTAACATATTCATAGGTTCCAGGGAATAGTAGCTGAACATTTTCAGGGGGGAGGGTCGCATTATTCTGTCTTTCACAGTCAGCAAAGATTTTTTGTCCTGATTCTTTCACTTAATATCTTAATTATTCCCATTAATAGTATAACATCTGTCAAATTGGATAACATCAAGTTATTGTTCTTATCCAAATTATTGATTAAAATGTTAATATAGATTGAACACTAAGATCCTTCTTCAGGTTGATGCTGGTTCATTAATGTTAGGTAGTTAGAATAGGAAACAGGAGTCCAGAATGGCGGTGGCTAAAAGACAAGGAAGGGAAAAGCCTGTGAAAATAGAACAAAGGAAGGTCCCAGGACCAGAGTGAGGACCTCAGGTAGAACAAACAGCGCTCCTGGCTAGCCCAATTTACATAGGGCAGGTACAGGGGGAGGAAAAAACATATAAAAAGAGGAGCCAAAGGGCCAGGGATTTCTTCTCTCTCTCTCTCTCTCTCTCTCTCTTTCTTTCTGCCTGCCTCTCCCCGTGCCATGCGCTGGTGCACTCCCCCACTCTCTTCTCTTCGCCTCTTTGGGTCGGCATGCCCTCACGCCTGGAGGATGGATTTTCCTGCTCTTTTCTAAATAAAATAGAGCTGTAACATGGAGTTGTAACACCGATTTGTCTAAGAGCTATAACACGGTCTGTTTGAGACCTGAGAGCTGTGACGCGCCGAGGGCTTTAATGTCCGTCACTCCAAATCTTTGTTGTGATGAGACGGAACTGAGGAGTATACACTGGCCTGACAATTAATAAACACTTTTTATGATTATTCAAATACTTAAAAGTCTATAGAGAGCTTTCCTTTTCCCCTTCCTTCCTTTCTGCCTTTCCTCCCTTCCTCATATAAATCCAATTTGTACAAGTACTCCACTAAGTTCCTAAATATAGGAAGGGAAAATATAGAAACTGTCCCTTTCAACTTGGATCTTATGGTATATTGGTGGAGAAACACTATTCAGAAATTACACTAGTTAATATTAGATGTGGCAGTGCCTGCAAGAGATCCAACTTCAATGTCTTAAACAAAAACCTGTTTGTTTTTTCCCCAAGAGAGAAAACTAAAGAAGGCAGCCAGAGATAGTAGATACATATTTATCTTATTTGAAAGATACACATTTATTTCTGTTTTAAGAAACTTCTTTTTTTTATATTACTACATAAAAAAGTCTAAAGTTACTCAAACTATTTACTCTTTTCTACATATGATGATCTATCACACTCATATTTTTATTAATACACTATTTTCCAAATTTTATTCCCATTGGAGGAGGTCACCATTAACCCCACCATAGAGCTGCCAGAATTTACATAGGACTGGGAAATAGACTCTTGGAGGACACAACAGATCCTTGTACACCAGGACCCAGGAGAAGGGAACACTGATCCCACAGGAGACTTGCCTGTGGGTGTCCGGGAGTCTCTGGCAAAGGCGTGGGTAGGTGGTGGCCTGCTGCAAGGTTGGGGTAGCAGTACATGCATGGAATCTTTTGAGGGAAGTCACCATTATCTTCATTACCTCCACCATAGTTTGGCCCCAGGTAAATAGGAGGGAATATCTTTCCCTTTCTCCTTTGCGTTTCAATTTTCTCCTTTTCACAGCTATTTCTAAGGCCTCCTCAGACAACCATTTTGCCTTTTTGCATTGCTTTTCCATGGGGATGGTCTTGATCCCTGTCTCCTGTACAATGTCATGAACCTCCATTCATAGTTCATCAGGCACTCTGTCTATCAGATCTAGCCCCTTAAATCTATTTCTCAATTCCACTGTATAGTCATAAGGGATTTGATTTAGGACATACCTGCATGGTCTAATGGTTTTTCCTACTTTCTTCAATTTAAGTCTGAATTTGGCAATAAGGAATTCATGATCTGAGCCACAGTCAGCTACCGGTCTTGTTTTTGCTGACTATATAGAACTTCTCCATCTTTGGCTGCAAAAATATAATCAGTCTGATTTTGGTGTTGACCATATGGTGATGTCCATTTGTAGAGTCTTCTCTTATGTTGTTAGAAGAGGATGTTTGTCATGACCAGTGCGTTCTCTTGGCAAAACTCTATTAGCCTTTGCCCTGCTTCATTCCATACTCCAAGGCCAAATTTGCCTGTTACTCCAGGTGTTTCTTGACTTGCTACTTTTGCATTCCAGTCCCCTATAATGAAAAGGACATCTTTTGGGGGTGTTAGTTCTAAAAGGTCTTGTAGGTCTTCATAGAACCATTCAACTTTAGCTTCTTCAGCGTTACTGGTTGGGGCATAGGCTAGGATTACCAAGAGAAATATCAATGACCTCAGATATGCAGATGACACCACCTTTATGGCAGAAAGTGAAGAGGAACTAAAAAGCCTGTTGATGAAAGTGAAAGAGGAGAGTGAAAAAGTTGGCTTAAAGCTCAACATTCAGAAAACTAACATCATGGCATCTGGTCCCATCACTTCTTGGCAAATAGATGGGGAAACAGTGGAAACAGTGTCAGATTTTATTTTTGGGGGCTCCAAAATCACTGTAGATGGTGATTGCAGCCATAAAATTAAAAGACGCTTACTCCTTGGAAGGAAAGTTATGACCAACCTAGATAACATATTAAAAAGCAGAGACATTGCTTTGCCAACAAAGGTCCATCTAGTCCAGGCTATGGTTTTTCCAGTGATCATGTATGGATGTGAGAGTTGGACTATAAAGAAAGCTGAGTGCTGAAAAACTGATGCTTTTGAACTGTGGTGTTGGAGAAGACTCTTGAGAGTCCCTTGGACAACAAGGAGATCCAACCAGTCCATGCTAAAGGAGATCAGTCCTGGGTGTTCATTGGAAGGACTGATGCTGAAGCTGAAACTCCAATCCTTCAGCCACCTCATGTGAAGAGTTGACTCATTGGAAAAGACCCTGATGCTGGGAGGAATTGGGAGCAGGAGGAGAAGGGGACAATTGAGGATGAGATGGCTGGATGGCATCATCAACTCAATGGACATGAGTTTGAGTAAACTCTGGGAGTTGGTGATGGACAGGGAGGCCTGGCCTGATGCGATTCATGGGTGGCAAAGAGTTGGACAGGACTGAGCAACTGAACTGAACTGAAATAGCAGGGAGGGAACACAGCTCCACCCATCAACATAAAATTGGATTAAAGATTTACTGATGGCCCCACCCATCAGAACAAGACACAGTATCCCCCTCAGTCAGTCTATCCCATCAGGAAGCTTTTATAAGCCTCTTATCCTTCTCCATCAGAGGGCAGACAACTGAAAACCACAATCACAGAAAACTAACCAATCTAATCACATGGACTACAGTCTTGTCTAACTCAATGAAACTATGAGCCATGCCATATAGGGCCACCTACTCTCATTGTGGACTGGAGGAGGGACTGGCAAACCACTTCAGTCTTCCTGTCTTGAGAACCCCATGAACAGTATGCAAAGGCAAAAAGATAGGACACTGAAAGATGAACTCCCCAGGTTGGTAGGTGCCCAATATGCTACTGGAGATCAGTGGAGAAATAAACCAGAAAGAATGAAGAGACGGAGCCAAAGCAAAAACAACACCCAGTTGTGGATGTGACTAGTGATGGAAGCAAGGTTCAATGCTATAAAGAGCAATATTGCATAGGAACATGGAATGTTAGGTCCATGAATCGCAAATTGGAAGTGATCAGACAGGAGATGGCAAGAATGAACACTGACATTTAGTAATCAGCGAATTAATGGACTGGAATGGGTGAATGTAACTCAGATGACCTTTATATCTACCACTGTGGGCAAGAATCCCTTAGAAGAAATGGAGTAGCCATCATAGTCAACAAGAGTCCGAAATGCAGTACTTGGATGCAATCTCAGGAACTGGCAGAATGATCTCTGTTTGTTTCCAAGACAAACCATTCAATATCGCGATAATCCAAGTCTATGCCCCAAACAGTAATGCTGAATAAGCTGAATTTGAACGGTTCCATGAAGACCTACAAAATGTTCTAGAATTAACATCCCCAAAAGATGTCCTTTTCATTATAGGGGACTGGAATGCAAAAGTAGGAAATAAAGAAACACCTAGGGTAACAGGCAAATTTGGGCTTGGAGTACAGAATGAAGCAGGGCAAAGGCTGATAGAGTTCTGCCAAGAGAATACACTGGTCGTAGCAAACACCCTCTTCCAACACCAGAGAAGACTCTACACATGGACATCACAAGATGGTAAATGCTGAAATCAGATTGATGGTATTCTATGCAGTCAAAGATGGAGAAGTTCTATACAGTCAGCAAAAACAAGACCAGGAGCTGACTGTAGCTCAGATCATGAACTTCTTATTGCCAAATTCAGACTTAAATTGAAGAAAGTAGGGAAAACCACTAGACCATTCAGGTATGACCTAAATCAAATCCCTAAGCATTATATAGTGGAAGTGAGAAATAGATTTAAGGGACAAGATCTGATAGCAGAGTGCCTGATGAACTATGAATGGAGGTTCATGACATTGTACAGGAGACAGGGAGCAAGATCATCCCCAAGAAAAAGAAATGAAAAAAAGCATAATGGTTGTCTGAGGAGGCCTTACAAATATCTGTGAAAAAAAGAGAAGTGAACAGCAAAGGAGAATAGCAAGGAGAGATAAGAAAGCTTTCATCAATGATCAGTGCAGAGAAATAGAGGAAAACAATAGGCTGGGAAAGACTAGAGATCTCTTCAAGAAAATTAGCTTTACAGAGAGAACATTTCATGCAAAGATGGGCTCGATAAAGGACAGAAATGGTATGGACCTAACAGAAGCAGAAGATATTAAGAAGAGGTGGCAAGAATACACAGAACTCTCCAAAAATATCTTCATGATCCAGATAATCACGATGGTGTGATCACTCACGTCGAGCCAGACATCCTGGAATGTGAAGTCAAGTTGGCCTTAGGACCCATCACTACAAACAAAGAAGTCAGTGGAGGTGATGGAATTCCAGTAGAGCTATTTCAAATCCTAAAAGATGATGCCATGAAAGTGCTGCACTCAATATGGCAGCGAATTTAGAAAACTCAGCAGTGGCCACAGGACTGGAAAAGGTCAGTTTTCATTCCAATCCTTAAGAAAGGCAATGCCAAAGAAAGCTCAAACTACTGCACAGTTGCACCCGTCTCACATGCTAGTAAAGTAATGCTCAAAATTCTCTAAGCCAGGCTTCAGCAATATGTGAACCATGAACTTCCAGATGTTCAAGCTGGTTTTAGAAAAGGCAGAGGAACCAGAGATCAAATTGCCAACATCCGCTGGATCATCAAAAAAGCAACAGAGTTCCAGAAAAACATCTATTTCTGCTTTGTTGACTATGCCAAAGCCTTTGACTGTGTGGATCACAATGAACTGTGGAAAATTCTGAAAGAGGTGAGTATACCAGATCACCTGACCTGCCTCTTGAGAAACCTGTATGCAGGTCAGGAAGCAACAGTTAGAACTGGACATGGAACAACAGACTGGTTCCAAATAGGAAATGGAGTACCTCAAGGCTGTATATTGTCACCCTGCTTGTTTAACTTCTATGCAGAGTACATCATGAGAAACGCTGGGCTGGAGGAAGCACAAGGTGGAATCAAGATCACCAGGAGAAATATCAATAACCTCAGATATGCAGATGATACCACCCTTATGGCAGAAAGTGAAGAAGAATGAAAAAGCCTCTTGATGAAGGTGAAAGAAGAGAGTGAAAAAGTTTGTTTAAAACTCAACATTCAGAAAACTAAGATCATGGCATCTGGCCCCATCACTTCATGGCAAATAGATGGGGAAACAGTGGAAACTGTGGTTGACTTTATTTTTGGGGGCTTCAAAATCACTGCAGATGGTGACTGTAGCCATAAAATAAAAAGACATTTGTTCCTTGGAAGCAAAGTTATGACCAACCTAGATAGCATATTAAAAAGCAGAGACATTACTTTGCTAACAAAGGTCCATCTAGTCGAGGCTATTCTGTTTCCAGTGGTCATGTATGGATGTGAGAGTTGGACTATAAAGAAAGCTGAGTGCTGAAGAATTGATGCTTTTGTACTGTGGTGTTGGGGAAGACTCTTGAGAGTCCCTTGAACTGCACAAAGATCCACCAGTCCATCCGAAAGGAAATCAGTCCTGGGTTTTTATTGGAAGGACTGATGTTGAAGCTGAAACTCCAATACTTTGGCCACCTTATGTGAAGAGCTGACTCATTTGAAAAGACCCTGATGCTGGGAAAGATCGAAGGTGAGAGGAGAAGGGGACGACAGCGGATGAGATGGCTGGATGGCATAACCGACTCAATAAACATAAGTTTGAGTAAACTCCGGGAGTTGGTGATGGACAGAAAGGCCTGGTGTGCTGCAGTCCATGGGGTCACAAAGAGTCGGACACGACTGAGCAACTGAACTGATGTAATACCCCAAAGTTAGCCCTCAAAATAATTGTTATTTTATAGTATCAATTCTTGTTTAGATTTACCTATATGCTGATCAATTTCTTTGCTCATTGTAGTTTCTTATATCCCATTACTAACTTGTGGGTTTAATTTCCTTTCTCCTGAAAATCGTTCTTCAATATTTTTTTTTTTCCATTGAGGGCCTGTAATAGTATATACTTCCTATGTCTTTTTGAATAGATTAATTTTCAATTTTTAATTATATATTAGTTAGGTATAGAATTGCAGCTGATAATTACCCTCATTACTTTGAAGATTATCCAATTGTCAACTGACATCTGTTGTTGATGATGAGAACTCTGATGTCAGTTTAAATGCTGTTCCTTTGTGAGTAACCTATTTTTTCCCCTCTGGCAATTTTCAATATTTCCTTTCTATCTTTTTGGTTCTGTAATTTCATTATGATGTGTCTAGATGTGAATTTCTGTTTATATTTTATTTCCTGAATATGTCATATCTTTCATAAAGAACATGGAAAGTTCTTAGCCATTATCTTCAGATATTCTCTCTCTCATTCACTGTTCTCCTATTCAAAAATCTGTATTAGAAATATGTTGTATTTTCTGATTCTCCCCTCCACATTTCTTAAACTCTCATGTGTGTTTTCCAGTTATGTTTATTTCTGTCCTGCAATTTGGGTAATATTCTCAGAACTGTCTTCCAGTTTGCTAATCCTCTCTTCAGCTATATTTAAAGGGCTCATCCATTGAGTTTTTAATTTTGTTGATTCTGTTTATTTCTAAAAGTTCTACTTGGTTTCTTTTAAGGTAATCTGATCTTTTTTTTAGAGGGAATTTTTGTTTTAGTCATATATTTAATTTTTGTGTTTTAAATTAAAATGTATATTTTATAGTATCAATTTGATAGCTTTATTACCTGAATTCTTAACAGTCTAATTCAACTACTTATTATTTTTTTACTACTTCTTGCTCATGACAGGATTTTTTCCTTTCTGAATTTTATTTTTAGTGTATGTTTATTTATAGGAATCTAGTGCTGGGTTGGAATCTATAGGAATCTATCTCGGTTGACTACTTGATCTTCAGAGATTTTGTGTTTGCTTCTTCCAGACATCCTAGGGATTTCATGGGGATGGAACTGCTTTTCATGAGAATCATTCAAGAGTGAATGAAGCCCAGATTTGCATAAAGGCAAGTGAATGATTAAACATTCTCAGAGATTAATTTCTTCCTGTATCTAGATCATAGATGGAGAAAGAAGGTAGTTAAGCATCATTCTTTTCTACTCTTGCACAAAGGGTACATCCTATGATCTTGGCATTAAGAAGAATGATAAATTCCAGCTCCCTAGCCTTAGGGGATAGTTTTCCTGGCCCCATGTGAGCATTAAAACCTGAGTTTCTTAATTCTTGAGTTTTAGAAACCCCTAATGTTATGAGACCATTCAAAACATATCCTTTAACCTTGCTGGAAACTCAACCAACTTCTTTCACATAATGGAAAAATAGATAAAAATAGAGAAACAACATTTTGAAGAAACTTAAGCTTTCTATTGAGTGTTACTGTATTTAATTCTCAGAGAAACTGTTAAGACAAATATAATTCTCATTTTACAGATGAGGAAAACAAAGCCTTAGGTTCAGTAATTTTCTCAAAGTTACACAGCTAGTAAATTGCATAGACAGACTTTAATCTTAAGTTTGATAGATGCCACAGTTCAAGCTTTCTTTCATTGTGTATATATTTTAACATAAAACCATCAAATATTGTAAAGCAATTACCATCCAATTAAAATAAATAAATATTTTTTAAAAAAATGCTACACTTTCCATCTTAGAAAATATGCCTTCCATCATCTGTGCTTCCCATCAGCTAATGCCCTCATTCTCAACCTAATTACAAAACAAAGGTTTTTGAAAGATTGATGTATTATGACTCCTATTCAATCCTCTTTACTATCAAACTTCCCCTCCCATTGTACTCCAAAACCAGTTCTTCTCTGGTCTCCAGTGAATGTCCTGTCTGCTACACCTATGGCCCTTATCTGCTTTGATTTTGGCAGAATTTTTTTTTTTGTTGTTGTTGTTCCTTGACTTCTTATTGGAGGACTTCCTCCTTTGACTTCTTGAGTTCCACTGATTCTTCATTTGCTCCTTTTCTTTACGTCTCTTCTTCTTTTCCACTTTCAGAGCGTCTTTTCCCCCTTTTCCTCACATTCTTCTTGACCCTTACTTTACTCTTTTCATTTCCTGATGGTCTCACCCATGGCTCTGACCTCTACCTCTAAGCAGGTGACTTTCGAATTTCTGTCTCCAGCCTGGACCTCATACTACAACTTCAGATCCCTATGTTCAACAACATACCAGACATCTCCACAGGATGACTCACAGATATCTCAAATTCAATGTACCCAAACCTCTACTTCCTCCTAAAACATGCCTTGATCCCATAAGAGAAAACACTATCAGTTCGCATTCATGCTTAGATCTCTGGTCTTCCCATACTTTCCACGGCTTCAACATCACCTAACAAAATTTCTCAGCCCATAACTTATTCTAAGTTTCCACTTAGGTCCTGTGGTCTTGCTTCCATGATTTTACTCTTGCTATTGCCTTTTTTCTTGAATGCTCTTCTCGTTTTTGGTTTTCAAATCTTAACCAATCTTCAAATTCCACCTCAAATTTAGCTCCAATATGCACCATTCCTGATCTCTGTCTCCTTTAAACAAACTTCTTACTACACTGTAACAGATGCTGTCACTGCACATATCCTTTTGCCCTTTACATTTTAGTGCATTCTGGCTCAACTTCCAACCAACAGCACTCACACTTATTTTCCTGTGGGGTTTCTCTGATTACCGTAGCTTTGTTCTCTGTGTTAGTGGCTAGAAGTATTGGGGTATTAACACTCCTTGAAAATAACTCTCAACCAATAAAATACCCAGATCCCTTACTCTTGGGTAAAATAACTGAAAGAGTGTCTTCTGTTGGCCCCCACAAAGCCCCCAGTAGAGTTAAACTCTAGTGGCCCACAATTGTAGCTAGCTTGTAAGGGCACCCAATGACTGGTCTCCATTTCCTGTCTCATGCCCCCCCTCCAATACAGGCTTTTTCAGAAAACACCTCTCAAATAAACTATCTCACTTAAATCCTTGTCTCAGGTTCTGCTTCTGGGAAACCCCAATTAGGATGCATGTGGTCTGTGGCTCTCGCGGCACTCTTGACATTTGGAGGAACCAGACTGGCCTTTAATTTCCTTCCCTAGCAATGGTTCAGCTTCTGCCCATCAAGGATGAGGAAATGACAGTTTAATAGAGGCTTTGGAGGTTACAGAAAAATAAGCTAGGTCCTATTCATGGTGTGTCCTGTATGTCAGAAGGAGGATGCTGGACTCTCGTAGCAGGCTTGTGGGTACTACTGGAGCCATATGTGGAGGAGAACACCCAGGGAAGAAAGGCAGGGGTCTGGTGATGTAGAGACCAGCCTGGAAAGGCACAGATAAAAATCAATGACAGAGAAATGGCTCCAGAAAGCCAAAATGAGACAGGTGAATCTGAGAGTCAAGAGTGGAGAAGAGGGGAAGATTTATCCTAAAAAAGCAAAGGATAAACCTTAAAGAATCCTACCACAATCTGAACATGTCAATTTCATCTCTGTCCCAAGTAAGCCCCACTTTACTACTGCAGCCTCGCAAGTTTTCTCCAGGCCAGTATCGAGCACAGAGAGCTCCATGCCCTGGGCACTTGCCAGCCCATCAGCACCTATTCTTGGTGAACCAGTGCCTTTTCTGGGAGCCCAGGACTTCTCCAGGGACTAGATAGCAGGACTCCTAGATAGCCTAGACTAGATAGCCTCCTTAGTGTCCTTACCCCCTACATCAGGCACTTTCTAAATGTCTGTTCTGTTGTTACCCCAATCTTTACCTCTGAGTTGTTCCTGACTCATGCTGGTCATCTCCTCTCTGTCCCTCCAGGACAGGCCTGGCAGTCCAGTGGGGCTAGAGACCTTCTGAATGAAGAGAGTATTTCAGGCCCTCAGTGCTGCCCTCTACGCTCCAGCAGTCTGGGATCGTACACACTGCACACTCCTTCCAACAAATATCCCAAACTCATCCGTATTCACCTCACCTGCAATGCAGAGGCCCTGGTCCAGAGCAGGTTTGGAATGTGTCAGGATTGACCAAGGGGATGGGAGCAATGCCAGAAGGCCAGGCCTTGGGCCAGCATTTGACTGGGGTGCCTTCCTACCTGCCCCAGAGACAAGGATCTCAGACAACTCTCGCCCAGCCTGCCCAGGGCTGAAAACGTGAATTCTGCAGAAAGGTTCCAGCTCTATAATGATAAGTGGTGTTGTAGGGAGGCAGATGGGGAGCAGAGTGGAATAAAGAAGTTTGTGAAGCTTTTGAAGAATTGGTCCCGGGAACGCTGCCCACTAACCCAGAGCTTTAAACTACATAGAAGCTGTGTAGCTTCAAAGTAAGGCACCCAAAAGGACATTATTGAAAGTCAATTTAACAAGACAGTTTTGGTCACCTGCTCTAGACCATCTGTGACAGAAACAAGGGAAGAAGATATTTTTACCACATGAGGGAGACATCCTTATTATCTTTTCCCTCCGGCTCCCTAGATCCTTCCCCCAACCCTGGGGTTAGAGGCAGAGGAGACCCTTCTCTTGGGAAAGGTTCATCTCTCTTTCCGTGTCCCTTACTCAGACCTGGTTCCTTGTTCCTTGTCATCCCTTACATCTCGGCTCTGATTCCATCTCCCCACAAGGACTCTCGGTCTTCATCAGGCCCCCCTTCATCATGTCCCCATATCACTCCCGGAATGATATTATATATTTACTTGTCCATTCTCTCCTCTTCTTTCTTCCTGTATTCCTAGGAAAAGTCAAATCTCTTCTCTCAAGCCCTGCCACTAGAATGCACCTCAGGACTCAGATCATGGCCAAGAAAGCCAGAGGGGAAGAGGCATCAATGAGGAGTAGCAGGCCTGTGGGGAGGGTGGGAGGGGTGGAGGCTGGGAAGGGCTGTGGCAGGGGTGGAGCTGTGGTGAGTGACCCCACCCAGCAAACCACCTCCTTCCAGTCACTCTTCCTGGAGTGTCCCCTCGGCAGGGACTTGGTTTGGATGAGAGGCCCCCTGGGAGAGGCATCTCAGGCCTCAGGTCCCAAGCCTCAATTCCACAGACCTGACTTGAAAACCACAGGCCTGAGAGAAGTTGGACAGTTTTCCCTGGTGCTGACTGTGAAGCTGTGATTACTCAGGGCTCCTGGCGAAGCTTCTGGCAGAAATCCTAGGAAGTGACTGGTATGGTAATTAGAGTGACTGAGCAGTCCAAGCCCCAGTTCAGATCTAGGGTGGAGTCATTCCCATTGTTCTGCTTCTCATCTCCTCTTTTTGGCCACAGGCGGAACATCTATCGGCCTCTAAAGGCCGGAGTTTGACCCCGATTCTTAGCGTGACTAGGATTCCCACTGTTCCCCAATATCTGGTCTCCTCACCTTCTAGGCAAATGAAGATTGAACTTCCCCAATCCCTATAAATTAAGCATGGTCACATGGCTGGGTTTGGCCAGTGAAATGTGAGCAGAAGGAAGGTCCACCCACTTCTGGGTAGAAAATTAAATTAAGCTCTCCATCTTTCTCTCCCATTGTTGTGGTGACCATGCAGGTGCCGTTGATAAGAAAGTGCAACATAAAGACGGTATGTAGAAGGAAGACCCGTCCAGCAGAGTCACTCTGACTTTTGCTATGTAAGTCACTGATATTTTAGGGCTATTTTTCACTGTATCATAATCTGGCCTGTTCTGACTGATACCAAGCTGAATCCAATGTACCTTCTAGGGGTATGGGGTGGGAAGGGAAGAAAAGATAGAGGAACCGCTTCCAGAAGGTTTATAAAGCAACTGGGAGAAATGGAATAGTTAGATTTAGTTCTTATCAGCAAGAAGAAACTAAGTAGAAAGTTGAAAGTGAGAATAATTTTGATGAATAGTGAATGTGTAGCTAGAGAGATTTCCAAAAGCTCTGGGAAAAATATTCGTTCATTAATTCAGGCATTTGGTCTATTTATTTGTCCAACGGTTACTTACTGAGTGCCAGGCATGATGCTATGATGTAGGATGCCAACATAGAAGGTGAAGCTACCCCTTGAGAAGTTTGTAGAGAACAGAGGCCTTTACAACTTAGAATCCCAAGGGAAATGCTGCCCAGAGAATCTTGAATGGCCATGATAGTGAAAGGAAAAAGGAAGAGCTCAAGGTTAGAAGTAAGAGGCAAGGACAGATGCAAAAGGTGGAGAGAAGCTCACAGCCCAGGTTGAGAAAGTTCAAAGTGGTCAGGGATTCTGCAGACACTTACTGAGCATCTGTTGTGGGCTAGACATTGTTCTAGATGTCAGGAGGATGTAAAGGGAAGCAAAGCCTGGGGCCAATCAACATGCAATATTGGTTTAATAACGTATTGGTGAGCATCAATGTGGTAAGTATATGATAAAAAATATGAATAGGGGTTATTATGGAGTGAGTGACTCTACCCGGGCACTGGAAAAAGGCCTTGGGGTGTGAAGACTGAATAGGAGTTTACTGTTCACTACTCATTTGTTCATTAAATCTCTCTTCGGGGCCCTGGTAAACCTAGATGCGGACTGTCTGGAAGGGGCTCCACCCAGATGCAAGGGCCCAGGGCCAGGCTGAGTCAGGGGCATCTCAGTAGCACTGCTGCCGTGGGACTCAGCATCCTGGTTATAGGGCGAAGCCACCAGCCAGAGTGAAAAACGGTTGCTTGAGGTGAGGGCTTTGAAAGGAGACAACACAAGGTCAAAATGTGAAAAAAACCAGGGTAGGGTCAGAAAGGGGAAGCCTTTAGGGAGAGGCCTGAACCATGAACCATGGCAGGACGAGGGAGCAACTCATCACTCTGAGAATGGTCCGTGAGAGGCTATGTCCCAAGGTATAAGCTTGGGTTCTGACCATGGGTCTGGATGAGTATTAGGCAGTGACCAAGACCTGCGCTTCCCTGGCCAGGCCAACAGATCACCTGACTCACACCTTAAGAAGATCTGAGAGCTGCCAGGGCCTCCTGAAAGGCCTCAGAGGAGGTCAGACTCCAAAGGCCCAGCTTCTGGGGGCCCAGGAACCTTGTTCCCAGACTTCCTTACTCTTAGGCCAGGCCTCCAAGGCTGTCAAGGCCATTTTCACATGTGTGTGTGATTTCTTGGTTTATGTTGGTCTCTTTCTGTCTTTAATTAAATTCCTTTTGGAAAAAAAAAAAATCCATCTTTGCAGAACCAAGGGATGAAAAGCTTTCAATTTTGTTTTTGAGTTTTGTTTTCACCCCCTCCATGCTATGGTTTCAGGGCCCTTCGTGACAGATTTTCATGCTTTTGGGGACAGCAGGCACCTGATTGAACTGTGTGTAGTGGGGAGGGGTGTTGAGCGAGGGAAGTACGCGAGGCCGGACAGGTGGACAAGCCAAGGAAAATCTCTTCCTCTCAGCTTTCCCAAATGCCCACCTCTGGGAGCTTCCCGGAGAACCTGAGCCCCAAACACCCTTTGCTGTCAGCCCTGACTACCTCCACTTAGGCCCCCACCCTCCCAGCCTCTCTCCTCTCCTCCTGTGTGGCCACGTCCTAGCCTGGACATTCCATCTTCAAAGGAAGAAGACAAAGCCTGCTTGTTGCTCTGTATTTGTCTTGGGAGCTCCTGTTCCTAGGAGAGCCTTCTGGTCTCCCAGGCCAGGAATAGCACTGAGTCTTCGGGGCCAGCCAGCCTGCTTGCCCCGCCAGACCTTCTGAATTGCTTGTTTTTATTAAAATTCTTCTGCACGCGCAATCCCGGACGGTGTGTGGATCTTGGATGAGGTGGTGTGGGGGGACCTGGGGAGGGCAAGGCCTCAGGCTTATTCGGCCTAGTGTTTATTTGGCCTGCCTTTCCAGAGCAGGAGAGAATGGAAGCCCATAAAAGCCACCCGAGACTGGTGTCTCAGAGTGTGCTGGGGTGTGACAGGGGCCCTGTCAGGCCTCGCCGGGCTCTGGGCTGCCAGCCCCTGACGTTACAGGAAACGCTCAGGAGAGCTGTGGGGGCAGAAAGAGGACAGGGCCCAGCCCCGTGAGGCGAAGCTTAAAGGAACCGTTTCCTCTCAGCTCTTACCTGCAGACTCCTGCAGGAGGACTGCCGGCTTGGCAGCTGTCCCCTGGCCACAAGCACTATTCTGAGGCAGGCGGGGGCTGCCTGGG
Source organism: Muntiacus reevesi (assembly GCF_963930625.1). Taxonomy (NCBI): domain Eukaryota; kingdom Metazoa; phylum Chordata; class Mammalia; order Artiodactyla; family Cervidae; genus Muntiacus; species Muntiacus reevesi. The sequence goes on from NC_089251.1 coordinate 89,121,969, forward strand.
ACAACTTCAGCCGTACGAGCGTGTTGTGAGAAACGCTGGGCTCCTGGCTTCCATTTTTTTCTCAAGTCCTGGCCCGTTCCCAGGCTCTGATCCCAGTACTCTGCAGGGCTACATGTGTCACCTTCTCAGGCCCAGATACTCCTCAGTATTCCCTTATCTGGTCTTGGAAGGTAGCACTGGTCCCCAAACTCCAGAGTCATTTGATTCTGTGTGGTTGGAGTCGTGCGGAGAAAATTCTGTTCCCGTCATTCTAGCCCATTTACCTGGAGATTGGTTTCTTTCTTGCCCACTGATCTCTATTCTCCTGGGAGGGCCTTGGGGAGACAAGCTGGGGGCTTTTAGCTGAAGGGTGCCCTTTGCCATATCACAGGTGAAGACCTAGCATTATGCTCCCAACAGTCTGGACTCTGCGCCCGTGCAGAGGTGACCACCCCATTAGACCTGCAAGGGGATGTGGTGGAGGGCGCAGGGGTGGGGGAGCAGTTTTTGAGTCAGGAAATTGCAAAAGTTCCAGTGTCTGCAGCCAAAGTCTCAGTGTGGAAAATTTCAGGCTCCAAGCAGGGTTCCAGAGGAGGGGGAAAGGAGCCTTGGGCCCAAGATGCTTGTCCCGGGCTTCCCAGACCTGGGCCGTCCCGCCAGGGGAGGAGGTGTGGTGCGGGCACACGGCAGTATGCTCCGGGGCAGAAACCCAGGGAGTGAAGGACTGCTAACTCACATACCTTCCCTGCCCTCACACCAGGTAGAAAAAAAAATACAGAAGGATCCTAGCTCCTAAAGGAAGGCTGTAGAGGAACCCCAGACCTTAGTGTTCAAAGGAAACTGAGGCACAATGAGAAAGAATTTTCTCTAGACCAGACCAGGGTTTCAGTGTGGGGATGGCCTCTCCCATGTAAGGGGTGAGCATCCCAGCAGGCATAGGAAGGGGTGTAGTCCTGGGGGAAGATTTAAGGAGTGGTGGTCTGGGCGGAGGGCTCTTCCCTTCCCCTTGGATTCACTGCTGGGCCCTTCACTAGAAAAAGCTGAGGCTCAGGATATCCAGGAAGATGAAGGGATGAAATGAAATGGGGAATGGGGTGCCAGCCATAGAGGCCAAGAGTGGCTGCAGCTTTGGCCGACCTGCCAGCCTAGACCCCAACCCTGCCTGGCCCAGCCAGCACTGCTGCGTCCCCTGCAAGGGCCCTGCTCTGCTTGGTGGCCTTGCTCCAAGTGGCAGGGCTCCCACCTGTCATCAGGAATCACCAGGGCCCCACAGGCACCGTGCTGACCCTGCGTCCGGTCCCGGGACCATTTGACCGGACCTGGGGGGAGCCGCCCGCCGCCACCACCAGCATCTCCGCCGCCTGCTCGGGCCTCCTCGGGGCTCCTGGAGCCAGGCCGAGAGCGTGCAGCCTGCCGGCTTGCGGCTGGGGATTTCACTCGGAGCCGCTACATTTGGAACCCATTATTTAATCATTAATTTCCTCCTCTCATCGACCCCTTCCACCCCGCCTCAGCTCGGCGCCCCCGCCCCAGATTAGATCTCCACGTGGTGCTTTGCAGTGATCCCTGACAGGGGCTTCTGTGCTGGGGATGGGGAGGCAGGGAGGGGAGTGAGCCAGCGGCTAGGGCTGTCCCAGGCCTGCTCAGCGGAATGGGGCAGCCCAGGCCCTGGATGTGTGGGACTAGAGGGTCCAGAGTGTCCAGACCCTGGCTGCAGAACTCAGGGTACAAGTTGTGGCCTGCCTGGGGCAGTCAGAGGAGGGAGCCTTCCCCAAGGCAGAGGGAGTCTAGCCAGCCCTGCTCTGGCACTTTTGCAGGCCAAGGGTTCCTGAAGCTCCTCTACGGTGGGGGAGCCTCCACAGCGGGATGAGACTCAGCGTGCCTCTTTCTGACCCCATCCCCTGCCCCCTTCTCCCCCGGGGGCTTCATGGAGGTAGAGAGAAGGGGAGCAGGGTGGGGAGACCTATGCTTGGTAAGGCTGTGGTTAGTGACCTCCACTGTTCTGAGGACCCACCACCATCCCTGGCCCTGAGTCCAGCCAGCTAACAGGCCCATCCCTCACCCCAGGGAGCTCCCAGTCCAGGTGAGGAACAGAGACTCACCAGGAGCCTAGACCTGGCAGGGCATGCAGAGCACTGGAATAGTCCCAGGGAGCCCGGGGTCGCTGGGGCTAAACCAGGGAAGCAGAGCCTCTGTTGGGCTTCTCGGGACGTGAAAGCAGGTGAGGTTGAGGGTGCACAGCCTTCCCCTGCTCCTCCACATGCCCTTCATTATAGGCTCTAAGACCTGAGGAGTGGCCATGACCACAGCATGTCCCATTCCTGGGGAGAGGCAGTCCTGAGGACTGTGCACCTTGGGAGGGAGGAAAGGCCGTGAAACCAAAGACAGAGGGGAGGAGAAAGCATTTGCCTGCATGCTTGCTTAGTTGCTCAGTTGTGTCCAGCTCTGTGACCCTTTGCACTGCAGCCCACCAGGCTCCTCTGTCCCTGGGATTCTACAGGCAATAACAATGAAGTGGATTGCCATGCCTTCCTCCAGGGGTTCTTCCTGACCCAGGGATTGAACCGGCATCTCCTGTGTCTCCTGAATTGCAGGAGGGTTCTTTACCAGCTGAGCCATTGGGGAAGCCATGGAGAAAGTTTTAATGGGAGTCTACTCTGGGACTTTCTATGTGCTAGGTTCTTTACTGCAATCATCATCCTTGTCATCAGCAGTAATGGCATAGCTAACCTTATACAGTGCGTTTATGTGCAACAGTGTTCTAAGCAATTTACATCTGGACCAGATGTAAATCCTTCCAGCAGACCAATGATGGAAGCACCATTATTTTGGTTACATTAAGGATGGGGACATTGAGGTTCAGAGATATGAAGTAACTTGGTCTAAGTGGGAAGAGGCAGGATGAGGAACTGAAGTCCGTGCTCACCCCAGCACCTGGAGAGTTTCTGGATGTCAAGGTTATCTGGGCTCAGTCTGAATGCAGGTTGCCATTATTCTCCCTTCCCCCCCCAGCCTTGGGGAAAGCTGACCAGCCCAGGATGCACTGGCAGAGCTCCGCAGGAAATGGAGAAGGGACAGGGGCCCATCACCCTACTCACAGCAGCATGCCTTCTGCATCCCCCATCCCGAACCCTCTACCTTCTTCCAAGGCCCAGTTCAGCCTTCTCTCTCATCCCCAATCCCTTCTCTGAAGTCTTCATAACTCTCAAAGGCTGAGACCCATCACTTGCCCCTGCTGTTCTATAGAAGTTCCCTGTAGATGAGATTTTCTTTACCCAGAAGCCCTTGAGAGCAGGAAAAACATCAGAAGAACCACCTGGGACTGGAGGCCAGGATGCTCAGGTCCGGCTCTTGGTCTCACCGCCTCACCACTACCTGAGGTGTATAAACAGGGGTGGGAACCCCAGGGACAGGCCTGTCTCTCTTTCTTCACATATTCTCTAACTGCACTAGTTGCAGGTTGCCATCTGAGCCTCTGGATGGACTTTTATCCTTTTTTTAAAAAATTTTTTTCCTTCTTAGCCTCTGAACCCCTTTCCTATGCTTGAAGGAATCCCTGACTGAATGAATCCTGGTGAAAGACAGGTCCTATTTCTTACTGCAGATGCTGGAGTCAGATACTTACTTTCTGTGCAACTGATTCCAGAGCATCTGACCAGGGCCTATTGGAGGCACCCTGCCTGGACTTGAAACCCAGGAAAGAGAAGAACTACTCTGGTGGTGGCTGGTGCCAGCAGCAGGGGCAGTTGTGGTACCAGTCTGCAGGGCAGCAGGTGTTAGAATTCCTTCTGCTGCATGCTTTGGGCTGTTCTCTGACTTTTCGACCTCCCCTGCTGCCTGTTGTCTTCTGAGTCTATCTTTTCAACTCTGGGCAATTCTCAGAAACACTGAATAGACTTTCTCAGCTTAAATCAGTCAAACTAAGTTTTTGTTGCTTGCAACCAGCACAGTCTGGATTCTCAAAGCCTTCTTTGCCCATCTTACACCCACACTGTGGAGTCTACTTGGTTTGCAGTCAGATATGTAGGGACAAGTCAACAAGTTGACATTATTTCCAGTATTGGTTTCCCAAATCAGACACCTTTTCTTTCTAAGAAGACTCTAGGGGGGTGGGGGCGGGGGAAAGGACACATGATGTAATGGATGAGGAGAGGCTTCAGCATATTTAGAACTAGGGTTGAGATCCTACCCTAGATTTTCACAAGTGATATATTGCTAGCCTTTTTGAGAAACGGATCTTTAAATCTACAGAGTAAATATAACAAAACATGCTTCATATGAGTTGCTTCAAAGACTGATTAATAAACTAATGAATTCATTATTAATGAACACAAAGTGCCTAAGTATGCTTGACATATAATAGGCACTCAATATTTACTTATCCAGCTAGTATTTTCTAATCATTGGTTCCAATTTTCACTCCTCTCTATGTCTGTGCACTTTGCCATGTGATTTTGTGGGTCCTCCCACTAGAAGATGAGTACAGTTTGCCAGCCCTCAACTGTTTGGGCTCTTCTACATGACTTGCTTTGGTTAATGGACTGTTAGCAGATTTGGTGCAAATGAGATGTGATGCAGTTCAGTTCAGTTGCTCAGTCATGTCTGTCTTTTTGCGACTCCATGGACTGCAGCATGCCAGGCTTCCCTGTCCATCACCAGTTCCCGGAGCTTGCTCAAACTCACATCCATCGAGTCAGTGATGCTATTTAACCATCTCACCCTCTGTTGTCCTCATCTCCTCCTACCTTCAATTTTTCCCAGCATTAGGGTCTTTTCCAGTAAGTCTGTCCTTTGCATCAGGTGGCCAAAGTATTGGAGCTTCAGCTTCAGCATCAGTCCTTTCAATGAATATTCAGGGCTGATTTCCTTTAAGATTGGTTTGATCCCCTTGCATTCCAAGGGACTCTCAAGAGTCTTCTCCAACACCACAGTTCAAAAGCATCAATTCTTCAGTGCTCAGCTTTCTTTATGGTCCAACTGTCACATCCATACATGACTACTGGAAAAACCATAGCTGATGTAAATAGAGACCTGAAATGTGCTTGTACAGTTGAGCTTGTCCCCTTGTGATTCTACTGTCATTATAGGAGAACATACCTGGGTTAAGTGCTAGCCATAGAAGGAAGAGATGTGGGGGGATCGGGATGGGGAATACGTGTAACTCTATGGCTGATTCATGTCAATGTATGACAAAGCCCACTGAAATGTTGTGAAGTAATTAGCCTCCAACTAATAAAAAAAAATTAAAAAAAAAAAAAAAGGAAGAGATGTTTATGGAGTTGATCCATCTGCAGCTTGGAGCTAAGGTCAGCTGATCCTCAGATGCATGCATGTAAATGAATGACCTTTTGTAAAAACCATTCAGCTTGGGGATGATTTGTTATGCAGCACAGTAGTGACAGTTGTTGACTGACACCCTTAGTAACAAGAAGTTTAAAGAAGCAATCCAGGAATGACAGAGTCTGGCCTCCAACGTGCTATTAGAGACCCAAGCTTTTGCTACCTCTCTGCTTTGCTATCCTTAGTATATAACATTTGACTCCATTGTTTCAAAGTATGGATCTTGTACCTCTGAAGATCATGTCCATGTTCTAGGCAGGAAGAAAGATGAAAGGTGAAGTGTGAGAGTGAAGGGCAAAAGCTGAAAAAGAACATGCTTATTAAGCCTGTTCCTTCAATAAACTTTCCCAGAAGTCCTACCCACTACATATTTTATATTATATATATTATGTGCATGCATGCTTAATCACTCATTCATGTCCTCCTCTTTGTGAACCCATGGTCTGTAACCTGCTAGTCTCCTCTGTTCATGGGATTCTCCAGGCAAGAATATGGAGTGGGTTGCCATTCCCTTCTCTATATACATTATATTATCCCACTTATGCTTTATGATCCAAAACACTGTTGTAATATGACCCTAGATGCAAGAGATTCTGTTAAAGCTGAATATTTAAAATGCATCACATTGTGTCTTTGAACAGATTTGAGCTTCTGTAGGGAAGAGGAGGAGACTATCTGCCTTGGATTTGTTGAGAAGTTATTAATATAATGTGCCAGGTAGTATGCTAAGAGGTGGAGATGCAGCTGGCCCTGGGCTCCCGGCTGAGTGTGAAAGAGAGGTGAGCACAACAGGGATTCACATTCTTCCCTACTGTCCTGTGGGAAGGAGCATCTTGGTTCTGCTCTGTCAAGTGTGAAATGGGTGTGAGGAGATTTCCTTCCCCAGCAGCCCATCCCTGGGATAGTGCAGTGTTCATGGGGGTCCAACTGTTTTGAGTTGGATGGGGATTGAGGACACGGAGCACAGAGGAGGCCTCCCTCTCCCTGGATGGCCAATAGGTAGCATTCTGTCTGTGGCCCATAGCAGATGCTGTCAGATAGCAGAGAGCTCCTAGGAGGTCCACTCAAGTAGAGATCAGGGAGTTTGAGGTTGTACCAGCTTGGCTCCCACATGGCTGCCTGCTGTTGGCAATGAATGCTGCCTACCAAGGGGCCAGACTTTTCTAGATGCTGATCCCACCCTTGGACACTCTGATCCTCTGGGTTCAGTGCCCTCCTTCTGTTCAGGCCCCACTCCTCACCTCATGCCTCCCTCTCACTCCTTTCGCTTTAGTCTGGGGCATTCTAACCACATTCATCACTTCTTCCATCCTCTCAAGATCTATGCTTTTAATTCTCTAAAGTCTATTTCTGCTTTTTCTACTGAAGCAAGCTTTCCTGGAGGCATACATGACTCACAATCTAGTTTCAGTGAGAGAAAGCCATGGAATGAAAATAAATACTGAGATAAAAGTGTACATCAATGCAGATGCTGAAATCCTATCATTCACATAAGCGATCAGGTTATTCCAGTATAATGTGACAAAAGCTAGGGAGGCCTAACCCAGCTAGAGATGCCTAACTTAGCCCATGGGAAGGGAGGGAGGGCAGAGACTGAAAAATTCATTCAGTTATCATTATTCATTGGCACCTAGTCGGTGCCAGGCGCTGTCCTTGGTGCTGGTATGAGAGGAGTTAATCGGGTGCATGACAGAGGGTACTTTCCTGGCAGAAGGGACAGCCAGTGGGGGCGGGGGGCAGGGAGAGAGCAGGACACTCAGATAATTATGAGTGGTGTGAAGTGGGTGCAGGAACATGGGTAAAGCGGGGGTGTTAGGACATGGTGTTGGAGCAGTAAGAAGGCACCTGGTCTGGTAGGACCTTTGGGAACATACTTGGAAACTTGACCTCTATCCTGAGAGCTGAGGAAAAATATTGATAGGTTTTGATGCAAAGCAGGTATTAATATCTGAAGGGAGGAAGAGGGCTCTGGCTGTGATGTGGGGAGTGGCTCTGAGAGGGCCTGGGGTGCACACGGCAGGGTTGGTTAAGAGGTTTTGCCATCTGGTATTTCAGGGCTCCCACTCCGCCCGGAAGCGTGGGCGTGAGAGAGGGGGTGGGTGAGAGAGGCAGTGAAGGCAGAGGAGCTCTGGTGTGTCTGCTCCTCCTTTTCAGAAAAGTCAATAGGGCAGACTTTCTGCTCCTTCCGATACCCCACTGCCGTATTTTCCTTCTTGGGACCCAGGTCCAGCGTTCCTCAGGGTAAGACCTATGCAGGTGTGGGGAGATGGGGGTGGGGGCCGAAGAGAGTTCTAGGCTAGAAGGAGTGGGCACACGGGACTGGGGAGCCCCAAGCACCAAGCTCCTCCCCCCAGGCCAGTCCCCGCCTTCCCTCTCCTGCCCTCCGCCAGCCTCGGTGCCCTCCTGCCCCTGGGGACTCCTCCCCAGCCTTAGGTGTCTCCATTCAGCCATGTTCAGGCTCTAACCTCCCAGGAGCCCACTGTGGGGAGACCAGCTCTCAACCTGCCTTCTCCCACTGCTCTGAGGCCAGACAGGACGCCCTTTTCCTTGGCTCCCTGGTCCAGGGCCTCCTGCAGATCTCTGCCCATGGCCTCCTTCTGGCCTTCACGACATCGCTTCATTTTCTTTGGCTGTTGCTTTTTCCTCTTTCCACATACCTGGTTGGCTTCCAGGATCAGCCGAGGCTCAGACTTGGCTACATGGAAATAGAGATAGACACAGTCTCTCTATTATTTAATTTAGTGAAAAAAATTTTTTTTAAAGAAAGGAGAATTCTTGGCTAGGTTGGTACCTCTTAAGCCAGGATAGCCTACCAAAGACCCTGGGAGCTTGGATGGGAAGTGGCCGGCAAGGATCCCCTTTCCAAGCTTGAAGGGCCTCCCTGCCCCCGCCTCAGGTCTTCTCCTCTGGCAGGCTCCAAGCCTCTCGGCTGCCCTCTGCCTCCCACCTCCTGGGCCTCTCTTGCTCCCAACCCCCCAGGGCTGCAGTCCTTGCCAAGGCCTGGCAGTGACACATTGCTTAGCCCCCGCCTGGGGCCCTCCCAGCTCCAGCGACCTCTGGATGCCCCCCCAGGCCCACCACACACAATGGGCTGTTCCAGCCGAAATTCCCTTGCACTCTGGAAAGAGGAAATGAGAGCAGGGGTGGGGGCAAGGGATAGCAGAAAAAATAAAATGAGATGTAACCAAGTCCTGGAAGGAGTGAGAGATGAAGGAGGAAGGAGACGAGGATTAGCTGGCTTGGTTAGGGGCTATTCCTGGGGCCATGGCAGTGGGTCTTGTCAGGTCATACCCAGCCAAAAATGGGTACCCACACCACCCCTGGGACAGTGTCTAAAGGCAGATCTTACTTTGGTCTGGGCTTGCATGAGTCTTCAGCCCTGCCTCCTCTTGAGTAAGCATTACCATCCATGAGAGCTGGCCAAAGTACCTGAAGTGTTGGAGGTGCCCGAGGAAGCCGGGGATGTGTCTGGGCTGCATGGCTCCACAGGAGGAGCTCTGGCACGGTGGCCCTTACCACAATGCCCTAGCAAGCTTGGCATCCCTGGCCTCCCCTCACTCTCTGATCCCCGATTCCCAGCACTGCACTCTTGGGGCCTTTCACATTCCACTGCCCTCTCCCTTCCCCAACAAAAGCATTCCACCCTCTAAATTCCACAGCACCTTTTCATTTTGCATGTTTATTAACCAACTACATCTTTCCAAAATGCATCATGGTGATTGGGTAACTACTATATTTTCTCTACAAAACTGCAGCTCTTGGGGAATGGGCTCTGCTCCCACCAGTGGGGCTCCCTGATGTCGCCAGCATCAGGAGCAGAGCAGATGTCCTACTGCTCACCTGAGTGGAGGCAGAGCCACCGGAGACCAACCCAACCCCAGGCCTAGGGGCCCAGGGGACATCAAACCCTCACCAACCTAAACAGTGGTAGAAAGAGTACTGGATCATTGCTTAATGAATTGAGTGAATTTATAAAAGCAGTGCATTAAATTAACCTATGCTAAGATATAAATGACTAAGAACCTAATTAGTCTCCCCAGACAAAATGCTCCTATTTGTGATGAAAATGCTTAATAAATTAGGGAGAGGGAAATTTCCCCAACCTGAGAAGCTTGGTAGGGGTGATAGAAATCTTCTAAAGCTGAGTTGTGGTGGTGATTGTGCAACGCTATGAATTTACTAAAGTCATTGATGATACTGTGTTACAAGTGAATTTTATGGCATGAAAATGTACCTCAGTAAAGCTGTAAGAAAACCAGAAAGACACTGCTGATTAATCTAGGTGTGTCCTCCATGGAGCAATTCCTCCCAGCGCAGTAGAGACCTGTGGGTCAGATGAGGACAGACTGGTGACAGTCTGCTGTCCCCTGGATCTGTCTGCCAGGGCTCAGGTTACCACAGGTAAGAGGTAAGACATCCTTCTCTGTTCCCGATCCAACAGCACCAGGAAATGCTGTCCTTGGGAATTACTGGGATTCTGACTCTGGGTGCTGATGCCCTTTTGACTCCCAGTAGGTTAAACATAGAGGGTTCATGGGTGAGCATATGAGTGTGTGTAACAGTATATGTCAGTGTGTATGTGAATGAGTGTGGGTGTAGATGCGTGTGTGAATATGTGTGTTCATGTTTGTGATCTGTATCCCAAACCTCCAACAGTGATTACCTGCTCTACAGTTAAAGAAGCTCAACAGAGGAAATAGCTGATCAGGTGAACTGGCCAGCAGGGAGGGATGACTAAGTGTTGACAGCAGCCTGAAGCCAGCTTAGGAGAAAAGGGTAGCTTGAGGTTCCTCTCCTGCCCCATACACTTTGCCATCTCACTCACACACACACGCAGACAGAGTCACACACACATACACACACACTGTTCTCGATGTTGAGGCCACAGTCATCAAGAGGGCCACAGCTGTTTCTGGATCTCCAGACACTAAGAAGAAGATTCTGAATTCTTCCTTTGATCCTCCTGCTACCATCACACCCTCTTTAAGGAGACAAAAATCACAAGCATATGATCCTCAAATTTTTTAAGTTTGATGCAGGATACATCTTTAATCTAGTGTCTGGTAGAGAGAGAGGAGGACACACCATTTTGGGGGTCTTGGCCAGCATCTCTTGCTCCCTCCCCCACAATATTGGAGCATAAATAACAAGGTCCAGCTATTTTGCAAGCATTCATCTCTCCACCCATCCATCCACCCATCCACCCATCTACCCATCCATCCATCCATCCATCTACCCATCCTTCTGTCTACACATTCATTTGCTGAGTGAACTTTTTACTAGGCACCCACCAGATGCCAGGCACCATGCTGGGTCCTGAGAATTCAATGGTAGAGGATCCCAGGTTGCTTCCCTTAAGGAGCTCACATCTGCTAAAGAAGACAGAGAAACTAGATCTACACGGTTGCAGATGTTTATTTGTGTTTGCATATGTGTGCAGAGAGAAGGGTGGGTGGTACCCTAGAGGTCACAGAGCAGGGTCATCTGACTGAGCCTCAGAGAAGGGATGCTGGTTAAGAGATTTCCACAAGAGGCGGTGCCACATGTATCCTAGTGTTCATAAACAGCACTATTTAGACTAGGTAGGACATGGAAGCAACCTAGATGTCCTTGGACAGATGAATGAATAAAGAAGATGTGGTACATATACTAAATGGAATATTACTCGACCATAAAAAGTAATGAATTTGAGTCAGTTCTAGGAAGGTGGATGAACCTGGAGCCTATTACACAGAGTGAAGTCAGTCAGAATAAGAAAAACAAATATATATTAATGCATATATGTGGAATCTAGAGAAAAGGTATTGATGAACTTATTTGCATGGAAGGAATAGAGACACAGATGTAGAGAATGGACTTGTGGACACAGTAGGGGAAGGAAAGAGTGAGATGAATGGAGGAAGCAGCATTGACATATATATATATATACTACCATGTGTAAAATAGATAGCTGGTGAGAAGTTGCGGTATAACATAAGCAGCCCAGCCTGGTGCTCTGTGATGACCTGGGGGTGGGATGGGGAGAGAGGAGGGAGGCTCAAGAGAGAGGTGATATATATATAATTATGACTGATTCGTGATGTTGTACAGCAGAAACTAACACACATTGCAAAGGAATTTTGCAACCAAATTGTAAAGGAATTTTCCTCCAATTAAAAAATAGATTAAAAAGATAAGATGTGGTGCTAGGGGAACAGGATAGAACAGCTCCTGTAAACTCAACAGATAAGATGAACCTTGACTTGTGGTGGGGACTATAGGCAGTTGGGGGATGGATGGTGGCCTCAACAGGCTCCTTGACACGCTGGAGGAAGAGACAGTCTTTGGGCTCGAGATTAAGGCAACAAAGGCACCCAAGTGCCCCAGCCCCTGGGAGTCCTCGCCAGACTCCCTGCTATATCTGCAGAGGCTGGAGCCACTCAGATGTGCTTCTGTTTGTAAGGTTTAGGATGAAAGAAATGTGGGGGAGGAAAATCTGCCCTGGCCCTGTGCCTGTCACGGACTGGTGGTTGGGAAATGCTGGACGAGAGGCTCACTAACATTCCGTCAAGCTAATGTTCTTGCCTTCCTGGTAGGGGAGCTGCAGTTCTAAGTCTTTTTCTCTAGACCATCAGGGAGTGGGTCTGGGGGGTGAAGTGGACCAAAGAGTGCGGGAGAGCATGAACCACAGGCCTCCTTGGGGGTCCCAGGTGGTGGCGTCACAGTCCCTGCCCTGGGGGATCGCCATCTGATGGAGAAGGCATCAGACCTTTTCTGGGTCCCTCAAAAACAGTCAAGAAGATCCAAGGGCAGGGGAGGTCCCACCTCAGAATTGTGAGGCCCAGGCCATACAGTGGCCCTAAGGATTGGGCTCTGGGCTCAATCTCAGCCACACAGCTCCTCTCAGCCCCCAAAACGATCATAGGATGTTTCAAATCCCTCAATCCCATCACATAGGTTACCCAAACTTCCATTTTTAAAAAATGTGCCTCAAACATAAGCACTATCTAAAGTATCATGGGATGTGAAATGCAGAGAAGATGTTTGAAAGAAGAGGAGAGTGTGGGGAAGTTAGATACATCATGTTCTTTGCAGATGTCTTCAAGAAGGTGGACAGGAGGTAAGCCAAGATCCCTGTGATGGTGAGAGCATGGCCTCACCCAGAACAAGAGAATCTGAATGTCTGCCTTTCCAGTGAAGTGAAAGCACAGTTCAGTTCAGTTCAGTAGCTCAGTCGTGTCCGACTCTTTGTGACCCCATGGACTGCAGCAGGCCAGGCTTCCCTGTCCATCACTAACAATCAACCTTAACTCTACACAGAGCTGTGAATAGACAGGGCTGTATTCATTTCACTTCCCAAGACTTTGACCACATCACTGGTCCAGCTGGAGCTCCATTCCCTCTTTGCTCCCAACCTCATGCCAAGACTGGCTGTGGTCCTATTTTCTCCAACCCTCTGAGGGTCCACATGGCTCTCATATGACTTGGAAGAGGTGCCAGCTCCTCTCTAAGAGCTCTCAGAGGGCAGATGGCCATTTGTTCTTCATGTCCCTGATGCCCACCTATCACATGCCCAACACCAACACATACAGGGATGCCTAACAAATGTTTCTCTGATAAGATTAGGTAGAGTCTTTTGTATTTCCTCCTCTATGACTCATGTTCCCCTCCAGGTGAGTTAGCCTAGGTTGTAAACCTTATCTTCTCAGCAATCAGTTCAGTTCAGTTCAGTCACTCAGTCGTGTCCGACTCTTTGTGACCCCATGAATTGCAGCACACCAGGCCTCCCTGTCCATCACCAACTCCCGGAGTTTACTCAAACTCATGTCCATCAAGTCGGTGATGCCATCCAGTCATCTCATCCTCAGTTGTCCCCCTTTCCTCCTGCTCCCAATCCCTCCCAGCATCAGGGTCTTTTCCAATGAGTCAACTGTTTGCATGAGGTGGCCAAAGTATTGGAGTTTCAGCTTCAGCATCAGTCCCTCCAATGAACACCCAGGACTGATCTCCTTTAGGATGGACTGGTTGGATCTCCTTGCAGTCCAAGGGACTCTCAAGAGTCTTCTCCAGCACCAGAGTTCACACTTCTCAGCCACAGTGGAAATAAAACAGGGCTATGTTTCCTCCTCTTTTGTTTCTTAGAGCCCAGGGCCGAGCTGGAAAGTTCTCTCAGAAATCATCTGTGGCCTCTTAGATTTACTCTGGAGAAAACTAGGCCCCAGGGCAGGAAAGTGTGGTAGAAGGAAGAGTACCTGGGTACTGTAGTGTCAGATCTACTCTTAATCCTTCATCAAATATGCGATGCTTTCCAAACCATCACACACCGTGAACCTTGCTTTTCTCATCTGTGAAAGTGGGCATTAATTCTAATCTCATAGGTGCTGGGAATAAAAACCAGGGAACAGCATGTGTTTTCCAGCTCCTACTAGTACTTCAATTTTGCACAAAGGCAAGTATTGTTAACACTTTGATGGATTTTATTTCTATCCTTTTGCTATGACTTTTTTTGCATGATAGTGACAATGTGGCATATATCAAGTTGGATATATTGATTTTTTCATTGTGATTATTTCTTTAAAATCTATCATTGCAGAATTTATTTCCTCTTTATCCCAAGAGTTATTTAGGAGACTACATGCAAATTCCTAGGTAGTTTCACTTTTTGTTATTAATATCCAATTTTATTGCAATGTTGTTAGAGAATGTGTTTCTACTTTGAGGATTTTATTTGGAAGCATTCTTTGTGGCCAACAAATATGATCATTTTTTAATGTATTATGAATGTTTTAACGGGAAGTGTATTCTGTCTGTAGGATGTGATGCTTATAAGCATATTAATCTGACTTTATTAGCTGGGTCATTCAGATACTCTTGCTTTTGTAATTATTTTATTAGTTTGATGATGACATGTACATATTAAATCTCCCCTTTGGCCCCATTTCTATCAATCTCTCCTTGTTTGTTTAGCAGATATTGCTCTATCAAGTTCAATAGTGTGTTAATTGTGCATAAAGTTTTATGAATAGTGAAGCAGATGTAACCTTTAGCATTTATCATGTGAAGCTTTGTTCAATCAAATTGCTTGGCTTCATACTCTTGTGGCTTTTGCATTTTTGCTGTTTCCTCAATTGTTTGGCATCTTTTTATTCACTCTATTAATGCTTGTTTTAAAAATGTCTGTTTATTTATTTGGTTGCATCAGATCTTAGTTGCAGCACACGAGATATTCATTGCCACGTGTGAAATCTCTGTTATGGCGTGTGGGATCTTTAGTTGAGACACCTGAGGTTTAGTTTCTCTGACCAAGGATTGAACCCGGACCCCTTGTGTTGGGAGTGTGGGACATTAACCACTGGGCCACCAGGGAAGTTCCAACTCACTCAATTACTTCCAGATCTTCTGTATCACTTTAGTATAGGTGTGTCCTTTGTGACTGGCATAAAATTGAATTTATTGTCGTATTTTTGTTACCATAGATAGCCATACTTCATTCATGTTGTTTATAATTCCTCTTAGGGCTCTGTTCCACGTTGTTTTAGCTGTCATTTGCTATATGCACTATATTTCCTTGCCTCCCCCTACCCCTAGTTGGCTTCAAGTTTTTACAGGAAGAAAAGAAAAGGGATGCTATCTGGGTAAGACGGCCCATATCTGGGGCACTCTTGGGAGATTTGTCAAGGGTTTTGAATCCTAAGGGAGGCATAATAAGGAAGAACACATCTGATCACACATTAGAGCTGGTTCTTTTACTTTAATCTTCATATTCTATTGCTTTTGCTAGAAGAATGTTGCATATAGCCTGAAATATACAGATGTCAGTAGCATGTCAGCATGTCTAGATGTCACTAGATGTCAGTAGCAACCCCCCTTCCTAGGCTGTGGCTACAAAGTACACCTCCGTCTTCGGTTACCCCGGTGTCCCTTACTTACTTAACCTAGTTGTTACCACAGACACATATCGCGTGCTAGCCCCCCTCTTGACCTTCCTCCCTTCCCTCTTCCAAGGAAAGTCTAAGGAGATCTCTTCAACCCTGAACTTTTATGGGACCAGATGGACACAGATGACTTTATATACACTGGCCATTTGCTTCAAAGTGGGGAAGTGCTCTGACTTTTTACAGCTTCTCTGGGGGATGAAATTACTGGCCATGGTGAGCATCAGTTGCAACTCTATTAAGTCATTTGAGGGCAATGAACAAGTCTCCCTGTGTTCTGTAGCAGCAATATCTAACAAACCGACACAGTTGGAGACAGAGTAATTTCTCTTTGTAAAATTCACCTTTAGGGAAAGGTGCACACGAATTCTAGAGCCACTGACCTCTTTACAATAGAAAGCTGTTAAAGTCTGTTAATCTCACTTACTGTTGAGATAAATACATGAATAAATTCTATGATGAGAACTACGGGGCTTTAGCTGTCAGGGCGAGTAAATGCTACCAAATTCTACAGCTTGTGAGAACAAAGGCGCCCTAAATTCTTGTCATTAGTGCAATTAATTCAGAAAGAGAAAGAGATGGTGATATCATTGGCTGCCCTTAGAAGACAGACAGAACAGTATGGTGGGGCAGGTGGGCCTAGGGCAGCCCTGGGGAGCTGTGGGGTGTGGGAGTGACCATTCTGGTCAGCAGGCTTCCTAACGAGTCCAGGGGTCCTGTGGAGACTGAGCCCACTGGTTTTCCTCCTATGTTAGGGTACCAGGTCACAAACAGGAGAGGGGTGGCTAACTACAGACTCATCCCCTACTCACCAGCAGGCCCTAGTATCTGTGGGGATCGACGTAGGAAAAGGCAAGGGATTTCTGAGCAGTGGTAAGAAGTGGAAGCTATCCACTCATTTCTGGCAATTATAAACAGGAGTCTTTTGCCCAACTTATGGCAAATCCTATAGCAAAATTTCCTTGCCTTGCCGAGGGAAGGGATTCCATTTTCCCTTGCAGAGAAATCCACCATATTTCTCTAGAAGCTAGGCTTGGTGATAAAGAATGGGCCAGGGTCAATGAACTCTGCAAACCAGGCAAGAAAATATCCAAGTAGCAGTTGGCTCTCACTCTAGACAGAGGCAGAGGCTATGGAGGAAGGGTGGAAGAAGGCAGGACAGCAAAGTCTAAATCATAACACTGGGCAGGTTGTGCACTGCACAAGTGCAACAGAGTCAAGGGAATATTATTTAATCTTAGTCATCAAAGACAGTATATTTATTGCTAGAGTTTTTAAGAGATGGAAGTAAAGGCTCTTGAGATGTCCCTTTCTACCTTGCACTAAGATGTCACGTGGACAGCACCCCTGAAGACACCCCTTTAATGGCATTTCTTCCTGGTGGTGGGAATTCCAGTGCTTTCAATATCAATGGACTTTTTTGTCTTTTCACTTTATGTATTTTTAATGGAGGTATAGTTTATATGTGATTAAATCTTAAGTACTAAATTTTAATCTTAATTTTTACTTTTGGATATACCTATATAAATGCTACTTGTATCAAGGTAGCACATTAATGGCTTAGGGAATTCTTTTTGGTCAAAGAATTAATGAATCTAGAATAGAATCTGTACATAGAAATGGCCACCTAGGTCCCAGAAGTTCACTCCAGTTTTAGAGAGGGGCAGTTATTTTTCTCTAAACCATATTAACTGTGATTATTTAGATCTAAGTCTGTATTTAATAGTGCTCACTGTCCTTTCTTGAGTTCATTATTGGTTGGATTACATGTTCAGGTGAATTATACTTTATATATACTTGAAATAAATATAATATATAAATATCATATATTTATATATATTTACATTCTTCTAGGTAGGGTACATGCATGCAGTACTCTGAACGCTTTCATATCTGACAATGGCCTCTACACATAAATGACAACTTGACTGGTTTGTGTTTCCAATCACAGACTTTTTCTCTTAAAAGTTTATAAGACCTTGCTCCCTTATTTTTTTACATTAAACAGAAAAGAAGTGTGAAGTTGATTTTTCTTCTTTTGTAAGTAACCTATTTTCTTTTTCATCATGATGTTCTTCATTTTTCAGTTTTAAAAATTTCATTGGGAGTATATCCAATGTGTCCTTTTCAGATCTTTCTTTAACCCAAGAAAGTCTTGTTTCTGTTGTTGTTGTAGTGGACTTATTTGGTTCTGATGAAATTGATTTCAGGATTATCAATTAATTTCATGCACATTGGACTCTGTTCTTTCCTTCCACAATGCCCTGTTCTCTTTCTTTTCCTCTCCTTTTTAAAAAGACTTTATTTTTCATAGCAGTTTTAGTTTCAAAGGAAAAGTGATCAGAAAGTACAGAGAACCCCCTCCCTCAGCTTCCTGCAGTATCAATATCCATACCTAAGTGGTATTTTTGTGACAATAGATGAACTTTCTTTGACACTTCAATATCACTCAAAGTCTATAGTTCACATTAGGTGCATTCTGGGTATTGCACATTCTATGAGTTTTGAAAAATGTATGATGACATCTATCCACCATTTTAGTTTCATACTACTATACAGTATCACAGAATAGTTTCACTGCCCTAAAAATCCTCTGTGCTCCTAATCAGCCCTCCCTCCAGGATAACTCCAGCAGCCACTAGTCTTTCTACTCTCTCCATACATCATATGGCTGGAATCATACATTCTATTATCTTTTCAGATTGACTTCTTTTATTTAGTAATGTACATTTAAGTTTTATCCACATCTTTTCATGGCTTGATAGCTTATTTTTTAAAGCACTGTATACTATTCCATAGTCTGGATATACCACAGTTTCATCCATTTACCTACTGAAGGATGTCTTGGTTGCTTCCAAGTTGTAGCAATTATGAAACAAAGCTGCTCTAAGCATTCCTCTGCAAGTTTTTGTGTGGACATAATTTTTCGACTTATTTGGGTAAACACCATAGAGCAAAATTGCTGGTTATATGGTGGGAGCACTTTTAGTTTTGTAAGAAACTGTTAAGCTGTCTTCCATAATGGCTGTTCCACTTTTCATTCTCACCAACAATGAAAGAGAGTTCCTATCGCTTCACATTCTTCAACCAACACCAGCTTTGTTGGTGCTGCAAGTGTTTTGAATTTTGGCCATTCTGTTAGTTATGTAGTGATGTTTCATTCTTTTAATTTGAGTTTCCCTGATGACATATTGCCAATATCTGCTGGATCATCAGAAAAGCAAGAGAGTTCCAGAAAAACATCTATTTCTGCTTTATTGACTATGCCAAAGCCTTCGACTGTGTGGATCACAGTAAACTGTTGAAAATTCTGAAAGATATGGGAATACCAGATCACTTGATCTGCCTCTTGAGAAACCTGTATGCAGGTCAGGAAGCAACAGTTAGAACTGGACATGGAAAAACAGACTGGTTCCAAACAGGAAAAGGAGTACGTCAAGGCTGTCTATTGTCACCCTGCTTATTTAACTTATATGCAGAGTACATCATGAGAAACGCTGGGCTGGAGGAAGCACAAGCTGGAATCAAGATTGCCAGGAGAAGTATCAATAACCTCAGATATGCAGATGACACCACCCTTATGGCAAAAAGTGAAGAAGAACTAAAGAGCCTCTTGAAGAAAGTGAAACAGGAGAGTGAAAGAGTTGGTTTAAAACTCAACATTCAGAAAACTAAGATCATGGCATCTGGTCCCATCACTTCATGGCAAATAGATGGGGAAACAGTGGAAACAGTGGCTGACTTTATTTTTTGGGGCTCCAAAATCACTGTAGATGGTGATTGCAGCAATGAAATTAAAAGACGCTTACTCCTTGGAAGGAAACTGATGACCAACCTAGACAGCATATTAAAAAGCAGAGACATTGCTTTGCCAACAAAGGTCCGTCTAGTCAAGGCTATGGTTTTTCCAGTGGTCATGTATGGATGTGAGAGTTGGACTATAAAGAAAGCTGAGCACCAAAGAATTGATGCTTTTGAACTGTGGTGTTGGAGAAGACTCTTGAGAGTCCATTGGACTGCAAGGAGATCCAACCAGTCCATCCTAAAGGAGATCAGTCCTGGGTGTCCATTGGGTGGATTGATGTTGAAGCTGAAACTCCAATACTTTGGCCACCTGATGTGAAGAGCTGACTCATTTGAAAAGACCCTGATGCTGGGAAAGATTGTGGGCAGGAGGAGAAGGGAATGACAGAGGATGTGGTGGTTGGATGGCATCACCGACTCAATGGACAGGGGTTTGGGTGGACTCCAGGAGTTGGTGATGGACAGGGAAGCCTGATGTGCTGCGGTTCATGGGGTTTCAAAGAGTCAGATATGACTGAGCAACTGAGCTGAACTGATGACATATGATGTGGAGCATTATCTAATATACTTATTTGCTATCTGCAGCGGTAAAGTGTCTGTTCAAGTCTTTTGTTAATTTTCTTAGTTTTGAGTTTTAAGAGTTCCTTGTGTGTTTTGAATAACAGTTCTTTATCATAAGTGTCTTTTGAAAATATTTTCTCCTAGCTTGTGGTTTGTCTTTTCATTTTCTTAACAGTATCTTTCCCAAGCAGAAGTTTTTGATTTCCAAGAAGTTGAGTTTATCAATTTCTTTCTTCATGGATTGTGACTTTAGTGTTGTAGCGAAAAAAACTCACTGTCAAATTCTAGTCATCTGGTTTTTCTCTTCTATTATCTTCTAGAGGTTTTATAGTTTTGCAGTTTTACGTTCGGTCTATGATCAATTTTGAGCTCATATTTGTGAAATCTGAAGATGTGTGTCTGATTCATTTTTAGCTTGTGAATATCCAGTTATTCAGCACTATTTGTTGAAAAGACTGTCTTTGTTCCATTGTATTGTCTTTGTTCCTTTATAATATATCAGGTAAGTATATTGACGGAGGTCTATTTCTTGGTTCTCTAATCTGTTCCAGTGAGTTGTCTACTCTTCCATCAGTACCACACTGACTTTATTGCGGTAGCTTTATAGCAAGACTTTTTTTCTTTAAACAGCTTTATTTATTTGTTTTTAAAAAATTTTGGCCATCCTAGGTCTTCACTGCAGTGGATTTTCTCTAGTTGAAGTGCACGGGCTTCTCACTGTGCTGACTTTTCTTGTTGTAGAGCATGGGCTCTGGGGCACACAGGCTTCGGTAGTTGAGATTCCTGGGCTCTAAAACACAAACTCAATTGTTGTGGCGCATGAGCACAGTTGCTCCACGGCACACGGGATCTTCCCGGACCAGGGATCAAACTCTTGTCTATTGCATTGGCAGATGGGTTCTTTACCACTGAGCCACCAGGGAAGTCTATAGTAAGTCTTGTTATCAGGTACTGTCAATCCAAAAACTTTATTCTTCTTCAATATTGTGTTGGCTCTTCTGGGTCTTTTTGCCTTTTCATATCAACTTTTTACAATCAGTTTTTCAATATCAACAAAGCAACTTGCTTGGACTTTGATTGGGATATAGATCACATTGGAAAGAACTGACCTCTTAACAATATCGAGTCTTCCTAGCCACAAAAATCCGTGTTCTTTTTTGATCATTCTATCTTCATATTCTTCTCCTTGGCATTCGTAGAACATTTCTCAAATATCTTTCACATTATTAATTCTATTTTATTCTGTGTCAAATACTCCTTTCCATTTCTAGTGATTTCAATTCTTTATGGCATTTCTAGTTTCCTTACTCTCTTTCCCCATCACCAGACTCCACTTCTCTTTAAACCCTTAGTCTTAATGCTTTTCATCTCAGAGTAATATTTTATGATCTCATCTGTTACCTCTTTTTTCATAGAGTTTACCTTTAAAATTTTTTTTGAGAACACAAAGTAGCTATTCACTAACAGTTCTTTCAGTTCCTTAAGAAATATTTGACCCAAGCATATGTATCATCTGTATCTTGATTGTGGTGCTTTATTTTGCAGAAACTCTTTGGCCCATGGTGCCTTCTTTAGCTTCCTTCTGAGGGCAAAGAAAAATAAAATCTGGTGTTTTGCCAGTTACTACAACCAATGAGTGGATTGTTCTTAGTTCTTATCACTTCTTTGGGTTGCTGTATAAATGATTCCGACAGATCTTAAGCTGGAGAGGTGGCTGGCAATAATTTACACAATCAATTCCGAGTGGCAGAGAGGCAGAGCTGTCAGTGGTCCTATCAGGAATTATGTGTCTTGGACCCTAGCTCAGGGTCTGGGGAAGCTATTTTCTACTTCTGTTTTCCTGTTAGATCTGGTCTTTCCACCAAGTGTAAACCACCGCTGAATGCACCCTCCTTCCGTGGGTCATTGCCCTCTTTACCAGAGGCGAGCTCCCCTGCAGGCTTTCTGTGGGAGGATGCTGCCACTCAAAACCAGGAGCCCCCCAGGGCTTCTTACACAGGCTGCTGCTCTGAAATACGGAGGGAAGACACATGTTGTTTGCCTCCTCTGCTCTCAGACCTCCTTCTCTTATAACCCTCATCCCTCAAATCAGTGTGTGGTGGTAGTATCTGCAGGCTCTCTTCTCCTCACTTCCTTATAAGTAAATGTGCTGCTTCTCAGATGGGGCCACTGAAGGCTGATTTTGCTGCTGTGATTTAATTTGCATTCACACAATCCCCACCCTTAACTTTCTGGATGTAACGGGTGCTCTTCCTTATTATCAGTGATCCTGCACATTTCCTATTTCCACATGTCTAATATTTTGATCATGTCAATGACAATCTTGGGTAAAGTGAGCAGGTGGTGAACAGAGATGAGACATCGGTACTCATATTATCGTCTTATTCAGATCTCAGTTGGTTGGTCCATCCACTCATCCATCTAGTTAACTGTCATCAAGTTCAGATCTCTGTGAATTTGGACCAAGTCTCATCATCTTGCTATTTCCTTCTGATTCAGCTCCCATGGTCTCATCCTCCCTTTCCCACGCTGGGAAACTGCCCCCATAGTTCTAGACATGTCTTTATGTGTCTCAAGATTATCAGATGTTATGGTCTTAGATTACTGATCTAAAAAAATTGACTTAAAAAAAATGAAGTCAAATTCCGTTAAAACCAAAATGTATGGATGGACCAGAGACTTTTCCTTAGAGAGGAAAAGGCACAGTCTTAATGAGGATAGGGTTGTGGTCAGGCTTCTAACTTCACTATTAATAGGCAAGACCGTCCAAGGAAATATCCTTCTTTTTATGGGATCTCAAATTTACTCCATTGTTAAACAAGAAGGTTGAATCTTCAAGGCTTCTCTCCACCTGGTATTTTTGGATTTTGCAGTGAGCCAAACTCTGCTGTAGAAAAGTTAAGAGAAAGTTCAGCTCATATTTCTGGTTAAAGAGACCAGACTTATGCTTGCAGGAGCTTGCAGAGCCTGTTAACATCAGGTGAAACTAAACTTTGCTAGCAAATATGGGATGCTTAATATTTTGTTGAGAAAAGGAAGAGGAAGGGACCAAAAGAGGGACACGGAGAAACTGGATGAGAAAAAAGAGAGATGATGTGAAAAAGTAGAGAGATTGGAAGTAAGAAAGTGAGGGGAGGAGAATGAGAGGGAGAGAGATGGAGAGAGGATGAAATGATGTGGAGAGAGAGGGACAGAGGAGAGCCACGCAAGGATGGTGTGGCTGTGGGTGAGGCTCTGGGCTGGTGGGCGCGGGGGGAGAGATGAATTGAGGAGGGTTTCATTCATGCTGGCCACTGCCTGAGGTGACAGGCAGAAGCTGCAAAGGACATGTCCTAGTGGCTGCCTCCTACTCACATCACCACTCAAACTGCCAGCTCATCCCTGACCGCTGGAGATGCAGCTGGTGCAGTGACACCCGGGCCCCACTGGGTGGCCGCGGGCCTCCCTTGAACTCCAGCATAGAATTCCTCTCCTGGTGACCCGAGATCCATTTCCTAATTTCCTCAGTTCCCTGGAGAAGTTGGGATAGAACTGTGATGAAAGGAATCCTAAATAGAATAAAGGACACACACATGCACATCTTTATGGAAGCAGTTGTTGTATGTGAAAATGATAACCAACTCAAGGAGGCTGAGTCTGGCTTCCATAGCTTCTTAGTTGGTTTTCCTTAGCAACCAATGACTTTCTCTAAAAGCCAGCAGATAGTATGATGTGGGGAGCTCAAACCCAGTGCTCTGTGACAACCTAGAGGGGTAGAATGGGGTTGGGAGGTGGGAGGGGACACATATATGCCGATGGCTGACTCATGTTGATGTATGACAGAAACCAACACAATACTGTAAAGCAATTTTCCTCCAATTGAAAATAATTTTTTTAAAAAAAAAACTGTAGGTAGAGTTGGGTGCTGGGTTACAGTCCAGGATTATAATCTACCCTTGGCTATTAGAACTTGGCTACCCAGTTCTATTCAGTCCACAGTCAGTGTTAGGATCAGTGTGAGGCCAGGCTCTGATCGAGGTGGGAGTTGGAGTTATTCTGTAACTGGGAATAGAATGACTACAAGACAAAAAAGTGACCCCATGACACTTTGAACTCTGTTCTCTAAGAGAAAAAACCAGGGATGATTTCCTAGAGAGAATACATTTCTAGTGAGATTTTGAAGAAGAAACTTGAAACCCTGAGGGACAAGAGAGGGGCTGGACGCGATTGAATGTAACAGCAGGAAAAGTCCCCAAATGATGGTGTCTCCTGGTCAGGGTCCAGCTCGTCGACAGATGCCTGGACCCCCAGGTCATCTTCTCTTACCGGTGGGAAAAGCAGACTCTCTACTGGGTTTGGCCAAGGGCACTTCTCCACACATTCCTAGCTCCAAGCACTCCTGGCCTCCAAGTCTGCACTCCAGATTGCCAGGGCAGGGGCTGGCGTCAGGCAGGGTTGACACAACCTGGAAACAGGGAGTGGCCATGGAAACAATGCAAGTCCAGCATGTACCCTCCAGCCACTCCCAGGCTGGCAATGGGCAGGGTTGTCACTGAGGGAGCCAGAGCCCTGGGGTGGGAGATGCGAGGTGGCCACTCAGCTCAGAGCCACCTTCTCCAGGCCACCTCCTTACCAGGTGGCCCCCCTGATGTGGCAGCTGCAGCAGGCCAAGGGCCATTCCACTGTTCCGTGGCACTTTTCACTACAGTTTTCAGTACACATCTTAGCTCTGTTTTCTCAAATGAGAGCCTTGGTAAAGCACATCCATTCCTTAGCAGTTCCATTCCATCTGCACCTGTTAGCAGCCTCTGACCTCCCTGAGGTTATGGCCTTTATCCATTAGTCACAGGCCTTACCTAAAGAGAGTCCACCTGTCAGAAGATGGTTCTCTGGGAAGGCCTTCCTGTCCACCTGGGGAGGGAGATTCCTGAGGAAATGCCTCCACCTTGGTATGAAGACACTTCTTCCATCAGCCTAGAGTTTCCTTAAGATGATATCTCCTTCAAGTCTCCATCTACCTGGATTATCAATGAAGGATCTTCTCCACTGTGCAGCCCTTGAGAGTAGATCTCTCTAGTAGTCTGGGGTCCGTGGGGATGTCATCACCCCCAGCAGACTGGACAGTCCCTGCAAGTTCCTGGACAAGAGCAGTCGTAGCATGACGGAGTCATCAACCACAAAGCCAAGTCAGGCTCAAGTGAAGGTCAGGACAGGATGTCAGTCCATGCCCAGGTAAATGTTATAAAGGTGAGGGCAGACATAATAGTTCTCGTGATGTTGGTAATTGAGGGAGCAGTGATAGTGGGAGTCATGGAAACAGGGATACGGCATTGGTGGTGGTTATTGCAGTGGGGGTGACCACGTGATGAGGAGCAGGGGTGGTGGAGGGGGCAGAGGCTTCAAACCACCGCTACTCTCCCCAGAGGGAAGGATCCTAGAGCAAGGAGAGTAGAGAGCTGGGGAAGAAGAAGGATGATCTAGAATAGCTAGGAGAGGAGCTAAAACTTATAACTTGTTTTTTGTTTTCTTTTGTAAAAAAAAAAAAGGGCAAAAAAGCACTTTTGAATGGAAGTGATTCAAATTTGACCTGAAACAAGAACACCAGTTACAGAGCCCAAGGCTGTGGGTTTTACAAGACGTGAGTGAGAATGAGCAGAAGAAAAGCCCACAGGACCGAGACTGTGGACCTGAGAGGGGAGAAGGGCTGCTTTGATGGCGACTTTGCAGGGTGAAGACCCTGAAGCCAAAGATGAGGAAGGCGAAGAGGCCTTCATGCCTCCGGAAGGTCCAGAGGAGGCCGAAGTGCCTGGGGCTGCCCAGAGCCGACTGGATGGGGAAGGACTGAGGTCAGGTGGTTAAGTTCTCTTGTCCTTCAACCTCTTTTGTTTTCCACTCAGGGGAAGGTGGAGCCGTGTGAAGGACGTCAGAATCAGCTGGTGAATGTTAAAAATATAAACATACCTCCTTACAGCATGTCCTGGGCGTTCTGACTCAGTTTCCAGGGTGGGGCCTGGGCATACGTATTTTTAAGAAGCTCCTAAGGTGATGGTGATACACACACACGTCAAGATCGGTGACCAGATACTATATTCAGCAACCCCCACCTCTGTGGCTGGGGTATTTATAGCTGAAGGCAATAATATCTCCATATCATCACATTCTCACCTGCCCCACCCAAAACGCCTTGGAGCCTCAGGTGACTGCCTGGTATGAGAGGGCAAGAGGCGGGCAGCAGGGCTGCAGCCAGGCCCAGGATGGTCATTTCCCAATAAAGACCTGACGCCAGCCTCAAAGAGGAAAGGCAAAGTGTGGGTGCCCAGGCGTGACTGCAGGCCGACCCCCTGGATTTCCCAGAGAGGAGACCTGGGGGCGGGGGCTGGAGGCTGGGGGAAGGATGCAAGGAGCCCCCAGAGGGTGAAAGCTGAAGGAAGAGGAGCCTGAGGTGGCAGTGATGCTGAGGTAGCTGGACAGGGTAGTCCGGGCTCAGTCCACCGGCCCTTTGAGGGAGCTGCGCTTTGCGCTCCTACCACGAGCCTGCTCTTCCAGGCCAGCTCCCACCTGGGCTCGTCCATGAAGCCCTCCAGGCCCCAGGGACTGCAGGGTGCTTCTCCTTAACTGGGCGCCTAGGGCATGTTCTCTGTATTTGAGATTAGACACATCTGGTTCTCATATTTGACTGGTCCTGACAGTTTTTCTGTGGTGTCCTCACAGATGGCTTTCCCCACTCCCCAACTGATTGCCTTTTCTGACATTCAGGCACTGGTGCCCCATGTTAACTGTGGGGAGCATTTACTGAGATGTGATGTTTTGATGCAAGGGTGGGACGAGCACCCAATGGGAAGGGAGGGCTCTTGAGTTCTAGCCCCACTCTGCCCCTTCCTGGCTCCTGGAGACTCACTCCAAAGGAAAAGACACAGCAGTAGCTTGTTCCTGCCTCTTCTCATTTCCTCGAGCCTGGCGACTCCGTGTCCCTTGTTCTAACACTGAAGCCTGATCCCTACAGTAACTGAAAGCTTAGCCCTGACTCGGGGCTCAACACTGTTCTGACTGCAGGCAGATGGGGAGACTGAGGCAGTCTCTGAGATGCTGACAATCCTATTCTCTCCCTCTGAGGCTCTCCAAGGGGGTCACTTCAGGTCACAGGCCTTGTGAACAAGAGCTAAGGTTGGCAGTTCAGGTTAAGGGAAGGACTTAAGCTGACCAACAGACAAAAGGAGGACAGAGTGAGAAAGGCCTTGGGAGTAGACACCTCACTTTGAGGATGGGGAGGCCCTGAGTTGAAGAGGGGGTGGCCTGTGGCAGAGTGAGCTGGGGAGAGAGTGAGTCTGAAGATCGGCTCGTCCATGTGGTGACCCCAACTGCAGGGATAAGGCAGGGAGGGTCAGAGCGGAAGGTTTGGGCACAGAGAAATGCGGGGTCCAAGGTCCAGAGGGAGGGGATTAGGCTGCAGGTTTAAAGCAGCTCAGATACTGACGGGGTTTTTCAAAGTCCTCCACATCAGCTGCTCTCTCAGTGGCCCCACCATCACCTGAAGTCCGGCCAGAGAAGCTGCTCCAGGGCAGGAACACAAGCCTTTAGGGCAAAACCCACCGCCTCTGCCAGGAGGCCCATCTCTGCGGGCCCTCTTGCCTTCATGGCCCTCAGCCCTGCAGCTCCGAACCTCTCTGTTTCTCCGTGGGTTACAGAGGAGTCTCGTGTATGTGTGTGTGTGTGTGTGTGTAAATTTAAGAAAGAAAGGACTCAGTTGTGGGGAGAGAAGGACATTTCCTGCCCCTTATCCCAGGGGGAGAAGAATGTGCTGGTAGATGCTTGTCTGTTCTAAACAGGGTGTGAGTGAGGAGGACTCTAAAATTTTTTCTGTAATCAGCTGTGTGTGGGGACAGCAACCCTGGTATAGACGTCAGGAGCCCTAATGGGCCTGAGGGTTGTGTGAGATCTGGCACCTCCCAGGCAGCCAGACTGTCCTCTCACCGCTCCTGGGGACCTGACAAGGCCTTAGCCAGTCCGGCTTGCATTTGTTCTTCCTTGCTCCATGCCTCCTGCCTTCTCAGGAGGTCCTCCTGACCAGGCCCCTCGCCTCCATGCTGGAGGGGGAATCTGTGCACAAGGATGGTGATGAGAGATATGAAGCACCCGTCCACACCAGGGCTTCCGCAGAGACACACACAGGTGTTGGGCAGCTTTATCTGGAGGAGCCTCAAGATGGAAACAGTCCAAATACCCATCGACAGGTGCATGGATAAACAGCTCCTGGTAAATCCATCCAGTGGGACACTAGTCAGCAATAAAAAGGAACAAACGACTGATTCACGCCACAGCTTGGACAAATCTCAAGATAATTATGCTGAGTGAAAAAAGCCAGGCCAAAAAAGGGCACATGCTGTAGGATTCCATTTATATAAAACTCTAGAAAATGCAAACTAATCTATAATGAGAGAAGGCCGAGCAGAGGTTGTCTGGGGACAGGGAAGAATCTGGGAAGGGTGGGAGGAAGGATGACAAAGGGCAGGAGGAAACTTTGCAAGAGGATGAAGGTGTTCATTATCTTTTGAAGAGGACAGAGGTGTTCATTATTTTGACTGTGGTGATGGTATGCAGATATCAGAAATGTTCCAACTGTGCACCTTGAATAGGTCTGTTTACTATACATTAGTTATACCTCAATAAAGACTTCCCTGGTGGCTCAGCAGTAAAGAATCTGCCTGCCAATGAAAGAGATGTGGGTTCAATCCCTGGGTCAGGAAGATCCCCTGGAGAAAGGAAATGGAAACTCAGTATTCTTGCCTGTTAAATCTCATGGACAGAGGAGCCTGAAGGGCTACAGTCCATGGAGTCGTGAAGAATTGGACAAGATTTAGTGAAAACAACAACAAAAACGAATACCTCAATAAAGCTGTTTGAAAAAAGAGATGGTAGTGGTGATCATGGTGCTGGTGATAAAGTTGACTCGAAAGTTGCAGACAGTTTCAGGCATGAACAAGGTCACCACTTTCTGTGTAATAAACTATGGGGAAGGGCAGGGTTTGGTGCTTCGTCACTCCTGTCCCCAGCATTCTGCAGAGGGCTCACCATGCAATAGGCACATAATGAAGAGTCCATTTGTTCATCTTGGCAATGACAACTCAGCATGAGAAATGCTACAATATGAGAAGCCCAGGGGACTGTGGGAGCCCAGAGGAGCAGCACATGGCCCAGGAAGGCTTCCTGGAAAAGGTCATGTCTGAGCTGAGACTGGATGGGCAAGACTCAAGCTGAGACTTCTGGGGCCAAGAAGGCTTGGTTGTGGGGGCAGCATTTCAAATGTAGGACACAGCTTGTGTCAAGGTCTGCAAGCTTCACAGAACAAAAAGCACTAAGGAAGTTCAGGGTGAAGGGAGTCGAGGTAGGAAAAGGGAGGAGCAGGATGTCAGATGAGTTTATTAATGGATGGAAGGATGGATGGACAAATGGATGGATGAGTTGGTCATGTCTGCAAAGCCATAGGGAGCTCCTACCATGAAGCGGGTATGGAGATTGAGACTGGGACATGACAATGGTGGCCCAGAGGTTTCCTTCAGATGTCAGAGAGACCTCTGCCACTTACGGTGAGCTTCTTGGGTTCAGTACTCATGTGCCTATCCTGGGACCAGCTTATCAAAAGCAGGGATAAGGATGCATGCTTTTGTAGAGACAACCTCCCCACCACACATAATCCCAGTCCTTACCTGCTATCTCTCCTCACTGGAGGAGAGAGGGTCTGTGACTCTGGGAATGGTTCTGAGCAGTGGATTTCCTCCTGGGTAGTGCTATGAGGCCTCCCTCAAGTCCTTCGCCTGCATCCTGCCATGTTCAGATCTGGAACAGCGGTGTAAACAAGATAGGGCTGTGTAGGGGTGAGGTGGGGGTGCATCCTTCTCTGAGGACTGTCAGCTGGAATGACCTGGGCTGGCCCTGCCGGTCCCTGGGGGCAACAGGAATGAAGTGAGAAGAATGCAGACTGGGCTGGACTCTTCCAGGCAGGCCAGCTGTGCTCCCCACACAAGGGGTGGCCTTGGGCAGCACAGCCAGACCTGCCCTGAGGCCTGGGGTGAGCCAGCAAGGTAACCTCTTGCCCTGGCTCAAGCCCACCCCGTGTGTGGCCTCGCTTCCCCAGTACACAGCCTGCCTTGCACCCCGGCTCAGCCTGGTTTTTGTAGGGTGCAGCCACCCACCAAAGCTGGACCATGCCACCCATCCTGAGGACCGATTTTCCCCAGCATCCTGTGACTGGGGGCTGCAGAGACCACCTGTCTATGGGTGAGGAGAGCCCAGTGGGGTAGATTTGTCTTGACATCCATAGCCCCTCACTCTTCCTTCTGGATCCATGGTTCCTGATCACCCTTCCTTCTATATAGCTCTCCCTCTTGTCCCTGACACTACCTAGAGCCCTCTTTGGCCCACCCCACTCCCACCCTATGGCTTTTCGTCACCTCCCAGCTCAAGCCCAAGAAATGGTTACCAGCCACTCTCTGTGTGATGAGCCCCTGACTGACCAGAGTATCTGTTCACACCCTTTGTGGATTTGTGGAACTGCCACCAGCTGTACCCACTAAGGGCTGGAGCATTTGAAAGCCATCCTGCCCTGCTATTTTCTCCTGGACTGGTTGCTTTGTCCAATTAGCCTTTGGGCTCCAGGGAGGGCAGGATGTCCCGGGGATGCTGCGGCTGCAGAGATGACTCTCAGCCCTCCCTGGCCTCTGCCAGCTTTACCCAGCATGAGTCAAGGGGTGGAAGCAGTACCCATCCTCCCTGCCCAGGCCTGCCCCCAGCGCCCCCTTGCTCCCTGCCTCCCTGGAGCAGAGCTTTCCGAAGGCCTGCTCCCCAATGGCCCTGTTGTCTTCACCCAGTCCTGGGGAGAAACTGGGTCAGTCCTTTACCATGGTGGTTCCAGGGGTGCCCATAAACTCATGTGTTCCAAGCCCCAGGCCCTGCAGACTATTCCATTCATGGTTCACAGCTCCTCAGGGCTCATTCTCTGTGCATTCTCAGGGAAGAAGAGGAGAGAAGGAAGAGGGAATGTTGTGGCTATCACCACATCCCTATGCCAGGGACTCTGAAGTCTTTGGGGACAGTGCCAACCAGAACCAAAGCCTGAGGGCAGCTGGGTTAGGGCCAGGGACCATCTCTGATGGCTGTTGGCAGAAATCACATGGTTTCACAAGAAATCAACCTCTCCCTCCTGCTGCTTCTCTCCTGCCCTCTCTACAATGCTGACCAGGGATGCTGGATGGCCTTTGCTCCCCTCTACAGCTGCCTCCAGGATGCAGACTGGGAAGGAAGCTTCACTTCAGTTCAGTTGCTCAGTCGTGTTTGACTCATTGTGACCCCATGTACTGCAGCTTGCCAGGCTTCCCTATCCATTACCAACTCCCAGAATTTCCTCAAACTCATGTCCATTGAGTCAGTAATACCATCCAACCATCTCATCTTCTGCTGTCTCCTTCTCCTGCTTTTCAGTCTTTCCCAGGATCAGGGTCTTTTCCAATGAGTCCGTTCCTCAAATCAGGTGGCCAAAGAATTGGAGCTTCAGTTTCGGCATCAGTTCTTCCATTGAATATTCAGGATTAATTTTCTTTAGGATTGACTGATTTGATCTCCTTGCAGTCCAAGGGACTCTCAGGCAAGCTAAGGTTATGTCTGAAAGGGCAAGTGCACTTGAGTAGCTGAACTGGGAAAGCCAGCCTGAGGCTGAGACACTAACAGGCTGTCAAGTACAAATGCCCATCTTACAGATGGGGAAGTTGAGTTCTGCCAGCCCTGGTCTGAGATTTCTGAAGGCAGGCCCCTGGATCCTTATGAAATATCCAGACCTGTACTTCCCAAGCTCTCTCTCCACACACACAGATAGTTCATGGGACACTGAGCCCTTTGTGAATTTAAGACTGTGAAAGTGACATGAAGCATACAAATGGTGCATCTCTTATTCTTGCATTGAGGCCATCATAACTCCAAATGTTCAGTGAAATCTGAGCAGCCACAGCAAGGCATGGGCAGAGCTGATTGCATCAGGCCACCACCTGAACTGGGGTTTCCCTATGAAACAGAAAGCTGGGTTTAAGCCATTTAGATGGGGAGGATGGATATTAATAAAATGAGAGAAGGTTTGGGGTACATCAGAGTGGACCCCAAAGAAGGGAATCCCCGGTCACTGTTGGTAGCCCAGGTTCTAAGCCTGAGAAATGGAGGGCCCCGCCCCTGCTCTGCATTGCCCAGTTGGTTAGGAAGCAGAGAGAAGAAGCTGGTAGCCAGGAAAACATCTTGGACCATTTTTTTCCACTGGTGAATCAGAGGAGAGTGGTAATGGGAGCCAGGCTGACCTGACCCCAGTCACCTCCATGAGTCATAGCTGAGGTCCCTGTGCTAATCTTAACCCCTCAAAGAGAACTTGTTGGGACTTGCCATTGAGACTTGACCGCCAAAATACTCTTGGAGCTGACGTCACCCTGGGAAGGCCTGGCCCACTCTGGCACGGTTGGAACCAGAGTTGGGAGGAGCTGGTTAGGGTGTTAGGTTCTGCCTCCAGCTCACCTGTGACCCTGACCAGGTCTCTGTGAGGAGTTCAGCTCCCACGGCTCCCAGCTCTGACATTCCCCCAGAGCTCAGCTCAGCTGGGATCTGAGAGGGCCAGCAGGAATCCTTCAGGCCACTGTCCTCATCATCAGCAATTGCCCACTAAGGACCTGACTCCTAAGGATGGGCGGCAAGTTATGGCCCATCCTGGGTGGGGGGCCCAGCTGCTCCCCAAATTTGTTGTGTAACTTTGGACCAATTGCTTCCCAAAGCCCTTTTCTACACTAGAGGCAGCACAGCTTGGGTTTAAGGCATTGAACTAGCTTGGGGCAGAATCTCTGTTATAACACTTAGTAGTTGGGTATCCTCGGGCAAGGCATTTAACCTTACCCAGATTCTGTTTTCAGGTTTGTAGAATGGGAAGAATGACAGTACTTTTCTCAGGGGATTGTTGTGTGGATTCAGTTCAGCCACTCAATCGTGCCTGACTCTTTGTGACCCCATGGATTAAATAGATGTAAAATGCTCAGCCCACAGCAAATATTCAGTAGATCCTTGTACTGTAACTGCCAGCTACTACCTCTGGGCCTCAATTACATCCCTGTACAAAAAGAAAGGTGGCGAGAATGATTTCTATGTCCCTTTCTCTAGTTGTCCTTTTCTCAAATCAACTCACCCAGCCTGTGCCATCAGTCCAGGTACCAGGACTTGTGGGGAATGAGGAAGCCATGGGGTGTGGAAAGACCTCCAGAGCTGCAGAGAAGGGACGGGGAGGTGACAGAGGACCTGTGGCTAGGCAAGGGTGAGCTCCAGAGAGACTGGGTGGAGAGAAACTCAGCACGCTTCCACCCTCAGGGACAGGAGCACAGGTGGCCCTGACCTCTGGGAGGAAGTCTCCTTAGGCAACACTCAAGTTTCCCCTGAATTCCACCAGAAGCATCTTCTCACAGTTTCTCTAGGTGGTCTTTTCATCATGCTCTTAACCACAGTTACATCAAATGTGTGCCAATAGAGGAGTTGGTTAGGTGTGCTGCTCCCCTACCTTTCCTGCTGGCTTTCTGAGGTGTGTGTGTGTGTGCACACACACGTGTGTGTGCGTGTGTGTGTGTGACAGAGAGAGGTCTGGGACTATCCACCAATGTCCTGTTGGGTCATCTGAACGGACAGATATGGGCATCTTTGCCGTCTGTCAGGGATGTGGGGCAGCCATGGAGCTGTGTCCTGCTGATCAGGTCAGGGCACGGAGGCCTGGAAGGTTGGGCCACAATCTCCAGAATCCTATTCAGGCCCATAAAGTTCCTTTCCTAGCCAATAGTAGGACTGCGCCCCCAGCTCCTCTGGAGACCAAGAAAGAAGAGAAGCCCCGTTCGCCCTGGAAGAATGGCTGTGGATGGGGTTCAGGGCCAGGGCCAGGGTAGGACAAATGGAGATAACCCTCCCTTGGGAAGATGAGGCCACGTGGAGACCCTGGAAGGAACGTGTCTCTTGGGAGGGAGGAGGAGATGGGTCTGGAGCTCCTCATCTGGG
This sequence comes from Muntiacus reevesi, assembly GCF_963930625.1. NCBI lineage: Eukaryota > Metazoa > Chordata > Mammalia > Artiodactyla > Cervidae > Muntiacus > Muntiacus reevesi. The sequence continues at coordinate 89,155,601 of NC_089251.1, forward strand.
TGGACTTGTCTTATCCCAGTCAGGAGGATTCTGGAACACTTGGAGGGCTTGGGTACCTCTAGGGGGGTTGGGGAGAAACCAGCCTGGAGAATCTGGGAAGCAGGTGCTGGGGGCACAATGAAGACATGGTGGGCATCAATGCTGGAGTCTATAGAGGCTGTTAAGGAGCTGAAGGTGAGAGAAAACTGCAGTGAAAAGGCAGCCTGGGACCCTCTCAGTTCCCGTCCTCATAGGATGGGGGAGGAGAAAGGAGAGTGTGGGGAGCTCCAAGGGCAATCCCTAGACATAGACAGCTTTGACTCAGGGGTCAAGGGAACAGCTGGGAAAGCCACGGGCACATCTGGCCGGGGCTGGAGGAGGGTTAGCCTGTGCCGGCAGGAAGCCAGGGACTGGTGGAGAGAGATAGGGCCGGTGTTTATTGCCCGGCCGGCCGAGGTGTTGCAACAGGAAGAGGGCTGGGGGAGGAGGAGGCAGCTCAGGCGGAAACAATTTATCTGGAGCACGAGGAACAGCTGGGGAGGGAGGCCAGCTCTGCTGCTCTCCAAGGCCAAGCGAGACGTGAGAAACGGATGCCTGGTGCCAACGCAGCCAGCAGTCCCGTCTCCTGCCCTCTGCTTCCCTGCTGCCTTGGAATCCAGCCCCTCCGTCCTCAGCAGGGTCATCGTCAGCCGTTCCCCAGTCCTCATCCCCTGCTCGGCTGCCTTTCCCAGGGGGCTGCCCCACCGACAGCAGGCTTTACCTCCTGCTGAAAGCACAGCAGTGCACAGTCCGTTACCGTGTGGTCTGTGAGACAGGCATGTGCTTCATTTTCCAGAGATGGAAACAGAGGAGTCGTAAGTGATTTGTCCAGGGCTACACCGTCAAGAACTTGAGCCCCAGAGTCTTGTTTCCAGAATCACTCAGATGCCACTGGGCACCTGGAGGTGGGCTATGGGCTTGACCTTGGCCCTCTGCGACAGCCTCTCCCTCCTCAGGCCAGCCTCGGGACCCCTTCCCCCCACCCAGCTCACAGCCCACCTCCTCAGCCCCTCTCTCCCCCCGGGGACTGATCAAGCTATCATTTGCTGCTCCTAAGTCTCCATGCCCACAGCCAGACACATGGAGAAAGCAGCAACCTCAGAACCAAGATTTCTGGAACCCAAGCAAGGAAGAGGACCCAGAGCTGGCAGAGTTCTCCTGGAACTCTCCCCCACCTCTTGAGATGGATGTCCAGAATGACATGAGCAGCTGGGACAGTCATGTAACCACTGACTTCCCTCCTGGAGCAAACTTGGAGGATGGCAGGGCAATAGAGCAAAGTGGGCAACTTAGGAAGACTTAGTCTTAGGAAGACTCCTTGAGTTACACCCAGTTTTGAGATGAGGCAGGCTTGGGAAGCCCTGACAAATCGGGAAGGGCAGACCTTATCTCCTCTCCACTTTAAAGACCCACCAGCCAAAAAACTGGGACACTCCAGCCATACATTCAACCAGTCATTAGGGAATGTCATTTCCTACCCTCAAGGATGTCACAGAACCCAGCTCACTTTGTGCCATGAATGAAACTGGACACCCTCCAGGTCAGGGTCCTTACTGCCTACCTCTTTATGTCTTATTCATGGAAATGGAAGTGACATGAACAAGATTTGTCTGTGTCTCATACCAAGCCAAGTACTGCCACATTCAGTCCTTGCAACAATCCTATAAATAAAGCAAGTGTAAACACTCCCAGTTTTTAGATGGAGACACTGAGGCCTAGAGAGAAAAGGACTGGCCCAGGGTCAAATAATCAGTCAGTGGCTATAATTTAAATGGATGGGTATCAAGCACGTACTGTGTACTGGTAAAAATATGTGATGTTATGCTGCAGTGACAAACAGCCCAAAATTTTACTATAAAATAATAATTTTATTATTCTGTCGCTCAAACTGCAGCTGGACTCTTCAGAGTAGCTGTTATCCCCTCTTGTTGCAGGCTGCTTTGAGCTGGGACTCTGTTATCTCATCAGCAGACATTCACAAAGTGGGGGGTGAGATAGTTCATTGTTAGAAATAGACCCAGGATCCTTCTTCCCTTTAAGGGGGTGAGAACAGTTGTGGGGCGAGTGGAATGCTGGTGAGCACCCCTGCCTCCGCACAGACACCATGATCCATGCTGGGCTTCACTCATCAGTGCTGGATCCTACCCAGTTCCCGAGCCCCCGGGCAGTGCTCACAGCATGAATGTTCTACAGGGTCTCTGGGTTCCGCAATAGGCTCCAACCAGACTGGGCTCCTTCAGCTGGTTTGAGCTTAGGGCTCAGCCTCAGGTGAGCCTAGAAGAACCCATGATATGAACCCATCTCGCCCAAGTCCATTTAAAAGTACTACTTCCTCAGAGGCTGCTTCTCCAGGTAAGCGCCCACTGGGATCACTTCCGCAGCATGAGGCTCTTTCCTTCTCCGTGTCCTCTAATCCCTTCCCTACCATGGCCTGGCTAGCAGGTTTCCCCACCACGGGCATCGGCTATCCACAGAGAGGCCTCAGGGGAATGAGAAGTCTGCCCCCTGCCTCAAGTCAGCTTGTCCTTAGCAAAAGGGGAACTCTCTCTCACACCTGTCTCCCTGGTTCAGTTTCAGCTTTCTCCCTTGACCAAGTACTGTAGCTATTTCTCTGGTGCCCCAACTCCCTGGGGAAGCACAGCTCTTTGCATCTGGGCTCCAGGTCTCCTCATGTGTCTGGGGTTGAACTGTTCTCCCAAGAACCTCCAGACTCAGAGCTTTCATTTTTCTGCTTCCTGAATTTCACTAGATCAGACTCGAAGTCCACCTCCCACAGAGGGGCTGTAAAAGTCACCTGGTTGTTCTCCAGCCTCCCTTGCAGCTAAGACATGGACATATGACTTCATCCTGATCAAAGGACATAGGACAACTTCTCCTCTTTACTAAAACACGCTCATGAATGGAAACTCTGCTCTTCTCTGGCCAAAAGTTTGCATACAGAGGTAGTGTCTAGACTTTCAGCAGCCTTTGTAACCGTGAGGGAACAACTTTGATGTGCAAATTATGTTGCATCATTGATTATTTGATTGGACAAATGAACTAATCCTGGAATCTCTGGGCTTATTGCTACATGAGTAAACTCACATCTTTATTCTAAATCACTTCCGGTTAGGTATTCTGTTCCTTGTAGCTGAAATCATTGTAACACCTCAAAATCAATAAATCCATTAATAAACTCATCAATTCCTTCCCAAATCACTCTTCCTCTAAAGTTTCTCATCTCAGCAAATGATGCTTTCTTTTGCCAGAAGTTCTAGTAACCACCTTGACTTTCTTTCCAAAGTCTCTTCGGTAGGTTGCCCCTGCCAGGATCATGGTGACCATGGCCTGCTGGTTCTCCTTGACTCTTATTTCAGTCTGCTGAGTGTCTCTCTGTTTTCAGGGAGGAGCATGTGGGACCAGAAATATTGCTGTGACCATTTTCTGGAAAATGCAGTCTGCTTCAGTACACTTAAAGTATTTTTTTAAATTGTAATATAATTGCTTTACAGTGCTTTGTTCCTTTCTGCTGTACAATGAAGTAAACAAGCCATCTGCACATATCTCTGCTACCCCCATCCCCTCGCCCCAGGTCATCACAGAGCACTGAGCTGAGTTCCCTGTGCTTTATCGCGGCTTCCCACGAGCTGTCTGTTTTACACATGGTAGTGTATATATGTCAATCCCAAGCTCCCAGTCTGTTGCTCCCTCCTCTTCCCCTGCTGTGCCCACATTTTTGTTCTCTACGTCTGGGTCTCTATTCCTGCCTTGGAAATGGGTTCATCTGCACCATTTTTATAGACTTCACATAGGTGCATTAATGGTATCTTAAGTCAACTCTTTTGGCTCCCACACTCCCTAAGCGGTCTTGAGTCTTCCTTGTGAGACCTTGTGTCCAGCCCTCTAGGATCCTCTCTTGGTGCTGTGCTTCTCTGCACACTGTGGTTTAGATGTGGTTCAGCGGAGCGAGCAAAACTGCAAGAAGCTGGGTTTGCGACCCAGCTCTGCCACTGTCTGATTCTACGACCCTGGATGAGTTATTCAAATTCCATGGGTCTTGCTTTTTCTCTCAGTAAACAAGGAGCTGAGGAGGCCTCCCCAGCAACCTCGAAGGACTGTGCTCAGGGTCGAAGGAGGGTGGTGCTGAGGGTGGCAGTCTTGGAGGCCAGGGCAGAGCACACAGGCAGCTCGTGTCCATCAGGGATCAGTAGGAAATAGATGATACCAAAGCGACACTAAGCGGAAGGGATGGAACGCAGGTAATCAGGGGAGCAGGATAAAGGCTGACTTTCTGAGAAATCCTTCCTGGATGTGGCCAGGGGGCTTGTAGTCTGCCAAGACCAGGGCGGCTAGGAAGCTGGAGGCTGCTGAGTGATTGGGACCGAGGAAGTGTCCCGGCCACTCCACAACTACCCGGCAGTATTCCGGAAGCCGATGACTAGTGTGCTGGTCATTCGGGTTTCACCAAACGGCTCCACTTCTCCCCCGCCCCGTCACATGGTAGGATGAGCTTTCTCTGCCCCCAGAGTTAAGCGATCACGAGACTCTGTGGCTTATGTGTCATCTCCTAGTGGGAGCTTTAAGTGCTGCGGTATAATTTTCTGTACTCTTTGTTTCTCTTGTCACAGTGACCCACGTTCTCCACATTCTAGTTGCTTTACCAGCCTGGGTCCCCTAAGCGGTGAAAACAGTGGTCAGCTCCCCAGTCACTCCTGTGATGTGGTGATCAGTTCAGTTCAGTTGCTCAGTTGTGTCTGACTCTTTGTGACCCCATGGACTGCAGCACACCAGGCCTCCCTGTCCATCATCAACTTGTGGAGTTTACTCAAACTCATGTCCATTGAGTTGGTCATGCCATCCAACCATCTCATCCTCTGTCATCCCCTTCTCCTCCCACCTTCAATCTTTCCCAACATCAGGGTCTTTTCCAACGAGTCAGTTCTTTGCATCAGGTGGCCAAAGTATTGGGGTTTCAGCTTCAGCATCAGTCCTTGCAATGAATATTCAGGGCTCATTTCCTTTAGGATGGACTGGTTGGATCTCTAGCTGTCCAAGGGACTCTCAAGAGTCTTCTCCAACACCACAGTTCAAAAGCATTAATTCTTTGCTGCTCAGCTTCCTTTATGGTCCAACTCTCACATCCATGCATGACTGCTGGAAAAACCATAGCTTTGACTATATCAACTTTTGTCAGCAAGGTGATGTCTCTGCTTTACAATATTGCTGTTTAGGTTTGTCATAGTCTTTCTTCCAAGGAGCAAGCATCTTTTAATTTCAAGGGCAGGTGGAGGAGAGGAAATCTGTATTAAATTTCCACCTCAAATGAAGACCACCACAGTATCAATGAAGACACACAGTGTGTGTGTTTGAGTGTGTGTGTGATGTTCATGTGTTTCCTGAGAACATTTAAAGTCCCTAAGCACAGCTGACAGAATATATTTTAGCTTTCTAAGTTTTGCTTTCTAAATTATTAAATGTTATGTGAAATCTGAACACTATTGATATCCCTAGGCTGCGACTTGAATCCCATGTGTGCCAGGAACTTGTCTCTTTTATCTGTGCATCCTCTGCAACTAGCACAATGTTGGGCATGTAGTAGGCATTCAATAAATGTTTTATGAAGAAATGAGTTTGTCCATGTGTCACTGAAAAACTGACTTAGAGAACTTGACTCGATGTTCCCACTGTGGTCTGATTAATCAGAGCCTGGGAGCCTCCTCCCCTGTTCTTAATATTAGACTTCTCTTAACGTGGCCCAACATTCTATTAGTCTCCTTGGCAGGCACACAGCACAGATGATTCATATTGAGCTTGAGGTCAACTGTAGTCTCTGGGTCTGTTTCGCATGAACAGCTATTAAGTAAGGCAGGGCTTCCCCATCCTGTCCATATGCAGTTGATTTTTTTAACTAAATGCCTTATGTAACATTTCATCCTGCTGAACGATAGTCCATTCTTCTAACTTCTCAAGATCTATTCCAGTCTTGTCTTTGAACTCAACATATTGTTCATCCCTCTAATTGGGACACAAGAGCAATCTGCTTCTTCATCCATCCATCCATCCATGGATCCATCCATCCATCATCCATTGTTGTTCAGTGACAAAAATGCTGAACAAGTCAGGCCACCAAAGAAAGATCTTCCGGCTTATGGACATCAACTTTTTAATCAGTAGAACTGATGAATGATAATTTAGCCATCTCTGATCCTATCTGTGTTCTCATCCATTTTGTCCACAAAGTATAACCAGAGTGTGTGCAAGCTGAAACAATGATATATACAGAATTCCCTTACCTCTGGTACCTATGCCAGAAGAGAGAATGGAGTCTTCCAGGTTTCCTTTGCTCTTTGCAAAGTGATGTTGGTTCCTAGGCATCTTCACTTTCTCTTTATAGGCTGTCAAAGTCATTTATTTTATTGCTATGTATTGAGAACCATGAAGTTGTTCAAATTCTTAGACTTGATAACCCCACCACAATGCTAACAGCTGTGACCTAAGAGCCCAAGACTCAGGGAAATGGCAAAGTCGATTGTGATAAATCCTCTCCATGGAAAAGCATTGGCAGCATTAAAGGAATAATATTTTTTTAAAACATATGTGGTAACACAGGGGGAAAATGTAGATATAATGTGAACTCAGAAAAGAAATCTACAAAATTATGTGAAACTCATGAAAGTAAGCATTTTCCCTGGTAGTTCAGTTGGTAAAGAGTCTGCTTGCAATGTGGGAGACCTGGGTTCAATCCCTGGGTCAAAAAGCTCTCCTTTAGAAGGAAATGGCAACCCACTCCAGTATTCTTGCCTAGAGAAGTCCATGGACAGAGGAGCCTAGTGGGCTACAGTTCATGAGTTCATGAGAGTAAATACGTAAAACAATGTGCATACATGAGGAATTTCTCAATATTGTAGAAGTTGAGTCAGGGAGATAGGAATGGGTGACTTGTTTGTTTGTTTAGTTACCAAGTCATGTCCAACTCTTTGCAACCCCATGGACTGTAGCCTGCCATGCTCCTCTGTCCATGGGATTTCCCAGACAAGAACACTGGAGTGGGTTGCTATTTCCTTCTGCAGGGGATCTTCCTGACTCAGGGATCAAATTCAGGTCTCCTGAATTGCTTACAGATTCTTTACTAACTGAACCACCAGGGAAGCCTTAGGCTCTCTGTTTTCTAAACTTTCCATCACTCTGCAGAAAGCAGTTTCTGAGACAAAGGTTAGCTGAAGGCATCTTATTGAGGACTGTGACCAGAGAGCAGGAGGGTGGGACAGGGAATGAAGTGGGCAAAAGGGAGCTGGCCTCTCCCATTGCTTGTCTCTGGGCTCCACAGGGCTGCCCCAGGAGCTGTATAAAATGTACTTCAGAGCTGCTTGCCTGTCAGGGGAAGCGGGAGCACCCATCAGCTCCAGCTTCACCCTGGGCGTTCATACTCCGGCACTCCTGCTTCCACATGGGAGGGCACCCAGAAGGCACCTGGGGGTGCTCCTGCTGCAGCAAGTGTGCCCCAGAGCGCTCTGTGGGGTGTGGGAGGTTAGGGTTAGGACACAAGGGAGTGCCCATGTGAGTGTGGCAGGCAGGGTAGCACCAACCCTGCGACTGGCCTGGGGGCAGAGCTGGGTGAGACTCGAGAGAGCCCAGGGGGCTGCAAGGGCGGGTCTGTTCAGCTGCATCCACCATTTATAATCACAACCTGCTCCTGTCTACTGTGGGACTTGCTTCATTGTCTCCACCTTCCAAGTTCCATCTGGAAGATCACGAGAATCTTCATCCATCTCTCATCTTCAGCTCTCCTCTTATCACCAGGTTTCAGCAGCAATTTTTCCCAGAACTGAAAGTCATTTCACCTGGGCCCATGTACCTCCCACCTCTCTGGGCATCAGGTTGCTACCCCCATGTTCAGACAGTTCCCAGGGATGTTGACTGTTCAAGGAAGACCAGAATGATTTTAGAAGGAAAACGTTCAGCCATCTCTATCAAAGTTCCTTTTCAGCTCTGACACTTTCTGGCTGGGGTATTCCTGACATACACTCTACCATCTGATCTGAGTTGGGGGTGTGTTGTCTGGTTTTGTTCTGTCAGTATGCTGCACTGCCCCTTCCCCCACCATCTCCATCTTTTTCCTTGTTTGTTGCTGTCAGTCACAATCTTTGCTTTGCTTTTCTATTTTGAGTTTTTCAAGGGGCCACATTGATCTTTCGAGTTATCTTTTTAGGGCCACTAGATTTTCTCTATTTGGAAACTATCTACTTTCTCAAGGCCCACCCTACATAACTGGTAGGTTATGAGGTTTTGCTCACCACTCCCTTCCTGTGACATTGTCAATGCTAGGATGATAAAGTCCTTTTCTTCCCAGGTTTCTGTCACTTTCGTTTCACCACGGCATCCCTATTAGCTGATTAGAATTTGGTGTATCCTGCCAGTTCTGCTTGTTTCTTTTTGAGAGATTAAATTATTAGCCAGGCAAGAATGTTGCAAGCATCCTGGCTTCAGCAGATGTCCTTGTAGCCCCATCACTCTGGCAAGAATTGGGTTTCTATAAGTTTCGGGGAACCTAATCTTGGATGTGGAAAAATGCTTCTTCTAGGGAGAGGTCTGGGAGAGGACAGTTGTTAAACATGGCTGGTTCCCCAGAGCAAGTCTTCCAATCCATTGGAAGCCACTCATCGACTGTGTGACTCTGGGCAAGTTACTAAACCTCTCTGGGCACCAGTTTCCATATCTGTAGATGCTGGAACTCTCTGGATCTTTTTAGAAAGTGTCAGTGTCAGGGGAAGTTTTTCCACACACAGCCACCATGACTGCTGCCTAACTGACAGTGATCAAAAGATGCTATTGACTGTGTTCTGATTTCAGAGAAACTAGTGTGTGAAAAGAAACTGTGCATCTTAGACCAGGTGAAACAGAGTAGTAATTGCTCATTGGGTCATTGTGAGAGTTACATGATTTAAAATATGCAAAGCACGGAGGGCAGACCAGAATGTAACATGTGTGTGTGTGTGTGCATGTGTGTGTACATGAGTGTGTGTGTGTGTTAGCTATTTGGGTAGCGAGGAGGAGGATGGCAAGGATGAAGGCCTCTGGGGAGTGAATAGTGAGATGGTTTATTCTCCATTGTCCCTCTCTGTAGAACAGAAGTTTTTTTTTTTGTTTTTTTTTTTCTGGCTATCAACTGCCCAGTGAGGATGGGCCCCAGCCCTCCTTTCATCCAGACGTACTATCTGCTCTGTGACTAATTCTCACCAACGGTAGAGAGGTGATCACTTCCCAGCTAAGCGGTTTCGAAAGGCATGTGTGCGTTCTCCACGTTCTGCTCATTCGCTGTACATATGGAGAGGCTGCAAGGCCCTGAGGGATGATGAGGCCACAGATGAAAAAAGCCTTGTCCCTGAGTCACCACCTGGAGGAAAGTCACAGGCCTGCCAAGAACACCCATGTTGAACTGTCACGTAAGTGAGCCACAAACTACCCTGAAAGGGTGCTTTCAGCCACAAAGCACCCTGAGGCCACTGAAATTTAGGGGTTAATTTATGACGGCATGTAGCATCACCTTGACCAAACCCATGGCTAGTGTGGGAGGCAGTTGGGGGCCTGTGGAAGAGCCCTTCAGAGCAATCTGAGTCAGGGAGTCACTCATCCATCGGATTCTAGTGCCTCAGGAAACAGTTGACAACATCCAGCCCTCCACTCGCTGCCCCCACACAGCGCTGACCATATCGAAGTTTTCATCAATGGACCATTCATTCAAATGCCCTGTGTCCCTCCCCTGTGTTAGCACAGAGTCCCAGTGCGCCAGGCTTGCTGGGTGTGGTCCCCGCACGGCCCCCATCCTGTGGTCAGGCCCACTCCTGCAGCCCATTCATCATCCTGACATCCAGAAGAGACCCCATCAATCACAACACCTCATTTGCTAATGTGATTTCCCTCAGTTGCATTCTGCCAGGGAGGGAGACACGCTGTCCTGCAGTGAGTGGAAGTTGGGGACAGCAGCCTGCACTCTGCAGACCCACAGCAGGGCTTCTGAGCCTGAGTTATGGACCTCGGTGATAGGTCCCCCTAAGTGTCTGTCTCTGGCCAGGTCACCACAGCTGAACTGCAAGCTTCCCCCCAGGCAGCTGCCTGGAGCCAGGGACACTCCCACGTCCACCTGGAAGGCTGCAAAACTCCAGCACCATTACCTGAAGTGAGCTGGGAGTTTTATTTCTTCTTTGTTAAAAAAAAAATTTTTTTTTTAAACTCAAACCCTTTTGTCTGTGTTTTCATTCAGTATGTTAGGATGAAGATTAAATCGTCTGTGCCTGCTCCCCAGTTCACCTCTCAGATCATAAAACCTCTGTCGTGACTGAAAGCAGGAGGCCATCAAGTGACTTTCTGTTCTCCTCCTCTGTCCCCCCAGGGCTAGTTACCACAAATCCAAGTTACAAAGTACAGGCGCCCCACGGCCTGGCCCCAGGGGACCTCAGAAGTTCCCCCTGCCTGGGATGAGGGTCTCATAACCCCAGGTCCGGAATTGGGTGTGACAGGTTGACCCAGCTGACCCAGGGTTTCCCGAGGCACCTCTCCCAGACTCCAGACTGGGGCCTTTTCCCCCAGCCTGAGTCCTTGGTTCAGTGGCAAAGCTCTGGCCTAGCAGGCAGGGCCGCTGGAGGAAGGACCAGCCAGAAGAGCCTACCCCAGCCCCTCCCTCTAGGAAGCTCAGGCTCCCCGACCCCGCCACCCACCCCACCCCCGCTTCCCTGCATGGCTTGACTGTAAACACTTCATGGCAAAGCAAACCCTACAAAGTCAAGTATTTGGGATCCATAAACTCTACCCATCAAACTGTTGTGAGCTGGGAAAAATAAAGTTACTCCAAAATACAAAAGAGCAAAATTGGAAATAGTAAATTTTTAATGAATACATTCAAACATCATTAATTGTCCAATTAGGTATCATGAAAATCTCCCTCCATTTGAAAGCAATTTGTACCTTTGATTCCCTCGCCTTGTACAGATTTCTGAGTATGCGTGAGGAGGACTGGGAAGTCGGAGCAGATCATAAACTAAATGAGTAAACTTCAGCCAAATAATTTCAAAAGCAAAATTATAAAAATTCTTTCCAAGTATTTTATAGCAAAATAATTCTATTTAATGTGGGATGTGGGTGCATTTTAATTCTTTCATACACTCTGGGGTGGGACCTACAAAAATAAAACTGTCTGGTACCCACGAAGGCCTTGCCCCTCCTTTCTCTCCCTCTTCTCTCTTCTTTATCCCTCTTCTCAGATGCCTTCTTCTCTGCAGCTTCAAGGAAGTATCAACAGAATCTCCTGCTAAAAATATTGATTTTTATGAAGATATTGATTCCTTTTTTTTTCTTTTCCAATGTGGTCTATTACAGGATATTGAATATAGTTTCCTGTGCTGTACAGTAGGACCTTGTTGTTTATCTATTTTATACATGAAAAGTGAAAGTGAAAGTGAAGTCGCTCAGTCGTGTCCAACTCTTTTGAGACGCGATGGGACTGTAGCCTATTAGGCACCTCAGTCCATGGAATTTTCCAGGCAAGAGTACTGGAGTGGGTTGCCATTTCCTTCTTCAGGGACCTTTCCAACCCAGGGATTGAACCCGAGTCTCCCACATTGCAGGCAGACACTTTACCGTCTGAGCCACCAGGGAAGCCCTATTTTTTACATAGTAGTGTGTATTTGCTAATCTTAAACTCCTAATTTATCCATCACCCATCCTCTTTCCCCTTCAGTAACCATAAGTTTATTTTCTATGTCTGTGAGTCTATTTTTGTTTTGTAAATAAGTTCACTGGTAGCATTTTTTTTAGGTTTGGACCTAACAGAAGCAGAAGATATTAAGAAGAGGTGGCAAGAATACACAGAAGAACTGTACAAAAAAGATTTTCATGACCCAGATAATCACGATGGTTTGATCACTCACCTAGAGTCAGACATATTGGAATGTGAAGTCAAGTGGGCCTTAGGAAGCATTACTACGAACAAAGTCAGTGGAGGTAATGGAATTCCAGTTGAGCCATTTCAAATCCTAAAAGATGATGCCATGAAAGTGCTGCACTCAATATGTCAGCAAATTTGGAAAACTCAGCACTGGTCACAGGCCTGGAAAAGGTCAGTTTTCATTCCAGTCCCAGAGAAAGGCAATGCCAAAGAATTCTCAAACTACCACACAATTACACTCATCTCACATGTTAGTAAAGTAATGCTCAAAATTCTCCAAGCCAGGCTTCAACAATGCATGAATCATGAACTTCCAGATGTTCAAGCTGGTTTTAGTAAAGGCAGAGGAACCAGAGATCAAATTGCCAATGTCTGCTAGATCATTGAAAAAGCAAGAGAGTTTCAGAAAAACATCTATTTTTGCTTTATTGACTATGACAAAGCCTTTGACTGTGTGGATCACAACAAACTGCAGAAAATTCTTAAAGAGATGGGAATACCAGACCACCTGACCAGCCTCTTGAGAAATCTGTGTGCAGGTCAGAAAGCAACAGTTAGAACTGGACAGGGAACAACAGACCAGTTCCAAATAGGGAAAGGAGTACATCAAGGCTCTATGTTGTCACCCTGCTTATTTAACTTATATGCAGAGTACATACAACATGAGAAACACTGGGCTGGATGAAGCACAAGCTGGAATCAATATTGCCGGGAGAAATATCAATAACCTCACATATGCAGATGACACCACCCTTATGGCAGAAAGTGAAGAGGAACTAAAGAGCCTCTTGATGAACATGAAAGAGGAGAGTGAAAAAGTTGGTTTAATGTTGTTTCTCAACATTCAGAAAACAAAGATCATGGCATCTGGTCCCATCATTTCATGGGAAATAGATGGGGAAACAGTGGAAACAGTGTCTGACTTTATTTTTTGGGCTCCAAGATCCCTGCAGATGGTGACTGCAGCCATGAAATTAAAAGACGTTTACTCCTTGGAAGGAAAGTTAAGATCAACCTAGGCAGCAGATTAAAAAGCAGAGGCATTACTTTGCCAACAAAGGTCCATCTAGTCAATGCTATGGTTTTTCCAGTGGTCATGTATGGATATGAGAGTTGTACTATAAAGAAACCTGAGCACCAAAGAATTGATACTTTTGAACTGTGGTGTTGGAGAAGACTCTTGAGAGTCCCTTGGACTGCAAGGAGATCCAACCAGTCTATCCTAAAGGAGATCAATCTCGAGTGTTCATTGGAAGGACTGATGTTGAAGCTGAAACTCCAATACTTTTACCACCTGATGCAAAGAACTGACTCATTTGAAAAGACCCTGGTGCTGGGAAAATTTGAAGGTAGGAGGAGAAGCGGACGACTGAGGATGAGATGGTTGGATGGCATCACCAACTCAATGGACATGAGTTTGGGTAAACTCCAAGAATTGGTGATGGACAGGGCAGCCTGGCATGCTGCTGTTCATGGGATCACAAAGAGTCAGACACTACTGAGTGACTGAACTGAACTGAATGAAATCTAATTAAGCTTTTGAGCTTTTTTTTTTTTTTCTCATTCAGACTTTTTATTGTTGTTACAAACCTCTGCCTCTATGGTGGGCTTTTGCAGTTTTCCTTTTTCTTTTTTTGTTTTAATTTTTTAAACTTATTATTATTTTTTCTTACCTTTATTCCTTTGTTTGCTTTTCCTACTGTTATTTTCCCCTTGCAGTTAATATCTAATGTATATAAATCTTCTTTATCTACCTCTATTTAACTTTGCATATCTAGTCTTTCTTTTCTTTCTCTGCTTTCCTCTCAACATATTTGTTAGTCTTATTTTCATTGCTTTATTCCCCAATTGGCACCTTGCATTAGTTTCATTTTCCAGCTTGTGCTTTAGTTAGTCTTGTTTTTAACTGGTAAATATAATTTTGTATTTCCTTTGTTCTCCAGGTCAATCTACTGTATTTTATTTTTGTTGGACTGTTTTGACTCGATCATGGGTATATATGTATATGTGTATATTCCATTATTTTAATTATTATTTGCCAGATTTCGTAACTGCCATTTGTCTGGAGTTCATCTCTGGTTTCTCATTTTTGGATGTTTGTTTTGATCTCACTTAGTGACATAAGAAAATCGCTTGTGGAATCTTCATTCCTGACCAGAGATCAAGCCTTGAGCCTTTGGAGTGGGAGCACTGAGTCCAAGACCTTAGACTACCAGAGAACTAACCCTAGGGAGTATCAGATAGTGAGAACTCATAAACAAAACACTTGAATACAAGACCCAGGATCACCCAGTCACCAGTAGCACCCTCTGCAGGACACCTCATCTAAACAACAGCAAAACAAAAATACAAACCCAATCACCAGCAGACAGGATTGCTACCTCACTTAGCCTTGCCCATCAGAGGAAAAACAAACAAACAAACAACAACTCAGCACAAATCTCACACTACACAAAGCTTACACAAACCACTGGACCAACCCTAGGAGGGCGGAAACCAAAAGGAAGAAAGAATTCAACCATCTTCAAGAAAAGAGTTCAACTTTGCTTGAAGCCTGGGAAAAGGAAACCTCAAACACAGTAAGTTAAAAAAAAGAAAGAAAGAAAGAAAGAAAAGACAGAGAAATACTACACAAACGAAGGAACAAACCAGAAACACAAAAGATCAAATAAATGGAGAAGAAATAGACAAACTACCTGAAAAAGAATTCAGAATAATGATAGTATAGATGATCGAAAACCTTGAAAACAAAATGGAGAAAATGCAAGAATCAGTTAACAAAGACCTAGAATAATTAAAGAATAAACATACGTACAGGGACAAACAACACGATTATTGAAATTAAAAATACTCTAGAAGGAATCAACAGCAGAATATCTGAAGCAAAAGAATGAATTAGTGAACTGGAAGATAAAATGGTGGAAATAACTTCTGAAGAGCTGAATAAAGTAAAAAGGATGAAAAGAACGGAGGATAGTCTCAGAGACTTCTGGGACCATATCAAACACACCAACATTCGAATTATAGGGGTCCCAGAAGAAGAAGAGAAAAGAAAGGGTATGAGAAAAATTTTGAAGAGATTATAGTTGAAAATTTCCCCAACATGGAAAAGGAAATAGTCAAATCAAGTCCAAGAGGTACAAAGAGTCCCATACAGAATAAACCCAAAGAGAAACATGCCAAAACACATACTAATCAAATGAACAAAGACTAAGCAGGATATACTTAATGTACTGAAAGGGAAAAATCTACAACCAAGGTTACTGTACCCAAGGATCTCATTCAAAATTGGTGGAGAAATAAAAAGCTTTTCAGACAAGCAAAAGAATTCAGTACCACAAAAACAGGTTTACTACAAATGTTAAAGGGAGTTATATAGTCAAGAAATACAAGAGAAGAAAAAAGATCTACAAAATCAACCACAAACTATTAAGAAAATGGCAATAGAAACATATATATCAATAATTACTTTAAACAGAAATGGATTAAATGCTACAACCAAAAGACACAGACTGGCTGAATGGATACAAAAACAAGACCCATATATATGCTGTCTACAAGAAACCCACTTCAGACCTCAAGACACATATAGACTGAAAATGAGAGGATGGAAAAATATATTCTATGCAAATGGGAAGAAAAAGAAAGCTGAAGTAGCAATCCTCATATCAGACAAAATAGACCTTAAAATAAGAAGATTGCAAAAGATAAGGAAAGACACTACATAATGATCAAGGGATCAACCCAAGAGGAAGACATAACAGTTATAAATATCTGTGTACCCAACAAAGGAGCACCTCAATACATAAAACAAACACTAACAGATATAAAAGGAAAAAATTGACAGTAACACAATAATAGTAGGAGAATTTAACACCCCACTCACACCAATGGACAGATCATCAAAATAGAAAATTAATAAGGAAACACAAGTCTTAAATGATACATTAGATGAGATGGATTTCATTGATATCTCCAGGACATTCCATCCAAATGCAGAATAATACACCTTCTTCTCAAGTGCACATGGAACATTCTCCAGGATAGACCACATCTTGGGTCACAAACCAAACCTCAGTAAATTTAAGAAAATTGAAATCATGTCAAGCATCTTCTCCAACCACAAAACTGTGAGACTAGATATCAATTACAAGAAAAAAAGAAGAAAACTGTAAGAAACACAAACACATGGAGATTAAACAACACGTTTTAAAATAACCAACAGGTTACTGAAGAAATAAAAAGGGAAATAAAAAAATTTCTAGAAACAAATGACAATGAAAACATGACAACTAAAAACCTATGGGATGCAGCAAAAGCAGTTCTAAGAGGGAAGTTAATAGCAGTAGAATCCTACCTCAAGAAACAAGAAAAACACCAATAGACAACATAACTTTACACCTAAAGCAATTGGAAAACAAAGAACAGAAACCTCCCAAAATTAGTAGAAGGAAAGAAATCATAAAGATCTGAGCAGAAATAAATGAAAAAGAAATGAAAGAAACAATAGTAAAGATTAATAAAACTAAAAGCTAGGTTCTTTGAGAAGATAAACAAAATTGACAAACTTTAGCCAGACTCATCAAGAAAAAAAGAGAGACAAATCAAATCAACAAAATTAGAAATGAAAAAGGAGAGGTTACAACATACAGTGCAGAAACACAAAGGATTATAAGAGATTATTATGAACAACTATATGGCAATAAATAGATAACCTGGAAGAAATGGACAGATTCTTAGAAAAAGTTCTTCAAGGCTGAACCAGGAAAAAATAGAAATTATGAACAACCCAATTACAGCCACTGAAATTGAAGCTGTGATAAAAAAAATCTCCCAAAAAACAAAAGTCCAGGACTAGATGGCTTCACAGGAGAATTCTATCAAGCATTTAGAGAAGAGCTAATATCTATCCTTCTAAAACTCTTTCAAAAAGTTGCAGAGGAAGAAACACTTCCAAACTCATTCTATGAGGCCACCATCTCCCTGATACCAAAACCAGACAAAGAACACACAAAAAAGAAAGCTACAGGCCAATATCACTGATGAACATAGGTGCAAAAATTCTCAACAAAATTTTAGCAAACAGAATTCGGCAACACATCAAAAAGCTCATACACCATGGTCAAATTGGGTTTGTTCCAGAGATGCAAGGATTCTTCAATATATGCAAATCAATCAATGTGATGCACCATATTAACAAATTGAAAGATAAAATCATATGATAATAGATGCAGAAAAAACCTTTGACAAAATTCAGCACCCATTTATGATTAAATTAAAACTCTTCAAAAAATGGGCATAGAAGGAACTAGAAGGAACCTACCTCAACATAGTAAAGGCCATATGTGATAAGCCTACAGCGAACATTATTCTCAATGGTGAAAAACTGAAAGTATTCCCCTGAAGATCAGAGTCAAGAGAAGGGTGTCCAGTTTTGCCACTATTATTCAACATAGTTCTGGAAGTCCTAGCTACATCAACCAGAGAAGAAAAAGAAGGAATCCAGATTGGAAAAGAAGAAGCAAAACTCTCACTGTATGCAGATGACATGATACTATATATAGAAAACTCTAAAGATAGTATCAGAAAATTACTAGAGCTAATCAGTGAATTTAGCAAAGTTGCAGGGTACAAAATCAATACACAGAAATCACTAGCATTTATATATACTAACAATGAAAAATCAGAAGGAGAAATTAAGGAATCAATCCCATTTACCATTGCAACAAAAAGAATTAAATATCTAGGAATAAACTTACCTAAGGAGATAAAAGGACTGTACATAGAAAATTATAAGACACTAATGACAGAAATCAAAGATGATGTAAACAGGTGGAGAGATATTCCACGTTCCTGGATAGGAAGAATCAATATTGTAAAAATGACTATACTACCAAATGCAATCTACAGATTCAATGTGATCCCTATCAAATTACCAATGGCATTTTTCACAGAACTAGTACAAAAATTCCACTATTCATATGGAAACACAGAAGATCCCGAATAGCCAAAGCAGTCTTAAGAAGAATCGAGCTGAAGGAATGAACCTTCCTGACTTCAGATTATACGACAAAGCTACAGTCATCAAGACAGTATGGTACCAGCACAAAAACAGATATATAGACCAATGGAACAAGATAGAAAGCCCAGAAATAAACCCATGCAGCTATGGGTACCTTATTTATGACAAAGGAGGCAAGAATATACAATGGGACAAAGACACCCTCTTCAATAAATGGTGCTTGGAAAATTGGACAGCTACATGTAAAAGAATGAAATTAGAACACTTCCTAACACCATACACAAAGATAAACTCAAAATGGATTAAAGACCTAGATGCAAGACCAGAAACTATAAAACTCTTAGAGGAAAACATAGGCAGAACACTCAAAGCAAGAGTCTCTATGACCCACCTCCTACAGTAATGGAAATAAAAACAAAAGTAAACAAGTGGGATCTGATTAAACTTAAAAGCTTTTGCACAGCAAAGGAAACTATGAACAAGGTGAAAAGATAACCCTCAGAAGGGAAAAAATAATAGCAAATGAAACAACTGCACAGGATTAATTTCCAAAATATATAAAGAGCTCATACAACTCAATATCAGTTAAAGACAAATAACCCAAGCAAAAAGTGGGAAAAAGATCTAAACAGACATTTCTCCAAAGAAGACATACAGATGGCTAACAAACACAAGAAAAGAAGCTCAACATTGCTCTTTATTAGAGAATCACACTGGTAAGAATGGCCATCATCAAAAAGTCTACAAACAATAAATGCTGGAGAAGGTGTGGAAAAACGGAATGCTCTTGCACTGTTGGTGGGAATGTAAATCGATACAGCCACTATGGAAGATGGTATGGAGATTTCTTCAAAAACTAGGAATAAAACCACCATATGACCCAGCAATCCCACTCCTAGGCATATACCCTGAGGAAATCAAACCTGAAAGAGACACATGTATCCCACTGTTCACTGCAGTACTATTTACAATAGCTAGAACGTGGAAGCAAGCTAGATGTCCATTGACAGATGAATGGATAAAGAAGTTGTGGTACATATATACAATGGAGTATTACTCAGGCATAAAAAGGGACACATTTTTATGTGTTCATTTCTAACGAGGTGAATGAACCTAGAACCTATTATACAGAGTGAAGTAAGTCAGAAAGAGAAAGATAAATATTGTATTCTAACACATATCTACAGAATCTAGAAAAATGGTACTGAAGAATTTATTTACAGGGCAACAGTGGAGAAACAGACATAGAGAACAGACTTATGGACATGGGGAGAGGGGAGGAGAGGGTGAGATGTGCGGAAAGAGTAACATGGAAACTTACATTACCATATGTAAAATAGATAGCCAATGGGAATTTGCTGTGTGGCTCAGGAAACTCAAACAGGGGCTCTGTATCAACCTAGAGGAGTGGGATGGGGGGGAGATGGGAGGGAGGGTCTAAAGGGAGGGGATATATGTATACCTATGGCTGATTCATGTTGAAATTTGACAGAAAACAGCAAAATTCTGTAAAGCAATTATCCTTCAATTAAAAAATAAATTAATTAAAAAATAATAATGGGTATTTCTGCATAAGGCACAAAAAGTTGCATTAAGAGAGATCTACTAGATGTTATAATTAAAAAAAAAACACAGTGACAAGATGAGGGTGGTTTTCAAAGGCTTGTTTTAAAGGAATCTGCAGAGAAAAAGCAGTTCCCTCTATCCATCCATCACACTTGGCTGGTATTTCAAGGCCCTGTTGGTCCCCTACTCCAGAAAGCCTTCCCTCTGACTGTCCCAGCACACAGCCCCTTCCTCTCCTCAGTTCTTCCTGCTCCTATCCTAAGTGCCCCATAAATAAGTGCGGTGACCAGGCCGAGGGTGGACATGGGGCCTGGAGCAGAGACCCCTCTATGCTCTGGTGCTGTGCTCTGATGGTTCCCGTGGCTGAGTCTGGGGCTCCCTGTCATCTCTTATCTAGCCCACAGCATGCTCCAGGGAAGAACAAGGGGTCACCTGTTGCCAGCCCAGCTGGGGGCACATGTCTGGAATCACTTGTCAGCATGAACCAGCTGAACCACATGTCAGCCGAGCCAGCCAGGCTGATCAGCAAGCACTCCAGGTCTGCCGCTCATCTTTTCTCTGTTCACCTGGACAGGACCTCTCTGACTTTGTGCTTGGAGGGGCTTGAAAAAGCTCCCTGCTCCCTGTCTCCCGAGTGCAAAATTCATCCACGCAAGACCGATGGGAGCCGGCCCATCTCTCCTTGACACTAGCCAAGCTTTTTGCCCTTTACCCACTTTACATTTGAAAACGTTCTCTTTTCTGGCTCCTCAGGTCTCCACAGAGGTGGGGAGCAATGTTGTCCTCTTCCCAGATCTGCTCCCAACTCAGTGCCTTTCTATTCTCTCTCTTTCCTGAATCCCTGCTTCCGTGGCCAGCCTGTTCAGCCAGGAGGCACCCAAAGGACTCCATTGGTGTCTGAGAGCCTCTGTCTCCTCCCAGGGGAGAAGCAAAGGGCTACCCCAAAGCAGGAGGCAGCCACCATCCCATCTCGCTGGGCTTCGGCAGCCTCACAGGGCACCCATTCCCTCTGGAGACCCCACAGGCCCTGGGGCCTCGGATGCTTCTGAGGGGCATATGTCTGTCTTCATCTCCCTCTCTCTTTGCTTCTTCCACAGCCTTTCCCAACCCCTCCTCCTCATGCCACCCAGAATAAGGATTCTGTCAAGGCTTCTGTCTCATGTGATGCATGAGGTAAGGAGTGGGGTTCCCTGTGATTCCCTCACAGATTCTAAAGCCTAAATGGCTGTGGCCATCACCCAAGACACTTGTTGTCCTAGAGGATTCCCTGGCACCCTGCCCAGTAAGTCCAGAGTAGGGCCTGGGGTTCTGAATTTTTAACCAGCCCCCAGGTCCCACTCTCTTGCCTCTAAGTCTCATGTTCAGTAGCAGCATGAAGGAGGAAAGGGAGGAAATGAGGCTGCTACACCCAGGGGTGCCCCTACTGTCCTGATGCACAATAGGGAGCCAATCAGTCACTGGAACCTGGGTCCAGCATGGGGCAATGAATTTAATGTGCTTTCAGAGTGGGGCAAGATCAGAGAAGCATTTGAAGGTGGCTTCTTTGATGAAGCAGGACTTGGTTGTATTGAGGGCCTGATGGAGTTTGAATCTAGAGAGGAGTACAGAGGTATCCAGCACCAACTTGAGGAACTGTGGCTCCAAGGGAAGGAAGTACAACAGTGTTGTTTCAGATGCTCTGATGGGCTGACAAATCGACCACTTACACTCTTTATCAGGATCAGACCTTGGAAGGATTAGCAAAAGAAGAGGGAGAGAATAGAGAAGATAAAATGGATTCCAAGAAAGATCATAACTGAGGATTTTGAATATCTAGACGAGCCCTGAATTCCCAGTTCGGATGCCATGTCTGTCTTTCAGGCCCTTGCTGGGGTCAGAGCACAGAAGCAGCCAGGCCTGGCAGAAGGAGCAGAGCCAGGTGTGGTCCTGGGCCTGGGCAGGGGTCCCACGGCCCCATAGCACCTTTCCTTGGTCCTGCACCCAATGTCAGACTTCTCTGGCCAACTAGGACGGCTGACTTCTGATCATGTAAGTATCCTGGAGACCTGCTGTGAGGGTTCGAGACTGGCTGCGGCCCACCTCTCTGTCCTGGCTCCAGCCTCAGGGACTGGCCTTAACTTCCTGATGAATGACCCCCTGCACCACCATCCCTCCTGCCCCCGTGCCATCTGTGTTCGAGAACCCCCTCCCCCGCACAAGCTCAGCGAGTGTCGATGAAAGCTAGTTCCTGCAAGACAGTGAGGAATGCACCCAGGACCTCCAGGAGAGGGCGCTCTGGCCAGGGCGCCCCAGGCCGAGGTTCTGGTCATGTCTCTGTCCTGTGGACTTGGGCTGGCCTTGCCTCTCTGGGCCTCAGGTCTCTTTTCTGTAAAATGAAGGGGTTGAAATACCTCATCCTACTCCAGAGAGCTGTGTCTGGGGAAAGCCTTAACAAGGAGAGCGCTGAAGACTAGACCTTGTGGAGCGCCCCTGGCTCTAGGGCAGCCATCCTGCTCTTCCCACATTCCTGCCCGTGGAGCATGTCCAGGGTATGTGCAAGGTCCCTGGGCCCCCCACACAGAGGCTCCATCAGCACCCCGGGCCAGACCATCACTGACTAAAACACAGCTGGAGCGGTTCAGATTAAACTGGCCTCTTCGAGGAAAAAGAGTGGCAGGAGGGAGGCCCAGGATGGCTAAACATGGTTCACCTTCGCAACTGACAGCTGAGCTCTGGGAGAGGGACCGCTGGGGACAGGATCGTGCTTTGTGTCTT
The DNA here is from genome assembly GCF_963930625.1 of Muntiacus reevesi. Classification (NCBI taxonomy): domain Eukaryota; kingdom Metazoa; phylum Chordata; class Mammalia; order Artiodactyla; family Cervidae; genus Muntiacus; species Muntiacus reevesi. The sequence continues at coordinate 89,177,881 of NC_089251.1, forward strand.
TTCTCAGGAATAGCTTTTCAGTGAGTGAAGCGTAAAGTAGAATTTCAAATTCTATTTTAAATAAAACAATTAAATTTTAATTCTGTTTAATTACATTTCAAATATTAATTAACATTTTTGGATGCAGCATGTGCCAGGAACTGTTTTAAGTATGTCATATTCATAAGCCCATTGCATTCTCACAATAACTCTATGAAATAGGTATTACTGTTATTATCTCCACATTTGTCTAATGTAGAAACTGAAGCACAGAGAGGAAAGTGACTCACCCAAGGTCATGTAGACGGTAAGAGTCTGAGCAAGGACTCATGTGGAAGAGATGCTCACTTGACCAGGACCTCACAAGGCAGGTACAGCCCTTGGTGCCACGTATTCTATGGGTTTCTGCAGAACCCACGTTGAACCTACAGGTTCAACCATCTCATTAGAACTGACTCAAATACATACCTTTTTGTGGCTAAGTAATATTCCATCCTGTATATATATATCACAGCTTCTTTATCCATTCATCTCTCGATGAGCATCTAGATACTTCCGTGTCCTAGCTGTTGTAAATAGTGGTGCAATGAACACTGGGGTACATGTCTTTTGCAATTATGGTTTCCTCAGGGTATATGCCCATTAGTGGGATTGTTGGGTTATATGGTAGTTTTATTCCTAGTTTTTTAAAGAATCTCCAAACTGTTCTCCATAGTGACTGTATCCATTTGCATTCCCACCAACAATGCAAGAAGGTTTCCTTTTCGCCACACCCTCTCCAGCAATTACTGTCTGTAGACTTTTTTGATGATGGCCATTCTGACCAGTGTGAGGTGATACCTCATTGTAGTTTTGATTTGCATTTCTCTAATTATAAGCTATGTTGAGCATCTTTTCATGTGTTTATTGGCCATCTGTATGTCTTCTTTGGAGAAATGTCTGTTTAGGTCTTCTGCCCACTTTTTGATTGGGTTGTTTTTCTGGTATTGAGCTGCGTGAGCTGTTTGCATATTTTGAAGATTAATCCTTTACCAGTTGTCATGTATGTTTTAATAGCAATTCTACAGTGTATGTTCATAAATGATAAATGTGACATTGTTTTCCACACTTAATGTTTTGAAACTTTACATGAACAAAATTGAAATTTAGGTGTCCTATAATTTGCTTCTGGTCAATATTGTGTTTTAGAAATATATTTGTATTGAAATATACAGCTGTATTTCATTCATTTTAATGGAGGCATACTGTTCTATTTTATAAATACATCACAACTTATTGCTGGGCTCTTAGGGTTTTTCCTTCTAAATTTTCATTGTAAGAACATTTCATTGAATATTATTGCATGTGGCTCTTGTGTGCATGTGCAAGATGTGGACTTGCGTGTACTTCTCCACATACATGCCAAGATGTGGACTATCTGGGTAGCTGGTGTACACGTTTTCAAATTCCCTGCGAGCATGTGTGCGTGCTGTCTCTTCAACCTTGTCCATCTCTTTGCGACCCCGTGGACTGTAGCCTTCCAGGCTCCTCTGTCCATCGGATTCTCCAGGCAAGAATACTGGAGTGGACTGCCATGTCCTCCTCCAGGGGATTTTCCAAACCCAGGGATTGAACCCAGGTCTCCTGTTCTGCAGGCAGATTCTTCACTGCTGAGCCACCAGGGAAACCGTTTCAGATTCCCTATGTGTGTGTGCTTAGTCATTCAGTGGTGTCCGACTCTTTGTGATCCCATGGACTGTAACCCTCCAGGCTTCTCTATCCATGGGATTCTGCAGGCAAGAATACTGGAGTGGGTGGCCATGCCCTCCTTTAGGGCATCTTCCCAACCCAGGGATCAAATTCAGGTCTCCCTCATTGTGGACAGATTCTTTACCATCTGAGCCACCAAGGAAGCTCAAGAATACTGGAGACCCAGGAATCAAACTGGGGTCTCCTGCATTGCAGGCGGATTCTTTACCCCTGAGCTGCCATGGAAGCCCTTCAGATTTCCTGGATGGTGCCAAATAGCTCTCCAAAGCAGTGTTGCCATTGTATCCTCCATATTGTTTCCCTACTCCAGCTCACAGTATTATCTGACTTTTTGTTCTTGCTAATATTATGGGTAAAAATGTTATCTCAATGTTTATTTTTATATTTGCCTAATCCCGAGTCAATTTGTCTATCCTTGCGCACATTTTTTGTACATTAAGCTTCCCTTTTGTGTAAATCCTCATGTATTTTGCCCATTCTTCTATTTATTTTTCTAGTTCAATTGTAGTATTCCGTTCCTTGTTACAGATTGTTTTACAAGTGGTGGTTGGCTTGGTAAATTTGTATAGTGTGTTTTCTGAGAAAAATCTTCAACTTTAATGTAATCTTACTATCAGTCTTCCTCTTCAGGGTATGGGCTGTGTGTGTTTTAATTTTGTCTTTCCCTTTCCAAAGATCATAAATCTAGTGTCATACATTTTCTTGTAAAAGTTAAAAAGCTTTGTTTTTTATATTTGATCTACCTGGAGTTTTGAGTTTTGTTTTTTGTTTTAACTGTGGTGTGAGATAGGGATCTAATTTGTTTTTTCCATATGGATAACCTAGTATTCCGGCACCATTTGTTAAGTCATTCATTTTGCCACTGGTTTGTTATTTCCCTTTTGTCATATTAACTTTCTGTATATGACTGAGTCTGTTTCTGTGCTATTATATTGCATTGGTCTCCTTGTCAATCCTTCAGCTACAACACAATATATTAATTATACCTTTATAATATCTTTATACACGGTCAAAACAGTCTCTGTGTCAATTTTTTCAAAAGTTGTTTTGAAGTACAGTTAAGTATAATATATTCCCCCTTATATTTAGTCTTATATTTGTGAAAGCATGCCCATGCCAAGATCACAAAAATGTCAGAGGGATAATGTTTAAATATTTGATAGCTTCCCTACGTTCCTCCATACCAAAGATTATTCTGTCTGTTTATATTCCTGATTTTTTTTCGTGTGTGTGTGTTTACAAATGCTTCATAGAAAGAGCTGCAGAATCAGAAGGATGTAGAAGAGTGGTTGGATATGTTTATGTAGGAAAGAGAATTCTAGCAGAAGAAAAATGTATATCCATAGAAAAGAAGGAGTGGAAGAATTGAGCCATGCATTCTCAGTTTCAAAATGAATTTTGACTGAGTGGAACAAATACTAAAGTTGGTAGTTACCAGCTGTTGTACTGGAGAAGGCAATGGCACCTCACTCCAGTACTCTGGCCTGGAAAATCCCATGGACGGAGGAGCCTGGTAGGCTGGAGTTCATGGGGTCGCTTTGAGTTGGACACGACTGAGTGACTTCACTTTCACTTTTCACTTTCATCCATTGGAGGAGGAAATGGCAACCCACTCCAGTGTTCTTGGCTGGAGAATCCCAGGGAGGGGGAGCCTGGTGGGCTGCCGTCTATGGGGTCACACAGAGTCAGACACGACTGAAGCGACTTAGCAGCAGCAGCAGCAGCAGCAGCTGTTGTACATGTGGAGAACACAGAAAATGGCAGAGATGGGAGGGAATTTTTTTTAATGTTTTGTGGTTCATTAAAAAATGTTGTGTGCTTCTTTCACACAGGCACACACTATCACTACAGCCCGCTGGTATTTACCCAAGAGCAAGGTCTAAATTCTTCTTAATTCTATTTTCTACAAAGGTTCTATTTAACTGTTAATCTGTGTTAAGATTGAACTATGAAACTACCCAGGTTTTATTTGGATAAATAATCACCTGTCTTTTCTAGTACTTTCGCAATTCCATAATTTATTTATAAATGCACATGGTAGAAAGTAAATTTCTCTTTCATACCTGTTCCCCAGTATCCAATTTGTATTCTGTGTATTCTGTGCAAACTGTGTGACCAGTTTCTTAGGTAGCTTTCCAGAGATATTCTGCTGCTGCTGTTGCTAAGTCACTTCAGTCGTGTCCAACTCTGTGCGACCCCATAGACAGCAGCCCACCAGGCTCTACTGTCCCTGGGATTCTCCAGGCAAGAACACTGGAGTGGGTTGCCCTTGCCTTCTCTGAAATATATACTTAATATTCCTTCAACCCTTTTTTCCCTACTTATGGTAGCACACTCCATAAAGTGTTCTATTTTTTGCTTTTGTCCCCACTGAATGTTTTATTTGGAGATCATTCCTTATCAGAGCATAAAAAGCCTTCCTCATTATTTTTAACAATAGCATAATATCTTACTATTTCGACACATAAGTGTATTTATCCAGCCCTTTTTGGTGGACTTTTAAGTTTTCCCAGTGTTTTACTGCTGTAACTGGTATGTTGAACAAGCATTCCTCATGACATAATAAAAATAAAATTTTATTTTTTCTTCCATCATCCCTTTAAAAGTATTTCTTTAGATTAATATTTCCTGTGTATATTTGAAAACACTGGAAGTTCTTGTAGGTTTTCATTTTTTGGTCAAACACGGCCCCAATTCAGAAATTATAATATCTATTCCCACATAATAAACCAACCCTCTGAACTTGATTTAATATTATATCTTGTTCCCTCCCCCAGACACTGGCCAGCTTCCAAAAGGAAGCCTGCAGTGGAGTAGGGGCTTTGGTCCATCTGCTTCTCCTCATCATCGCTCCACTAGTTGCTGCTTTATTCCCCATAAGAGTCAAAATGAAAGTAGGGGGAAAATGAACAAGGAAAGGTAAAGGAATGAGACGGCTGTTATCATTTGGTGGGGGTGATTTTGAGTTCTGTGCCCCTAGCAGATGGCTCATACTGCCTCTTTCTCTTGGGGAGCTTTGGGGGTGTCATTGAAGGCCCCCTAGAAAACCCCTCTTCCCTGAAGTTTTCCTGGCCTGTCCCTAATGGTCCCTTGGGCCTCGTTCCTTGGTGTGAGCATATGGAGGTATTGCCACCCTTGTTCTACGTTGGTCTTCCAGGCAACTTTACTAAACCAGACCCAGGGGAACCCCATGCTGGCCCTCTCTTTGGCACATGACCCATAACTCCCTTGAATCATTCGTGTATCCCTTGTCCTAAAAATCTCTGATCCCAACACAGTGGCAGTTGTAGGGCTTTGCCCCCATAATGAAGGCCTTCCTTGACTTCTGAATTTCTTGGGAAAGTCAGCCCCTGGCCCCAGGCCACATTAACATCCCCAATCCTGGGCCAGACATCGGTCTTCTGTGTCTCCCACTACTGGCATAGCCTCTGGAAGCTCTCCAAGAGGTTTCTTAAAACCCCTTCCCAGTCTTGACAGTAGCCTTCCTCACTGGTCCCCCAAATGTCAGTGAGGACCCCAAAAGGCAACATTTCTCTCTAAAAAATGCCCTCCTGAAATGCCCCACCCTTGTAGTCTCAGAGCTTGTTTTCATCCTTGATGTGGCTGAGTAGCTGAAGAACCATTAAACAGATTCTTGGCCAAATTTCTTTGTCAATTTATGGAGAGGGCAGAGTGTATGGCGCATTCAGTTTGGTGTTCTGAGCCAAGAAGAATTCTGTTCTAACATTATGTTACACTATCATAAATAATGCTGTCACTAGTATTCTTGCTTGAGAATATTTATTTGTGTATATGGACCAGTATATCTATAGAAAGTACCAGATGAATTAACAGAAGAGGAATTGTTGGGTATTGCCAAATTGTCCTCCAAAGAGTTATACAAATTGCTCTTCACTAAAAATATATGAGAGTGCCTGTTTTCCACCCCCTTTAAGCTTAATATTTTACATTTAAGCCTTTAATCTACCTGAATTTATTCTGACATAAATTATGCATTAACTCCTTACATATTCCCTGTCCCAAAATACTTTAGATAGTAAATTCAAATTTGTTTATTAAATAAATTCATCCTTTCTCCTCTGACTTAAAATGCTGCTTTTAACTTGCAATACTTTCTTGAATACTTTTGGACTTTTTCAGAGCTCTGTTGTTTGCTCCAAAGATCTGTTTTGTATTCCTGCACTGGTTTCAAATGATTGTGATTATTACAACTTTATTATTATACATTTTAATATCTGGTAGGGAAACTCCCATATCATTAACTCTCCTTCAAATCCCCTCTGGATCTTCTCAAACTATTTTCTTGGTGGTTTTTAGAATCATTTTGTCTCTTTCTAAAAAAATCCCATATAGATTTTGGTGAGGATTTCAAACAATTTATAGCTTAATTCATGGGAAATAGACAGCTTTCCACTACTAAATGTTCCCAAATTAGAACATAATGTTCTCCCTCATTAATTAAACATTCAAATGAACTTTGAGTTTTACATATACATATGTGTGTGTCATTACATATATTTGTTGCTATTATAATCAAGATATTTATCCCATTATATTTTCTAATTAGTTAACATTGACATATAGAAATCTTCTTTTTGCAAAATCATGCCATCTCCGGTCATTTTTAGTTTATTTTCTTGAGTTTTCTAAATAGGCAATCAATCATATTATCTGTACATAATGATAACATTTCCAGCTCCATTCCAAGATTTATACTACTTAGTTTTCTTTTATTTAATTACTAAGGCTTATACACTATACTACAAAGTTAAAGTTATAAACCCATATCTATGAGTGTCACCAAATATAGAAAATAGTTGTGAAGAAACACATCAAAATATTAACAGTGGTTATTATGTTTGTCATAACTTCTGTATTTTGGTAATATTTATAGTAAATATCAGAAGAAATCAACAGACAGTTTCTGCAACTTATTTAACTCTATAGTTCTATAATTATCCAAGTCAAGAAGGGAAAGAGTATCTACTCTTCTACTTTCAGTAATGATGGATTAACAGGGATAGGGCTTACCCTCCTACTTTAAACAACTAGAAACTAGAAAAATATATGAAACAACCACTTTCAGATTTTGAACAACAGGCAGCTCAAGACTGTGGCCCCAGGGAGGCAGGGAACAAATAAGGAGACCTGTATGATTGCAGGGGCTTCTGCTTGGAGGTACGTTCTGCACTACAGAAGGGAGGGGTATCCCAAGCTGTGAGTGGCAGTCTCACTAGGAAGAGAAAACAGAACTTTGAGTTAAGGGAGTCTGAGGTAGCTGAGAAGAATTCCCAGATGGAGTAAGCAATCTAGGAAATAGCTTGAGAAATTTGCATATGTAGGGCCCTCTGTGTTTTTGATGAATACTAAGATGGTTATGTGTAAAGTTCCATGAGCGTGGGAAAAGAATAATCAGGAAGTCATATGCTGAACAGTTTTAGGATATTATACAGGACAGGAAGAGTCCTTGTTGAGCACGTAGAACATTTAGCAGAGAACCTAAGAAGACTCACACATTAATAGTAGGACTAAACTTAGGTCAAAGACTCATAGAAAAATGCTTAAAAGTAAGTCTTGAGAGGATGAGCTAAGACACTAGGGATTTCACAGGTTACTGCAACAAAGCGCAGAGCTCTTTAAAGGAGGACAAACATTCAGCCTCCAGTATAAAGTGTGATCCATGCTGGGGAAAAAAAACAAAACCCTCAATAGAAAGAGATTCAGATGGTGTAGATGATGGATACTTAAGGAGATATTATTAATGTGTTCAATAATTTAAATAAAATGGAATAAACAGATAATATATTTCTATCAAATGGAATATTTGAAATGAAATTTTTCCTGAATGAGATTAATAGTGTGTTAGAAAGAGCAAAAGAAAAATTAGCAAACTTGAAGATTGGAAGCTACAAATGAAGCAGAGAGAGAAAAAAGATAGGGGACAGGCTATAGAGCCTTAGTGCTGTGTGAGGTAATATTGAGGGATCAAGAGCATAACATACCCATATGCTAATAGAATCTCAAGGAAAAAAGAGGGGGTGGAAAAGTATCTGATGATATTATAACTTAAAAATGTCAAAAATTTGATGAAAACTATAAACCCACAGCCCTTCCCCACAATTTAACAGACTTCACAAAAGATTAATACAAAGGAAAAACCATTATAAAATTTCTAAAAAGTGATGTTAAAGAGAAAATCTTAAATATATCAAGTGAAAAAAGATACATTATATACAGACAAAGCTAAGCATATAATCACAGATCTCTCATCAAAGACTTTTCAAGCCAGAAAACAATGAAATGACTCGATGGACAGGAGTTTGAGCAAGCTCTGGGAGTTGGTGATGGACAGAGAAGCCCGGCATGCTGCAGACCATGGGGTCACAAGGGGTCGGACATGATTGAGAGGCTGAACAATAGATCGCAGTCCAGGTTGGATGCAGGAGATAAGTGCTCAGGGCTGATGCACTGGTAAGACCCAGAGGGATGGGATGGGGAGGGAGGCGGGAGAGGGGATCGGGATGGGGAACACATGTAAATCCATGGCTGATTCATGTCAATGTATGGCAAAAACCACTACAGTATTGTAAAGTAATTAGTCTCCAACTAATAAAAATAAATAAAAAAAAAAACCAGTTGTAATTTTGGTATGCCAATGGTAGGAGGTAAACTCGGGGTTTTCCTACTCTGAAATCTTGGCCACTCCCCCTAAGGAAATTTAAAATAAGAAAAATAATTTATGTTTATACCCTTTTCACTGTTCTTCATTCCTTCATATAGATTACAATTTCCATCTGGTATCATTTTACTTCCACTTGAACTACTTCCTTTAACACTTCCTGTAGTGAAGTATATAAATAATGAATTATCTCAGCTTTTGTCTAAAAAGTGATGTTTCTCCTTTTTAATACACTGTCTAGGTTTATCATAGCTTTCCTTCCAAGGAGTGAAGCATCTTTTAATTTTATGACTGCAGTCACCATCTGTACTATTGAAGCCTAGCTTGAAGGATTTTGAGCATAACCTTGCTAGCATGTGAAATAAGCACAACTGTGTGATAGTTTGAACATTCTTTGCCATTGCCCTTCTTTGGGATTGGGATGAAAACTGACCTTTTCCAGTCCCATGGCCACTGCTGAGTTTTCCTAATTTGCTCACATATTGAGTGCAGCACTTTAACAGCATTATCTTTTAGGATTTGAAATAGCTCAGCTGGATTTCTGTCACCTCCACTAGCTTTGTTCGTAATAATGCTTCCAAAGGCCCACTTGGCTTCACACTCCAGGACATCCAGCGCTAGATGAGTGACCACACCTTCGTGGTTATCTGGGTCATTAAGCCCTTTTCTATATCATTTACCTGTGTATTCTTGCCACCTCTTCTTAATCTCTTCTGCTTCTGTTAGTTCCTTACAATTTCTGTCCTTTTTCATGCCCATCCTTGCATGAAATGTTCCCTTGATACTGCCAATTTTCTTGAAGAGCTCTCTAGTCTTTCCCTGAATGTGTTTCCCTCTATTTCTTACATTGTTTATTTAGGATGGCCTTCTTATCTCTCCTTGCTATTCTCTGGAACTCTGCATTCAGTTGGCTACATCTTTCCCTTTTCCCCTTGCCTATCACTTTTCTTCTTTCCTCAGCTATACACAAAGCCTCCTCAGACAATCTCTTTCTCTTTGGTATGATGTTGGTCACTGCCTCCCATACAATGTTATGCACCTCTGTCCATGATTCTTCAGGAACTCTGTCCATGAGATCTAATCTTTTATATCTAATTCATCACCTCCACCATGTAATCATAAGGAACTTGATTTAGGTCATACCTGAATTACCTAGTGGTTTCCCCTACTTTCTTTAATTTAAGCCTGAAAATTGCAATAAGGAACTTATTATCTGAGCCACAGTCAGCTCCAGGTCTTGTTTTTACTGACTGTATAGAGCTTCTTCATGTTCGGCTGCAAGGAACATAATCAATCTGATTTTAGTGTTGACTGTCTAGTGATGTCCATGTATAGAGTCATCTCTTGTGTTGTTGGATAAGGATATTTGCTATTACCTGTGTGTTCTGTGAACAAATCTCTGTTAGACTTTGCCCTGCTTCATCTTGTACTTCAAGGTCAAACTTGCCTGTTATTCTGGGTATCTCTTGACTTCCTACTTTTGCATTCCAATTCTTTATGATGAAAGGGGCATTTGTGTGTGTATGTGTTAGTTCTAGAGGGTGTTGTAGATCTTCACAGAACCAGTCAATTTTAGTTTCTTCAGCATCAGTGGTTGGGTCATACATTTGGATTACTGTGATGTTGTGTGGTTTGCCTTGGAAAGAAACAAGATTATCCTGTCACTTTTGCAATTGCACCCAAGTACTACATTTTGGACTCTTTTTTTGACCATGAAGTCTACTCCATTTCTTCTAAGGGATTCTTGCCCACAGTGGTAGATATAGTGGCTATCTGAATTAAATTCGCCTTTTTGGTTCACTGATTCCTAAGATGTAAATGTTCCATCTTGCCATCTCCTGCTTGACCACATCCAGTTTACCTTGATTCGTGGAACTAACATTCCAGGTTCCTATGCAATGTTGTTCTTTATAGCAGTAGACTTTACTTTCCCCACCAGATATGCCCACAACTGGGCATTGTCCCACTTTGGTACAGTCACTCCATTCTTTCTGGAGCTATTTGTAATTGTCCTTCAGTGTTCCCCAGTAGGATATTGGACATCTTCTGACCTGGAGTGTTCATCTTCCAGTGTCATATCTTTTTGCCTTTTCATACTGCCATGGGGTTCTCCAGGCAAGAATGCTAGAATGGATCGCCATTTCCTTCACCAGTGGACCACGTTTGTCAGACTCTTCGTTAAGAGCTGTCTGTTTTGTGTGGCCCTGCACAGCATGGCTCAGAGCTTCAGTGAGTGACACGAGCCCCTTCTCCACGGCAAAATCGCGATACATGAAGGGACAACAACTATATACCTATCAATAGTTACTTTAAATATAAATGGCTAAATGCTTCATTCAAAAGACTACAGTGGGTGAATGATATGAAAAACAAGATCTATATGTATGCTGCCTACAGGGGACTCACTTCAGATCTAAACATACACACCGACTAAAAGAGAAGGGATGGGAAAAGCTGTCCCATGCAAAGGGAAATCAAAAGAAAGATGGAGTAGAAATACTTATATCAGACAAAGGAGACTTTAAAGCAAAGACAAGGGATAAAGAAGGACATTACATAATGATCAAGGGATCAATTCAGCAAGATGTAACAGTTGTAAATATACATGCTCTCAACATAGGAGAACCTAAATACCTAAAGCAAACATTAACAGTCATAAAGGGATAAATTGACAGTCATGCAATAATAGTAGGGCACTTTAACACCATTTACATCAATGTACAGGTCATCCAGATAGAAAATCAACAAAGAGACACTGGCCTTAAATGGTGTATTAAACCATAGACATATATATATATATATATATGAAATATCAATTAATTTAAGAAAACTGATACCACATCAAGCATCTTTTCTGACCACAACACTATGAGAACAGAAATCAACTTTGAGGAAAAAAACCCTGCAAATCCTACAAACGTGCAGAAGCTATGGAATATGCTACTAAACAACAAGTGGGTGTGTGATGAAATTCAAGATTAATTAAAGAAATAGTTGGAGACACACCAAAAAATAAAAAAGAAATACAACTATCCAAAAATCTATGGGCTGCAAAAAAAAAAGTTTTAAGAGGGTAGTTTAGAAGCACAAATCTCAAATAAACAATCTAATTTCCACCTAAAGGAACTAGAAAAAGAAGAACAAATGATACCCAAAGTTAGTGGAAGGAAAGAAATAATAAAGATCAGAGCAGAAGACTATTAGAGACATTTTAAAAATAGAAAAGATCCATGAAAGCAAAAGCTGTTTCTTTGAAAGAAAAAAGAACAAACAAACCCAAAGTTATTAGAAGGAAAGAAATCATAAAGATCAGAACAGAAGAAAAACAAAGACTTTAAAAAAAAAAATAGGAAAGGTCAATGAAAGCAAAAGCTGTTTCTTTGAAAGATATACTGTGTTCACGGATTGAAAGAATTAATATTGCTAAAATGAGCATACTACCCAAGGCAACCTACAGATGAAAAGTTATCCCTGTCAAAATGACAATTGCATTTTTCACAGAACTAGAACAAATAATTCTAAAATTTGTTTGGAAATATAAATGATTCTGACTAGCCAAAACTTTCTTGAGAAAGAACAAATCTGGAGTTATCATGCTGCCTGATTTCAAGCTTTACTACAAAGCTGCAGTCATCAAAGCAATATAGTACTGGCACAAAAATAGACACACAGATTAATGAAACTATTCTGAGAGGATTCAGAAGAGAACTCACACTTTAACGGGCAACTAATGGAACAACAGACTGGTTCCAAACAGGAAAAAGAGTATGTCAAGGCTGTATATTGTCACCCTGCTTATTTAACTTATATGCAGAGTACATCATGAGAAATGCTGGACTGGAAGAAGCACAAGCTGGAATCAAGATTGCAGGGAGAAATATTGATAACCTCAGATATGCAGATGACACCACCCTTATGGCAGAGAGTGAAGAGGAACTAAAAAGCCTCTTGATGAAAGTGAAAGAGGAGAGTGAAAAAGTTGGCTTAAAGCTCAACATTCAGAAAACTAAGATCATGGCATCTGGTCCCATTACTTCATGGAAAATAGATGGGGAAACAGTGGAAGCAGTGTCAGACTTTATTTTTTTGGGCTCCAAAATCACTGCGGATGGTGATTGCAGCCATGAAATTAAAAGACACTTACCCCTTGGAAGGAAAGTTATGACCAAGCTAGACAGCATATTAAAAAGCAGAGATATTACTTTGCCAACAAAGGTCCGTCTAGTCAAGGCTATGATTTTTCCAGTGGTAATGTATGGATATGAGAATTGGGCTATAAAGAAAGCTGAGCACTGAAGAATTGATGCTTTTGAACTGTGGTGTTGGAGAAGACTCTTGAGAGTCCCTTGGATGGCAAGGAGATCCAACCAGTCCATCCTAAAGGAGACCAGTCCTGGGTGTTCATTGGAAGGACTGATGCTAAAGCTGAAACTCCAATACTTTGGCAGCCTCATGCAAAGAGTTGACTCATTGGAAAAGGCCCTGATGCTGGGAGGGATTTGGGGCAGGAGGAGAAGGGGACGACAGAGGATGAGATGGCTGGATGGCATCACCGACTCGATGGACATGAGTTTGAGTATTTGAGTAAACTCTGGGAGTTGGTGATGGACAGGGAGGCCTGGTGTGCTGCGATTCATGGGGTCGCAAAGAGTAGGACATGACTGAGCAACTGAATTGAACTGAACTGAATCTGTGATAAAGGAGGCAAGAATATACAATGACAAAAGACCTCTCTTCAGGAAGTAGTGTAGGGACAAATGGACAGTTACATGAAAAATAATCAAACTGGCCTACTGTCTCACAGCATGCATGAAATTAAATTGCAAACAGATTAAAGACTTAAATGTAAGACCTGAAACCATAAAACATCAAGAACAACAGTACTCTCTTTGACATAGGTCTTAATAACATTTTTTAATATGTCTCCTCAGGGAAGAAAAACAAAATAAAAAATAAACAGATGGGACTATCTCAAACTAAAAAGCTTTTTCACAGTGAGGGAAACAAAACAAAAAGTAGCCTAGTAAATTGGAGAAGATATTTGCAAATGATTCATCTGTTAAAGGGTTAATATCCAAACTATACAAAAATTCAGACAACTCAACATTAAAAACAAACTTGCTGTTGCTCTGTCGCTAAGTCGTGTCTGACTCTTTGAGATCCCATGGACAGCAGCACATCCTTCACTATCTCCTGAAATTTGCTCAAACTCATGTCCATTGAGTCGGTGATGCCATGCAACCCTCTCATTCTCTATCGTCCCCTTCCCCTGCCCTCAATCTTTCTCAGTATTGGGATCTTTTCCAATGAGTTGACTCTTCACATCAGGTGGCCAAAGTATTGGAAACTTAACATCAGTCCTTCCAATGAATATTCATGGTTGGTTTTCTGTAGGATTGACTGGTTTTGATCTTTCAGTCCAAGGGGCTCTCAAGAATGTTCTCCAGCACCACAGTTCAAACACAATTCCTCTGTGCTCAACCTTCTTTATGGTCCAACTCTCACATCCATACATGACTACTGGAAAAACTATAGCTTTGACTATACAGACCTTTGTCAGTAAAGTGGTATCTCTGCTTTTTAATACACTGTCTAGGTTTGTCATAGCTTTTCTTCCAAGGAGCAAGAATCTTTTAATTAATGACTTCAGTCAATTTCTGCAGTGATTTTGGAGCCCAAGAAAATAAAGTTTTTCACTGTTTCCCCATCTGTTTGCCATGCAGTGATGGGACCAGCTGCCATGGTCTTAGTTTTTTTTAATGTTGAGTTTTAAACCAGCTTTTTTACTTTCTTCTTTCACCTTCATCAAGAAGCTCCTTTGCTTTCTGCCATTAGAGTGGTATTACCTGCATATCTGAGGTTATTGATATTTCTCCCAGCAATCTTGATTCCAGCTTGTGATTCTTCCAGCACTTCGCGTGATGTACTCTGTATATAAGTTAAACAAGCAGGGTGACAATATACAGGCTTGATGTACTCCTTTCCCAATTTGAAACCAGTCCGATGTTCCATGTCCTATTCTAATCGTTGCTTCTTGAACTGCATACAGCTTTCTCAGGAGGCAGGTGAAGTGGTCTGGTATTCCCGTCTCTTTAAGAATTTTCTGCAGTTTGTTGTGATCTACACAGTCAAAGGCTTTAGTGCAGTCAATGAAATAGAAGTAGATGTCATTTTCACCATAGGAGATTAGAATGAAAAAGTAGGAAGTCAAGAGATACCTGGAGTAACAGGCAAGTTTGACCTTGGAGTACAAAATGAAGCAGGGCAAAGGCTAACAGAGCTTTACTGAGAGAGCATACTGGTCATAACAAAAAACAAGTAATCTTACTTTAAAATGGGCAGAGGCTCTAAATAGACATTTTTCCAAGAAGACACACAGATGGCTGACAGGCTCATGAAAAGATGCTCAACATCACTAATCATCAGGGAAATGCAAATCAAAATCAGAATGAGATATCACCTCACACCTGTCAGAAAGACTACTATCAAAAAGATAACAAATAGCAAGTGTTGGTGAGGATGTGGAGAAAAAGAAAACCTCATGCACTGTTGGTAGGAATGTAAATTGGTACAACCACTATGGAGTATCCTCAAAAATTAAAAATAGAAGTACCACATAATCCAGCAATTCTACTCTTGAATATTTATCCAAAGAGAAAACAAAGACAATTATCAAAGATATATATGCACCCTTATGTTCATTGTAAGTGAAGTGAAGTGAAAGTTCCTCAGTCATGTCTGACTCTTTGCAAACCCATGGACTATACAGTCCATGGAATTCTCCAGGCCAGAATACTGGAATAGGTTGCCTTTCCCTTCCCCAGGGGATCTTCCCAACCCAGGGATCGAACCCAAATCTCCCACATTGTGGGAAGATTCTTTACCAGCTGAGCCACAAGGGAAGCCCAAGAATACTGGAGTGGGTAGCCTATCCCTTCTCCAGTGGATCTTCCCAACCCAGGAATTGAACCAGGGTTCTGCATTGCAGGTGGATTCTTTACCAACTGAGCTATCATGGAAGCCCACGTTCATCATAGTATTACTTATAATAACCAAGATATGGATGCAACCTAAATGCTCATTAATAGATAAATAGCTAAAGAGGATGTGATGCATATACATAATGGGCTATATAACTCAGCCATAATCAAGAATGAAATTGTGTCATTTGCAGAGATGTGGATGGACCTGGAGACTGTCATACAGAGTGAAGTGATTCAGAAAGAGGAAAACAAACATTGTTTATTAACACATATTTGTGGAATCTAGAAAAGTAGTATAGATAAACTTATTTGCAAAGGAGAAATAGATATACAGACCTAGAGAACAAATATATATAAAGAACAAATATGTATATATCAAGGGGAGATGAATTGGCAGATTGAGATTCACATCTATACACTAGAACTAGAATGTGTGTGTTAGTTGCTCAGTCATGTCTGATTCTTTGCAATCCCATGGACTCTAGCCCACCAGACTCCTCTGTCCATGTAATTCTCCAGGCAAGAATACTGGAGTGAGTAGACATTTCCTTCTCCAGGGGATCCTTCTGACCAAGGGATCGAACCCAGGTCTCCTGCATTGCAGGCAGAATCTTTACTCTCTGAACTACAGGGAAGTCCCATGGCTCATACAAGAAAGTCCCATACATATACTACTATGTATAAAATAGATAATTAATGAGAACCTACTATATAGCACAGGAAACTCTACTCAGTGCTCCATGGTGATTTAAGTAGGAAGGAAATCCTACAAAGAGGGGATGTATGTATATTTATGGCTGATTCATTTTGTTGTTGCTTAACACAACAGTGTAAGCAACTATATTTCAATAAAAAGAAATTAAAAAATAAAATGGGAAGTCTCTGAATACATGTTTTCCAAAAAAGACACACAGATGGTCAGGAGGAACATGAAAAGATGCTCTACATCACTAACCAGCAGGGAAATGAAAATCAAAATCACAGTGAGATATCACCTCATACCTGTTAGAATGACTATTATCAAAGACAACAGGAGTTGCTTGTATATTTTTGAGATTAATCCTTTGTCTGTTGCTTCATTTGCTACTATTTTCTCCCAATCTGAGGGCTGTCTTTTCACCTTGCTTATAGTTTCCTTTGTTGTGCAAAAGCTTTTAAGTTTAATTAGGTCCCATTTGTTTATTTTTGCTTTTATTTCCAATATTCTGGGAGGTGGGTCATAGAACCCCAATGTCCATTGCAGCACTGTTTATAATAGCCAGGACATGGAAGCAATCTAGATGCCCATCAGCAGACGAATGGATAAGGAAGCTATGGTACATATACACAATGGAATATTACTCAGCCATTAAAAAGAACTCATTTGAATCCGTTCTAATGAGATGGATGAAACTGGAGCCCATTATACAGAGTGAAGTAAGCCAGAAAGATAAAGACCAATACAGTATACTAACACATATATATGGAATTTAGAAAGATGGTAACGATAACCCTATATGCAAAACAGAAAAAGAAGCACAGAAGTACAGAACAGAATTTTGGACTCTGTGGGAGAAGGTGAGGGTGGGATGTTTCAAGAGAACAGCATCGAAACATGTATATTATCTAGGGTGAAACAGATCACTAGCCCAGGCTGGATGCATGAGACAAGTGCTCGGGCCTGGTGTACTGGGAAGACCCAGAGGAATCGGGTGGAGAGGGAGGTGGGAGGGGGGATCAGGATGGGGAATACGTGTAACTCCATGGCTGATTCATGTCAATGTATGACAAAAACCACTACAATATTGTAAAGTAATTAGCCTCCAACTAATAAAAATAAATGAAAAAAAAAAAAAAAAGACAACAAATAACAAGTGCTGGTGAGGACATGGAGAAAAGGAAAACCTCATGCACTGTTGGTAGAAATGTAAACGTAACATAGTGTAGGTTATGGAGAGTCCTCAAAAAAAGAGTATGGAGAGCTCTCAAAAATTAAAAATTAAAGTACCATATAATCCAACAATTCACTCTTGAATATTTATCCAAACAAAACAAAAATACTAATTAGAAAAGATATGTGCACCCCTATGTTCATTATAGCATTATTTATAATAACCAAGATGTGGAAGCAACCTAAATATATATATACATATATACATATATGTGTGTGTTATATGCATTATGCATACATATATATATGAATATTAACCTTAAAAATGAATGAAGTCTTGCCATTTGTAACAACATGCATGGACCTAGAGAGTATTATGCTACATGAAATGTCAGATGGAAAAAGATAAGTACTGTATGATTTTACTTATATGTGGAATCTAAAGAACAAAACAAATGAACAAATATAGCAAAACAGAAACATCATTATAGATACAGAGAACAAACAGGTGGTTGCCAGAGGTGCAGTGAGTGGAGGAGGAAAGAAATAGGTGAGGTAGATTAGATTAAGGGGTCCAGTTGAAACTCCAGCTGAAAAACAAATGAGTCATGGGTATGAAATGTACAGTGTGGGTAATATAGTCAGTAACTGTAATATCTCTATGTGGTGGCATATCATTACTACTCATTGTGATCATCATTTTGAAATGCATAGAAATATTGAATCACTATGTTGTGTAATGAGAAACAACGTAGTGTTGTAGGTCAATTATACTTCAAAAACAAGTGAACAAATTGACAAAAAAAAAGATCAATTTATGGTTATCAGAGGTGGGTGTATTGGGGCGGGGGGTGGATGAAGGCAGTCAAAAAGGTACAAACTTTCAGTTATAAGATAAATTGGTTCTAGGGATGCAATGTACAACACGATAGATATAATTAACACTGCTGTGTATTATGTATGTTAAGAAAGTACATCCTAACAGTTCTTATCATAAGAAAATCTTGTTTCTATTTCTTTAATTTTGTATCTATATAAGATTATGAATGCTCACCAAACTTGTGGTAATCCTTTCTTGATATATGTAAGCCAACTTATTATACTATACACCTTAATTGTATACAGTACATGCATGCTTGATCACTTTAGGTATGTCCACCTCTTTGTGATGCTACAGACTGTAACCTGCCAGGCTCCTCTGTCCATGGGATTCTTCAAGCAAGAATACTGGAGTGGGTTGCCCTGTCCTCCTCGAGGGGATCTCCCCAATCCAGGGATCAAGCCTGAGTCTTACATCTCCTGCATTGGTAGGAGGGTTCTTTACCACTAGCACCACCCAGGTAGCCCAACTGTATACAGCACTGTATATCAATTATATCTCAATAAAACTGGAGGGAAAAAATAAATTTCTTTAAAATATAATTGATTGGTTGAAAACAATAAGAATGTAATGTAGGGTTTATAACTCACCAGGTAGCAAAACTCATTAGGTGGCATCACTGACTCAAGAGTTTAAGGAAACTCTGGGAAACAGTGAAGAACTGGGAAGCCCGGAGTTCTGTGGCCCATGGGGTCACAAAAAGTCGGACATGACTGAGCTACTGAACAACAACAAGGTGGTAAAAGGCATACCAACAACAACACAATGAATAGGGAAATAGGAAGTATTTTGTAAAGTTTTATGTAATACATAAAACAGTGTAATGGTATCTTAGGTCTTCCCAGGTGGCTGAGTGGTAAACAATCTCCCTGCCAATGCAGGAAACAGAGAAGATATGGGTTTGATCCCTGGGATGGGAAAATCCCCTGGAGGAGGAAATGGCAACCCACTCCAGGGTTCTTGCCTGGAGAATTCCATGGACAGAGAAGCCTGGCAGGCTATAGTCCATAGAGTCACAAAGGGTTGGACACAACTGAGCAACTGTTCACACATGGTATCTGAAGGAAGGCTGTGATTAGTTAAAGACACATATTAAAAAAACACTACAGCAATCTTTAAAAACAAAGAAGCATAGCTAGTGAACCACAGTGGAGCCAAAGCAGAATTTTTAAAAATAATTAACTTACAGGAAGACGAAAAAGTATAAATGGGACAAAAAGAAAAATGCTAAGATGGTAGATTTATATACAACTGAATTGATAATCATATTCAGTGTAAATAGTCAAAACCAGAATGTGTAAACATTTTATTTAAAGGGCCAGACAGTAAATATTTTAGGCTTTTGTGGGTCATACAATCAATGTCACAGGTGGTCAATGCATAAAAGTAGTGTAGACAATATGTAAATGAATGATTACAATTGTCGGGATGTAATTTGCTGACTTCTAATTCCAACAATTCCAATTTGCTGACAATTCCAACAAAAGACAGAAAATTTCAGTCTAGATGAGAAATCAAATTCCAACATTATGCTCTAACCATTTAAAAGACAAATTCCACAGGGTTTACCTGGTAGCTCAGATGGTAAAGAATCTGCCTGCAATGCAGGAGTCCAGGTTCAATCTATGGGTCAGGAAAATTCCCTGGAGGAGGAAATGGCAACCCACTTTGATATTCTTGCCTGGAGAATTCCCTGGATGGGCTATATAGTCCATGGGTTTGCAAAGAGTTGGATATGACTGAGCAACTAACACACCAGTTGCAGAAAAGTGAAAAGATATATGCCATATATGCATGAAAAGATATATGCCATACAAACATGAATCACAAGAAAGCTGGGTTAGTTATTTTAGTAACAAGTTTAACTTAATAAGAAGTAACATTATCAGGCATAAAGAAGGGCATTTCATAATGATGAAAAGGTAATGCATAAAAAAGTTATGACAATCCTAAATGTTCTGATGCCCACCAACACAGCATCAAAATAAATGAGGCCAAAACTAACAGGAATGAATGGAAAAATAGAGAAATCCATTACTAACTAGAATTTTGAACACATGTTTCTCAGTAACTGAAAGAACAAGGAGGGTGACATTACCAAGTTGGAGGGTAAAAAGGTTCCAATGCTCATCTTCTCCTGTGAAACCAATAAAGAAATAACTTCAAACTTATGAATATACCTCAGGACTACAAAGAACCATCAACAAAAACCCTGCAGAGCTCAAAAATTGAGGATAGACACATAGAAAAGTATAGCACTCATTATACCTGCATTACCCCCTCTCCTATTTCAGAGCATCTCATAGCCAAGAGGGATCCCCTTAGAGGCATTTTACCCCATGAGATAAAGAAGAGAGGCAAATTCCAGCAAATCTCACCTTGTGGGCATTTGCAGCCTTTGATTCTGAGCACTCTACATTCTTTATCAACACTGATACTAGTTGTTGATGCTGCCCGAAGTTCCTGCCACTGCATCTCTTCCCAGGGACTGGAACTGTTGCTGAAGTGATACCTGCCCTCAGGGGCCCAGTTGCCTCTGTGCCTGCCTCTCCAGGATCAGGAAGCTATAACACCTCACCGTATATGGAAATGAAGCTGCTTTTGCTCTGTGGCCCCCCCCCACTCCCCGCCTCTGTCCATGCTTTGTCCCACTATTACTACTCCAGTCACTGCTGCTCTGAGCATGAATAAAATGAGAAGTTCAACAATGAGATAGAAATCATGAAAAGAATCAAATAAATTCTGATGCTGAAAAATGCAATTAACAAAATGAAGAATGCAATAGAGAGCTTCAACAACAAGCTCAATCAGGCAAAAGAAAGAATTTGTAAACTTGAAGACAGATCTGTTGATACTATCCAGTCAGAGAAAAAAGAATTTAGAATTAAAAAGAGTAAAGAAAATTTACATAAATTATGAGGCACCATCAAATAAAACAATAGATGCTTCTGGGAGTCTCAGAAGGATAAAAGAGAAAGAGACAGAAAACTTTTAAAAAAAATAATGGCTAAAAACTTTGTAAATATGGGAGGAGATGTGGCTAACTGGAGACATGAAGTTCAATAGTCAAAGAGTTTCAACCCAAAGAGATCTTCACTGGGACACAGTGAATCAAGGTCTCAAAATCAAAGACAAAGAGAATTTTGAAAGCAGGAAAAGGAAAAAGACTCATCACAAACAAGGAAATCCCAAAAAGGCTATCAGCAAATTTCTAAGGAGAAATCTTGCAGTCCAGGAGAGAATGGGATATTCAAAGTGACCAAGAAAAAAATCTGTCAACGAAGTATACTTTACTCAGCAAAGTTGTCCTTCAGAAATGAAAGAGAGGAAAAGACTTTCCCAGGAAATTATTTAAAAATTATTAACACATCTGAAGAAAAAGGTAGACAGCAGTGAAATAATAGTAGGGAACTTTGTTACTGCACTTTCAACAACAAATAGATCATCTAGACAGAAAATCAATATGAAAATAATGTATTTAAACTAAACTTTATTCCAAATGGACATATACAGAGCATTCCATCCAGCAGCAGGCGAATATACTCTTTTCAAACCCACCTGAAACATATCCCAGGATAAATCATACTATAGTTCACAAAACAAGATTCAATAAATTTTAATATATTGAAATCATATCAAGTATCTTTTCTGAACACAATGGTATAAAACTAGAAATCAATAGCAGCAGGAAAGCTGGGAAATTCACAAATATGTGGAAATTAAATGAATAACTAATGGGTCAAAAAAGAAATCAAAAGAGAAATTCAAAAATATCTTGAGGAAAAACAAAAATGGAAACACAACATAATAAACTTTGGAGATGCAGCAAAAGTAGTCCCAAGTGGGAAGTTTGCAATAACAAATATTTAATCAAGAAAAAGTAAGATCATAAATAGAAAAGTTAAACTTACATCCCAAGAAATTAAAAAAGGAAGAAAAAGCTAAACCCAAAGTTAGCAAAGTAAAGATCAGAGCAGAAATTAATAAATTAGAGACTAGAATGACAATGGAAAAGACCAACAAAAACTAAGAGCTGTGTTTTTTGAAAAGAAAAACAAAATTGACAAACCTTTAGCCAGGCTAAGAAAAAAAGGATGATTCAAGTTAATAACATTATAAATGAAAGAAGAGACGTTACAACTGACACCACAGAAATACAAAGAACTGTAAGAAACTAGTAAGAACAATTATATGCCAACAAATGAGAAAACTTAGAAAAAATGAATACATTCCTAGAAAAATACAGTTTACCAAGATAGAAGCTTGAAGTAATAGAAAAGCCAATCAGATCAATAATGTACAATGAGATTGAACTTGTAATGAAAAATCTCCCAACAAATAAAAGCTCAGGATGAGATGACTTCACTGGTGAGTTCTAAAGAATAATTACTACCAATCCTTCTCAAACTTCCAAAAAATTGAAGAGAAAGGAATACTTGCAAATTCATTTTGTGAGGTCAGCACTACGCTGATACTAAAGCCAGAAGAATAATACAAGAAGATAAAATTACAGACCAATATCTCTGATGAACTGAGATACAAAATTCTCAACAAAATGTTAGCAAACTAAGTTCAAGAGCATAGTAAAAGGACCATAGACTATGATCAAGTGGGAGTCATTCCTAATATGCAAGAATGGTTTAACTTAATGCAAGCAATAAGTATGATACATCACATTAACAGAATGAAAAATTAATATAGTGTAATCATTTCAATAGATGCAGGAAATGTTCTTGACAAAATTCAACATCTTTTTGTGATAAAAACTCTCAACAAATTAGGTATATAAGGGATGTTCCTCAACATAATAAAGGCCACATCAAGGCCACAGCTAACATCATACTCAATAGTGAAAGATTAAAAATCACTTCTCTATGATTAGGTACCATTCAAGAATATCCACTCTGATTTCTAGTCAACAGTGCTAGAAGTTCTAGCCAGAGCAATTAGGCAAGAGTAAAGAATAATAGGCATCCATACTCGAAAGGAATAAGTAAAATCATCTCTGCTTTCAGGTGACAAGTCCTTACATACTGAAAATCCTAAAGATACCACCAAAAACTGATAGATCTAATATATTCAATAAATAAAATTGGCAAATTTGCAGGATACAAAATCAACATATAGGAATCAGCTGTGCTTCTATACACCAACAACAAACTATTTGAAAGAGAAATTAATAAAGCAAGCTCACTTAATAGTACCAAAAACAATAAAACCCTTAAGAATAAATTTAATCAAGAAGTACACTGAAAACTATACAACACTGATGAAAGACTGAAAACAACACAAAACAAATGGAACAGTATCCTGTGTTCTTGGATTGGAATAATTAATACTGTGAAAATATCCATACTACCAAAGGCAAGATATGGATTCAACACAATATCTATCAAAATTTCAATGATTTTTTTTTCATAGAAATAGTTAAAAACTATCCTAAAATTGGTATGGAACTACAAAAGACCCCATATATCTGAGGCAATTCTGAGAAAGAATAACAAAGCTGGAAGTATCATACTTCTTGATTTCAAACTACATCGCAAAGCTAGTTATCAAAACAGTATGGTACTGGCATAGAAGTTGGCACATAGACCAGTGGAACAGAATAGAGAGCCCAGTTATAAGCCCACTTATGTACACTCAATTTTTGGCAAGAGCATTAAGAACACATACAGGAAAATGAAGTGTCTTCAATAAATGGTGCTGAGAAAGTTGGATATCCAAATGCAAAAAACTATAACTGGACACCTATCTTACACCACTCAAAAAAATTAACTTGAAATGAATAAAAGACTGCAATGTAAGGCCTGAAACCATAAAACCCTGAGAAGAAAACATAGGGGCAAATATCCTTGGCGTTAGATTCAGTAATGATTTTTTCATAAAACACTATAAACACAAGCAACATAAACAAGAACAAACAAGTGGAACTACATCAAACTACAGAGCCTCTGCACAGCAAAGGAAACAATCTATAAATTGAAAATACAAACTAGATGGAGAGAAAATATTCCCAAACCACATATCTGTAAGTGGTTAATATCTAAAATATATAAATAAATCATACAACACAAAAAGGAGAGTGAAGAAATAAGAGAGAGAAAAGGCTGGCTTAAAACGGAATTCGTGTAACTCTATGGCTGATTCATATCAATGTATGACAAAACCCACTGAAAAATAAAAATTAAAAAAAAAAAAAAAAAAGAGCTAAGATTATGGTATATGGTTCCACTGCTTCAAGGCAAATAGAAAGGGGAAAAGTGGATGCAGTGACAGATTTCATTTTCTTGGGCTCTGAAATCACTGCAGACAGTGACTGCAGCCATGAAATTAAAAGGCACTTGCTCCTTGGAAGGAAAGCTATGATAAAACTAGACAGCATATTAAAAAGCAGACATAATTTTGTCGACAAAGGTCTGCATAGTCAAAACTATGGTTTTTCCAGCAGTCATGCATGAATGTGAGAGTTGGACCGTAAACAAGGCTGAGCACTGAAGAAGTGATGGTTTTGAATTGTGGTGTGGGAGAGGACTCTTGAGAGTCCCTTGGACTGCAAGGAAATCCAACCAGTCAAAATTGATACTGAATATTCAATTGAAAGACTGATGCTAAAGTTGAAGCTTCAATAGTTTGGCGACTTGATGCAGAGTCAACTCATTGGAAAAGACCCTGACACTGGGAAGGATTGAAGGCAAAAGGAGAAGGGGACAGCAGAGGATGAGAAGGTTAGATAGCATCACTGACTCAATGGATGTGAATTTGAGCAAGTTCTGGGTGATAGTGAAGGACACGGGAGCTTGCTGTGCTGCAGTGTATGGGGTCACAAATTATTGGGCATAACTTTACAACAGAATAACAACATACAACACAATATTAAAAAAGCAAATAATCCAATTTAAAAATGGGAAAATAAGCTAGACATTTTTCCAAAGAATACATATGAATGGCCAATAGATATGTGAAAGTCTGCTCAACTTAATTAGTTATGCCTGTGTGTGTGCTAACTTACTTCAGTCACGTCTGACTCTTTGTGACCCCATGAATGATAGCCTACCAGGCTCCCTTGTCTATGGGATTCTCCAGGCAAGAATACTTCAGTGGGTTGCCATGACCTCCTCAACTAATCATGAGAGAAATGCAAAAATAAAAATCACAATGAAATATCATCTTACACCTGTTAAAATGACTATTTTCTAAAAGAGAATAAATAATAAATGTTGGCAAGAATTGCAGAAAAGAGAACACTTATACACTGTTGGTGGGAATGTAAATTGGTACAATCATTATGGAAAACAGTATGGCAGTTCCTCAAAGAAAATTGACTACTATATGGTCCAGCAATCCTACTCCTAGGTATATATATCCAAAGGAATTGAAACTAGCATCTCAAAGAGATATCTACCCATGTTCACTGCAGCATTATAAACTATAGTCAAGATATGGAAGCAATATATAATTCAGCCATAAAAGAGAAGGGTAATCCTGTCATTTGTAACAATGTGGATTAATGTGGAGGGCATTATGTCAAGTGAAATAATCAGACAAAAAAAAAGTAAATATTGTATGATATCACTTAAATGTGGTATTTTTTAAAGTCAATTTTATAGAAACAGAATAGAAAGGTTGTTACCAGAATCTGAGGTAGGGAGAAATAAAGTAGGTAAATTAAAGGGCCCACATTTTTAATTATAAGAAGAATAAGTTCTAGATATCTCATGTATATCATGGTGACTATAGTTAATAACACAGTACTGTATACTTGAAAGTTGCTGAGAGTAGATCTTAATTACTTTCATTACATAAACAAAAGTGAGATGATGTAGTGTTAATTAATTTGATACTAGTAACATTTCACAATGCATGTGTGTATCAAATCATCACATCATACATTTTAAATACATAAAATTATTCTTGTCAATCTTTCCTCAGTTTAAAAAAACCAAGTAGGCAGAAAGTCAGAAAGTATGTAGAAAAGCTGAATAACACTACTGAGCAACATGACCTAATTGAAGTTACAGTGAAACATACATCATTGCAGAATAAGCATTCTTTTTAAGAGTTTATGGAATGTTAACCAAGATAGGCCACATTCTTGGCCATAAGACACACCTTAACATATATAAAAGAATAAAAAGTATACAATGTCTGCTCTTGGATGACAGTGAAATTAAACTAGCAATTAATGAAAGAAAGACAATTAGAGAACCTCCAAATACATGGAGATTAAATGACATACTTCTAAATAACACATGGGTCAAAGAAGAAATCTCAAGTGAAATTTAAAAATATTTTAAACTAAATGAAAATGAAAATGCTAGTTATCAAGTTTTGTGGAATACAGTGAAAGCAGTACTTAGAAGGATACTTATGTCATTAAATATATTTTAATAGGAAAGAAGAAAAATCTAAAATAGATCATCTAAGTTTCCACCTTAGCAAAATAGAAGAAAGAAGAACGAACTAAGTCAAAAGCAAGCAGAAAAAGTCTTCAGGTTCAAGATGGTGGAGTAGAAGGATGTATGCTCATCTCCTTTTTCAAGAGCACCAAAATCACAACTAGCTGTTGACCAACCATTGACAGGAGTCTGCTGGAAAAAGTCAAATCCCATACCCATCGGGTAGACGACCCACAAACTGGGGAACAGTATTACCAAAGAAACTCCCCCACTGTTGTGAAGGTTTTGTCAGGCTTCCTAGCCTTGGAATCCAAAAATGGACTGGGAATCCTAGGGAATCCCAGGGAATCTGGCCTTGAAGGCCAATGGGATTTGATTACAGGACTTCCACAGGACTGGAGGAAATAGAGACTCCAGTCTTAGAGGGTACAAAGAAAATTTTGTCCTCACCAACACCCAGAGGAAAAGAGCAGTGACCCCATAGAAGACTGAACTTAAACTACCTGCTAGTGTTGGAGGGTCTCCTATGGAGGCATGTGTAGGCTGGGGCTCATCTCAGGGACAGAGGAACTGGTAGCAGCACCCCTGGAAGATCCCCCTTGGTGTAAACCCTCTCGGAGGTCACCATTAACCCTACCATAGAGCCTGTAGACTCCAAGGCTGGGTCACCCCAGGCGGACCAACTAACAGAGAGGGACAATCTCACCCATCAGCAGATAATTTGATTAAAATCTTTACTGGGCAAGGCCCTGCCTACCAGAGTAAGATTTAGTTTTTTCCCATCCTGTCCCTCCCATCAAGAAGCTTATAGAAACTTCTTAGCCTCATCCACCAGCGGGTACATAGAAGAAGCCAGAAAAACCACAATACCACAGTGGCTAGAACAAAAACCACATTACAGAAAGTTAATCAGGATGAAAAAGCAGAGTTGTGTTCCAGACGAAGGAGCAAGACAAAACCCCAGGAAAACAACAAAATGAAGTGGAGATAGGCAATCTTTCAGAAAAGAATTCAGAATAATGATAGTGAAGATGATCCAGGATCAAGGAAATAGAATGGAGAAGATGCAAGAAATGTTTACCAGAGACCTAGAAGAACTAAAAACAAACAGACTGAGATGAACAATACACTAGAATGAATAATAGCAGAATCACTAAGACAGAAGAAGGGATAAGTGACTTGGAGGACAGAATGGTAGAAATCACTTGACAAAGTAGAATATAGAAAAAAGAATGAAAAAAAATCAAGATAGCCTAAGAGACCTTTGAGACAACATTAAATGCACCAACATTCACATTATATGGGTCCCAGAAGGAGAAGAGAGAGAGAAAGGACCTGGGAAAATATCTAAAGCGATAATAGCTGAATACATCCATAACATGGGAAAGGATATAGTCAACCAAGCCCAGAAAGCGCAGAGAGTCCCAAGCAGGGTAAACCAAGGAGGAACAGTCCAAGACACACAGTAATTAAACTAACAAAAATTAAAGACAAAGATAAAATATTAAAAGCAACAAGTGAAAAGTGACAAATCACATACAAGGGGATCCCATCAGGTTAACAGCTGATTTCTCAACAGAAACTCTACAACTCTACAACTCTACAGAAGGGAATGGCATGATATATTTAAAGTGATGAAAGAGAAGAACCTGCAACCAAGAAACTCTACCCAGCAAGACTCATTCAGATTTGACGGAGAAATCAAAAGCTTTCCAGACAAGCAAAGGTTAAGGGAATTCAGCACCACCAAACCAGCTTTACAACAAATGTTAAGGGAACTTCTCTAGGCAGGAAACATAAGAGAAGGAAAAGACCTACAGAAAATAAGCCCAAAACAATTAAGAAAATGGTAATAGGGTCATGCATGTCGATAACTACCTTAACTGTAAATAGATTAAATGCACCAACCAAAAGATACAGACTCGCTGGGCAGATGAAAGCATGTGCATGTATGCACTTCCACTTAACACATCAGTCTACTTGACCCCCCAAATTGTATGTAATTATTTTATATTGTTAGGTTAATCATGTTCCCATTATGATTTGCAATTGTGATTCTCTTTTTTGTCAGGCTATTGATTGTGAAAACTGATAATCATCTACTACTGTGATTATGTAACTGTTACTCACTTAACACCATCATATGATTGATCAACAGAAAATAATAGAATTCTATATCACCAAAACACAGACAAAAACATTACAAAAAAGAAAGAAAATTACATGCCAGTATATCTCAAGAGCATAGTGTAAAAATTCTCGACAATATCTTAGCAAATAAAATTCAACACTGTATAAAGAGAATTGTACACCTTGATCAAGTGGAATTTATCCAGATATGCAAGGCTAGTTCAGCATTCAAAAATCAATTATGTAATCCATCACATCAATAGATTTAAAAAGAAAAATCACATGATCATGTTAATAAATGCAGAATAAGCATTTGACAAAAATGCACCCATTCATCATAAAAACTCTCAGTAAACTAGGAATATAGGGGAAATCCCTCAATTTGATAAAGAATATCTATCCCAAAACCCTACACTTAACATCACACTTAACGGTAAGAAACTGTAAGCTTTCCCATTAGGATCAAGAATAAGGCAAGACTGCCCCACTCCCCACTCCTTTTCAACATTATACTGAAAGTACTAGCTAAAGATGAGAAAAGGGTGGGGAAGAACATACAGATTGAGAAGGAAAAATTATAACTGTTCACAGATGACATGACAGTCTATGTAGATAATCTGAAGGAATCAACAGCAAAAAATCCTGAAATTTGTAAATGATTATAGCAAGGCTGTAAGATAGAAGATTAATATATCAATACAAAAGTCCATTGCTTTCCTATATATCAGCAATAGACAAGCAAAACTTGAAATTAAAATCTTAATGCAATTTACATTAGCACCCCCAAAACTTAAATGCTTTGGTATAATCTACCAAATATGTATAAGATTTGTATGAGGAAAACTGCAAAACTCTGGAGAAGAAAATTTTAAAACTAAATAGAAAGATATTCAATGTTCATGGATAGGAAAACTCAATATTGTCAAGATGTTAGTTCTTTCAGGCTTGATCTATATATTCAATGCAATCCCAGTAAAAATCACAGCAAGTTATTTTGTGGATATGAACAGGTTAATTCTAAAGTTTATATGGAGAGACAAAAGACCCAGAGCACCCAACACGGTATTGGAGAACAAAACTGGAAGACTGATACTACTGCAAGAAGACTTATAAAGCTACAGTAATCAAGACATGTGGTATTGGCAGAAGCACAGATGAATAAAACAGAATAGAGTGTGTAGGAATATATCCCTGTTGATATTGTGAGTTGATCTTTGACACAGAAGAAAAGGCAATGCAATGAGTTAAAGATAGTCTTTTCAACAAATGGTGATGGTACATACAACTGGACGTTCACATGAAAAAAAATAATCTAGACACAGACCTTAAATCCTTCACAAAAATTAATCCGAAATGTATCATAAAAATAAGCATAAAACAAAACAATGCAACTCCTAGAAAATAACAAGAGAGAAAACCTAGATGACATTGGGTATGGCACTTGCTCTTTACATGTAACATCAAAGGCAGAACTCACAAAATAAATAACCAACAACCAGAGCTTCATTAAAATTAAAAATGTCTGCTTTGTGAAAATCACTGTCAAGAGAATAAAAAGACAAGCCATAGACTGAGAGAAATTACTTGTAAAAGATGCATCTTGTAAAGAACTATTATCTAAAATACATGAATAATTTGTAAAACAATAAGAAAAGAAACAACCTGATTTAAAAATATGCCAAATACCTTAACATCTCACCAAAGAAGATACACAGATAAAAAATCAAACATATGACAAAATGCTCCATATCATATGTCATTACATAATTGCAAATTAAAACAATAAGATATCACTATATACCTATTTTAAAAGCCAAAAGTCAGAACACTGATATTGAATGCTGACAAGGATGTGGAACAATAGGAACTCTTATTTATTTATGATGGGAATGCAAAATGGTACATCTGCTTCGGAAGATAGCTTAGCAGTTTCTTACAAAATTAAATATACTCTCATCATAGAGCTCACTAATTACAGTCAGTGGCATTTACCCCAGTTAGTTGAAACCTTGTGTCCACACAAAAACCTACACATGAATGTTTATAGACATGTTATTAATAATTGCCAAAACTTGGAGGTAACCGATATGTCTTTCAGTCAGCCAGTTAGTCAGTTCATTCACTCAGTCGTGTCCGACTCTTTGCGACCCCATGAATCGCAGCACACCAGGCTCCCTGTCCATCACCAACTCCCAGAGTTTACTCAAACTCATGCCCATTGAGTCGGTGATGCCATCCAATCATCTCATCCTCTGTCGTCCCCTTCTCCTCCTGCCCCCAATCCCTCCCAGCATCAGGGACTTTTCCAATGAGTCAGCTCTTTGCATGAGGTGGCCAAAGTATTGGAGTTTCAGCTTCACCATCAGTCCTTCCAATGTCTTTCAGTAGGTGAATGGATAAGCAAACTGGAACATCTAGACAATGGAACAATGTACAGAACTAAGTAAATAAACTATCAAGCCAAGAAAAGACCTGGAGAAACCTTAAATGCATGCTACTAAATGAAAGAAGCTAATCTGAAAAGGCAGCAGAGTGTATGATTCCAACTATATAATACTACAGAAAAAGCAAAACTATGGAGACAGTTGAAAAGAATCAGTGATTGCTATGGACTGAGGAGATGCATAGGTACAGCATAGAATTTTAGGGCAGTGAAAATGTTCTGAATGATAGTACAATGATAAATATGTGTTATTATACTTTTGTTCAAGCATGTAGTTATAAGCAGCCAAGAGTGAATCCTAATGTAAACTATGGACTTTAGGTAATTATGCGTCAATGTAGGTTCATCAGTTGTAACAAGAGTAGCTTTCTGGTAGGAGATGTTAGTAATGGAGTAACTCACGTGTGAGAAAGGTAGTCAGTATAGGACACTTCTTCATGCTTCTCTTAATTTTGCTGTTAACATGAATCCAAAAAAACCTATACCTTATATAATACTTATAATAACAATGACGGTTTTACCCCCTAACATGGGAAACAATGCAATGATACTCACTTTCACTCTTATGTTTAGCACTTGGTTAGAAATCCTAGTAAGCTTGTTGTTGTTCAGTCACCAAGTCATATCTGACTCTTCGCAGCCCCATGGACTGCAGCATGCTGGGCTTCCCTGTCCTCACCATCTCCCAGAGTTTGCCCAAATTCAGGTCCATTGAATCGGTGATGCCATCCAACCATTTCATCCTCTGTTGCCCTCTTCTCCTAGCAAGTACAATAAGGCAATAAAAAGAAACAAAAGGGATATAGTTTTGATAAGTATTAGTTAAGTTCTATTTATGGATGACATAGTTAGGTTCATAAAATAAGGAATCAATCTACAAAAATCCTACTGGAGTGAATAAGCAAATTAGAAATGTTTCAGAATAAAATTTCAATAAACAAATATACATTGTATTTTCATATATTAGCAGTGGATTACTAGGAATTAAACTTTTTAAAATATCATTTATATCACCATTCAAATATGAAATATTTAGACATAAAATTAAAACATATAGAACACTCCTGAGAAAAATTAAAGAAAATTTAAGTAAGTGGATAAAAAAGAGGTCATATTCATGTATTGGAAGACTCAGGATGTTAAGATGCATTTTCTGCCTAAATCAATTTATAGGTTCAACAGGAAATTCAACCAAAATTCTAGTAGGTTTTAAAAATAAAATTGACAAGTTGATTCTAAAAGTTACATGAATAAATAAAGGAACTAGGATAGATAAAATGATTTTGCTAAAAAAAAAAAAAAAGAACAAAGTTGGAGAACTTATTATATTTGATGTCAAATCTTACTAATTATAGTGAAGAAAAGAAGCCAGGTGCAAAAGCGTATATACTAAAGGATTCCATTTATATTAAACTCTAGAAAAACTAATCTAGAGAGATAGATAACAAATTAATGGTTTCCTGAGGTCAGGGAGGGGTAGAAGGTAGTGATTAACTGGGAAAGGCCACAAGGAAACCTTCTAGGCAAGTAAAATGCCTTACATCTTGTCTATGGTGGTGGTCATATTGCTTTATACATTTGACAAAACTCATTGGCCCATACTTAAAATGTGTGTGTTTTATCATAATAAATTATACTCCAATGAAAACTATCTTTAAAAATATTATCTTTTTTAGAAGATTTCCTCCATGATTTGTAAATCGACTTGGATCTGAAGCTTTTCTCTCAAACTCTAAGAAAAGCCTCCAGCTTTCTTCCCACTTCTGGACACCTTCAAAGAGTTCTTTGTGAACCTCATAGTAGTTTCTTAACCGCACGATCTCGGCATCATGGAGCTGGAGCAGGTTTTCTGTGTAGTCCTCGGAGTAGCAGGCGGCGAACGCCCGCCTCTGCCCCTGGCTGTAGAAACACTTGTCCCAGTGCTGCGCCACCTCCACTCGGATTGCCTCGATCACCTTCTTCATGTTTTGCATTTTCAGTTCTTCCAACTGATCCACTTCTAACTGCAGTGCTTTCCGGACCTTGGCCTTCGACCCAGTCATAACCGTGGCCACAGCTTCTCTTTCTTCTGCAGGTATTTGCAACCTATCCCAGAGCTCTCGTATCTGAGCACGCAGCCCCTCACACACTGCTTCATTTTGTGATTTTCGCACTTCCAGCTGCTGGAGCAACTTCTGTAGTGTTGCAGTATTTTCCAGAGATAAACAGAAGGCTTCTTCATCTTCACACACCACGTCTCTTTCAAAGCTTGTGTCCGGAGTGTGCTCTAATTCCTCCATACACAGTATGATTTGTCTCTTTATGTTAACAAACTCCTCATGCCTAGATGCCTTTGTTTCCCTCAAAGTTGCCACATGTTGTCTAAACTGGTTCAGCTCTTCTAAGCTGGGAACTGAGGTGCTGTCGGTTTCAGAATGGGGCATGCAAAGAATTTCACACAGTTCTTGATCTTGTTCTCGAAGAATTTTCAGTTCTTGTTTTCTCTCCTTTTTCTGTTTTCTCCTCAGTACTACCTGAGTATGCAAATCCTTTTCTAGTTGCAAGATGGTTGTCTCTCCTTCTTCATGAAAAGGCTCAACATTTAACTCGCTGCACAGTGTTCGGTTCTTTTTGACAGACGGCTATGCTTTTGGTAAGTCTTTCCTTCAGGCTTTCCTCTTCAGCAATCATCATATCCAGGAGGTCCTTGATGTGCTTCTTTACAACCTCAGTTCTTTGTAACCGCTGGTCCTCTGGAATGCCAATCAATTCCCATATTTCCCGAAGGTGATTCAGGGCTTTCTGGAGACATAGTATGGACTCCTCTGCCAGCACCTCACTTCTCCTCATGACGGACGCTCCAAGCGGGCAGGCGTCGAGGCCTCCGACCTTCTCCACGCGGGCCGTCCTCTGCCAGCACCTCACTTCTCCTCATGACGGACGCTCCAAACGGGCAGGCGTCAAGGCCCCCGACCTTCTCCACGCGGGCCGTCCTCTGCCAGCACCTCACTTCTCCTCATGACGGACGCTCCAAGCGGGCAGGCGTCGAGGCCCCCGACCTTCTCCACGCGGGCCGATCGCAGAAACCCCAGCAAGCACCAGCGGCGTCCCTCCTAAAAGAGGAAAAGCAGAGAGCCAAACTCAAAAAAACACTCCCTAAGTTGGAAGAGGAGTTGAAAGCAAGAATTGAAATGTGGGAACAGGAGCATTCAAAGGCATTTGTGGTGAAAGGGCAGAAATTCATGGAGTACGTAACAGAACAGTGGGAGATGCACCGGCTGGAGAAGGAGAGGGCCAAGCAGGAACGACAACTAAAGAACAAGAAGCAGACAGAGACAGAGATGCTCTAGGCAGTACTCCGCGAACACCCAGCAAGCGGCGAGGACTGGCACCCAGCACTCCGGGCAAAGTGCGCAAGCTGAACACTACCACCATGTCCAATGCTACGGCCAACAGCAGCATTCGGCCTGTCTTTTCGGGGACAGTCTACCGCTCCCCTGTGTCTCGACTTCCACCTTCTGGCGGCAAGCCAGTCATCACTTCCACCTGTTCAGGGAAAAAAACGCCCCGTGCCGTCAAGCATGGAGCCAACAAGGAGAACCTGGAGCTCAATGGCAGCATCCTCAGCGGACAGCCTTCCTCCTGATGAAGATGTCTGTGTGTCAGAAGTTGGGATGGCCTGACTCACTGCCAAAGAGGTGACAGGGACGCTGGGAGCACCTTTGTTCAACTGTGTACAGTTTTGTCATGTGGGGTGATGTTGTGGTCAGCGGGGGGCCGGGGGTGTGTGTGTATGAACACACGTGCTTGTCTGAACTCTACTCTCTGGGTCCAGCTCCCCCATCCCGGCGCCCTGGTGCCTGAGTCCCTCCACCCTCTGCACTTGGTAGCCAAGTAGGGAGACTGTTTGCTTGGCTGGGCCATTCCTGTTCCTGTTGTGGAGACCTGGAACTTTGCACATGTCAGTACTGGGGAGTTGTTCCTGCCGTAATGTCCAGGATGAGGCTCCTTCTTTACCTACCCTATCGATCACTACTGCACTCCCCAAAGCACTATTATTTATTCTCCCTCTGCCTGCACCCCTACTACTGTCAGCACAGTAAATGGTTCTTGGAAGCTTAAAAAAAAATATTATCTTTTAAGATAGGCCTATGAAAGATAAAGAACTGATACACATTTACTTCAGATTCCCCCTAAATTCCTCTTCTTAATATTGGTCAAAAGGATTTGGTAATTTTGCCTCAATTTTATCATTGTCAAGTCATTATTGTTTTTACATTGTTATCTTTTTAAAGTCAACTAAGAAAGGAGTTTTCTTCAAAACAATAATGACAATAATTTAGACGGTTCTGTGTCCATATTACTTCAACAATCACCACAGTTTCTTTCATATCATGACTTCCCCATTTGTGAAGTCTTGTTTTATCTACTTGTTAGCTGGTTTATATTTTTTAAATAACTAATTTTCCAGAAAACATAGATGTGATATTTTTCCTGAATACATACGTAACTGAGAATTTATTTCAACCACCTTCATATGCAATGGCATCTTACCTTTTACATAGAATTATTGAATCTCAACTTTCCTTTAAAAATTCTGGATAGATTACTTCTAGTTTCTTCTGCTCTCTAACATGACAAAGAAATATGAGCCCACGTCGATTACTGTCAATATGGAGAAATTCTTCTTCCTTTGGTCCCAGACCTCCTGATGTTCCATATTTCTCAGGATGTTCGTTTTCACAGTCCTTTCCAATACTTCTTCCTCCTCTGATCTTGAATACTGATGTTCCTTCAGCCTCTGTTTCAGCTCTCTTTCCTTCTCACGCTGAGCCAAGGGTTACAAACTCAGTCAAGTTGACAAGTTAAAGCACTCAATAAGACAAATTATTTTCTTGGGAAATACAAATTTCCACCAGGAATTAAAGCAATATAAAGCCTTAAAAGACCAATAATTAAGGAACAGGTGGAGAAGATTGATGTAGAACTACTTCCAAAAATGGTGCAATGACCTGAATGCTTTACCAGTTCATGGAATGGAGGATTTATATGCCACATAAACTTTGAGAGAAAAAAGAAAAAGATGCAAAAGATCACAGTTTATTCTATCAATGTAGATAATTATTATACAAAAACACAATAAATAAAGTAACAAACCTAAATTACTTAATAGCACTATAAAATCAAGTCCAGTATACTATAGTAAAGGAATAATATGAGACAATGGGCATTACTCAAATAAGTAAATATGATTTAATAGGCAATAATACATTAATATGAACTTTCCTGGTGGCTCAGATGGTAAGGAATCTGCCTGCAGAGCAGGAGACCTCGGTTCAATCCCTGAGTCGGGAAGATCTCCTAGAGAAGGAAGTGGCTACCCACTCCAGTATTCTTGCCTGAAGAACTCCATGGACAGAGGAGCCTGGAGGGCTACAGTCCAGGGGGTCACACGCAAAGTCGGATGTGGCTGAGCACTAACACACACACAATACATTAATAAAATTTACTGCATCCTTAAGCAAAAGGAGAAAACCCTATGATAGATCTGAAAAGGCGAGAAAAATCTGCTTTCTCTTGGGATGCAGAAAATGACAAGGGAACACTGCTTCCCCTCATAAAAAATGGTTCAGGAAAAGCCAGATAAACTATAAGATTATCAGTCTACCTGAACCCATCAGTGAAGTGATGTCATAGGTGAAACAGGAACTAGATGTCAAAGAGTGAAAAGCTCATTTGAGGAGAAACAGAATATGCAAACTATCTCCCTTTGGCAGAGGGCAGAAGCAAGGGGCAGTCGTACAAGTAGCAGTGGTCCAAGGCTAGAGGAATTTGCAAGATGTGATATTGTGAAGACAACTATAGCAAGAAATACTCAAATCCAGTTCAAACAGAAATTAGATTAACTCAACAACTTCCCCTCACACACACACACACACACACACACACACACATACTAATGGTCTCACAGAAAAAGTCATGTCCATCTTAGGCAGAAGAACTATTTGTCTCAGTCTGTGCTATTTTCTTCGCACCATGTCCAACATTCAACAAAAAATTACAAGATGCATTTTTAAAAGCTATAAAAAATTGTCAAGAGATAAGGCAATCCATAGGACCAGACCAAGAGATGACCCAGATGTTGGAATGATCACCTTAAAATAACTGATTAATTCATTAAAGGATCTAGTGGGAAAAGCATGCTTAAATAGATGGGGAATTTAAACATACAGATGAAAACTGTTTAAAAAATCAGGCAGAAATACTGGAGTGGGGAGGACATTATTATATCAGAGATGCAGAAGAATTTCTCTGATAGGTTTATCAGTAGACTAGATATAGAAAAGAATCACTGAACTTAAAGGCAGGTCAATAGCTGTTTTTCCAAACTGAGGTACAGAGAGAACATAAAGAATACTCTAAAGCTTTAGGATAATATCAAATTGAGTTATAAAAGAAGAGAGAATGAACTTACAAGAAGACATATTTGAAGAGGTAGTGGCTGAGAACTTTTCCAAATTACTGAAGGACAACAAACCACAGAGTCAAGAAACTTAGAGAAAAAATATTAAAAAGAAATCCCAGCAGAAATCCCAGTATGTTTTTGGTAGAAACTGGCAAGATAGCCCTAAAATTTACTGGCATGCCATGTTCAGCTGTGTTTTGCTTTATTGTGTCTTGCAGATATTGTATTATTTTTTTTTTAATAAATTGAAGGTTTGTGGCAACCCTGCACTGAGCAGGCGCAACAGTGCCATTTTCCCAACAACATTTGCTCACTTCATGTCTCTGTTACATTTTGGTGATTCTTGCAATATTTCAGATATTTTCATTATGATTGTATTTGTTATGGTGATCTGTAATCAGTGATTTTTGATGTCACTATTAGAAGTATTTTGAGCACCACAATCCATGCCCATTTAAGACAGTAAACTTAACTGATATGTGTTGTATGTGTTCTTACTGCTGCACCAACTGGCTGTTCCTCTATCTCTTACCATCTTCTTGAGCCTCTCCTATTCCCTGAGACACAACAATATTGAGATTAGGTCAACTGATACCCCTACAATGGTGTCTAACTGTTCCAGTGAAAGGAAGAATCTTGTGTCTCTCACCTTAAATCAAAAGCTAGAAATGATTAAGCTTAGTGAGGAAGGCATGTCAAGGTTGAGATAGGCCAAAAGCTAGGCCTCTTGCACAAGTTATCAAGTTAACTTATGAATGCAAAGGAGAAGAAGTTCTTGAGGGAAGCTAAAAGTGCCACTGCAGTGAACACATGAATAATAAGAAAGTGAGACAGTTTTATTGCTGATGGATGAAGTTTTAGTGGCCTGGATAGAAGATCAAACCAGTCACCACATCCCCCTGACCCACAGTCTAATCCTGAGTAAGGCTTTAACTCTCTTCAATACTGTGAAGACAGAGAGGAGAGGAGGCTGCAGAAGAAAAGTTTGAAGCTAGCAGAGGTTGGTTCCTGAAATTTAAGAAAAGAAACCATCTTAATAACATAAAATTGCAAGAGGAAGCTGCAAGTACTGATGCAGAAGCTGCAGCAAGTTTCTCAGAAAATCCAGCTAATACAATTAACAAAGGTTAATTAGTTAGTTAATATCCACTAAATAACAGATTTTCAATGTAGATGAAACATCCTTGCAACCATGTAGGACTTTCATAGCTACAGAGATGTGAATGCCCGGCTTTGAAGTTTCAAAGGACAGGCTGACACTCTTGTTGGGGGTTAATGAAGCTGATGACTTTAAGTTGAAGTCAATGCTCACTTACCAAATGGAAAATCCCAGGACCCTTAAGAATTTTGCTAATCTACTCTGTCTGTGCTCTAGAAATAAAACAACAAAGCCTGGGTGACAGAAAATCTGTTCGCAATATGGTTTATTGGATATTTTAAGCCCGCTGTTGAGACCTACTGATCAGAAAAAAGTATCCCTTTCAAAATGGTATTGTTCACTGATAATATACCTGGCTACCCAAGAGATCTCATTGAATATACAATAGATTAATCTTTTTATTCCAGCTACCACAGCATCCATTTTGCAGTTCATGGATCAAGGAGTAATTTTAATTTTCAAGTTTTATTATTTAAGAAATACATTTCGTAAGACTTTAGCTGCCATAGATAGTGATCCCTTGGATGGATCTGAGCCAAGTAAATTGTAAGTCTTCTGGAAATGCTTCACCA
This sequence comes from Muntiacus reevesi, assembly GCF_963930625.1. Taxonomy (NCBI): domain Eukaryota; kingdom Metazoa; phylum Chordata; class Mammalia; order Artiodactyla; family Cervidae; genus Muntiacus; species Muntiacus reevesi. The sequence continues at coordinate 89,217,169 of NC_089251.1, forward strand.
TTCTAGATGTCATTAAGAACATCTGTGATTCATGGAAAGATATAAAACATCAACATTAACAGGAGTTTGGAAGAAGTTGATGCCAACCCTCACGGTGACTTTGAGGGACTCAAGATTTCCATGAAGGAAGCAACTGTACATGTGATGGAAATAGGCAAGCAAAGTAGAATTAGAAGTGGAGACTGAAGCTGTGGCTAAATTTCTGTAATTTCATAATAAAACTTTTCATGGACAGGGAGTTTCTTCTTACCAATGTAAGAATTGCACACACATAACCTAGGCTATAGTATAGTGTAAATACAACTTTATGTACACTGAGAAACCAAAAAATTCATGTGACTTGCTTTACTGTGATATTCGCTTTATTGTGGTGATCTGGAATCAAACTTGCAATATCTCTGAGGTACGCCTACATATGGAAAAGCAAAGGAACTGAAATAGCCTAAATAATTTTGAAAAAGAAAGTTGAAAGACTCACACTGTCTGATTTCAAGATTCATATAAAGCTATAGTAATTAAGATAGTGATGTTTGAAAAGACAGAAACTATGATCAACAGAACAAAATAAAGATACAGCCTCACAAATATGGTTAACTGATTTTTGGTGAAGGATTAAAAATGATTCATTAGATAAAGGATAGCTTTTTCAACAAATGGTGCTGAAATAATTAGTCATCTATATGCAGAATAATTTACTTCAATCCATACTTCACTCCATATGAAAATTAATTCAAAATGTATCACAAACCTAAATATAAATTCTAAAACTATAAAACTTCTAGAAAAAAATTTATAGGAAATATTTGTGAGTTTGGGCTGAGTAAGGTCTTTTAGCTATAACCTAAAAAACACAATTCATAAAAGAAAAAATCAATGAATTAGACTTTATCTAATTAAAATATTCTGCTCTTCAAAAGGCACAGTTTAGAAAATGAAAAGCCAGGACACAGATTGTAAAGAAATACTTGCAAAATATATATACAATAAAGAATTTGTGTCCTGAATATATAAGGAATACTTATAACTTAATAATAGGAAAATAACCCAATCAAAAAAATGTACAAATGATTTTTAAGCACTTAACCAAAGAACATGTATGGATAGCAAATAAGCACATAAAAAGAGGCTCAACATCATTAAAGATTAGGAAAAAGTAAATTAAAAACACAATATGGTACCACTACATTTCTATTAGAATGGCTAAAGTTTTAAAAACTGATAATACCAAGTGCTGCTGAGGAATATGATTAATCAGAAGTCTAAAGCATTTTTTGGTGGAAATGCAAAATAATACAGCCTCTGAGGAAAATGTTTGGCAGTTTCTTATAAAGTTAAAAGATACATTTACTCTTATATGTGACTCAGAAATTCTATTCCTAGGAATTTACTCAAGAAGAATGAAAACATATGACTACTCAATGACTGGAATGTAAATTTTTAGGAGCTTTATTTATAATAGGCCCAAACTGGAACCGTCTTACACTGTTTGTGGGAATATAAATTGGTGCAGCCACTATGGAAAACAGTATGGTGGTTTCTCAAAAAACTGAAAATACAGTTGCCATATGATCCAGCAATCCGACTCCTGGGCATATACCCAGGAAAAAACTTTAATGTGAGAAGATACATACACCCCTATGTTCATAGCAATGCTATTTACAATAGCCAAGACATGTAAGCAACCTAAATGCCCACCAAAAGATGAATGGATAAAGAAGATGGGGTGTGTGTGTGTGTGTGTGTGTGTGTGTGTAATGGAATATTACTCAGCCATCAAAAAGAATGTAATAAAATGCCATTTGCAGCAACATGGATGGATCTAGAGATTATCATACTAAGCGAAGTAAATCAGAAAAAGATAAATACCATACAATAGTCACTTACATGTGGAGTCTAAAATATGACGCAAATCAACATATCTATAAAACAAAAACAGGCTCACAGATATAGAGAACAAGCTTATGGCTGCCAAGGAGGGTGGATGGGAGTTTGGGATTAGCAGATGCAAACTAATATATATAGGATAGATAAACAACACAGTCTTACTATACAGCATTCAATATCTACTATCAATATCCTGTGATAAACCATAATAGAAAAGAATATGAAGGAGAATATATGTATGCATGACTGAGTCATTTTGCTGTACAGAAGAAATTAACACAATGCTGTATACTATATTTTAATAAAATTTAAAAAATAATAGGCCAAATTGGAAATAATACAAAGGTTTATCAACTAGCAAATGGATAAACGAATTATGTTACATCCATATAATGGAATATTACATGGCAATAGAAAGAAATGCAATATTGATATGATATGAATGAATCTTAAAAGTATTATGCAAAGTGAAAGAAGCCAGACACAAAACAATGTGTACAATATGATTCCATTTATTTGACATTCTAGGAAAGGCAAAACTATGGGGATTAGAAATCTCCAATATATCCTCTAAGTTCATAAGCATAGATATTCTCCAAGTTAATTTTCTTCAGGCAAATTAACTTATACAAAAGTAAATTTGTGTGACAATAAATCAAACTCAAGTTTGTGCCCTTTTAGAATGCAGAAGGATGTTCATCACTGCACTATTTATAATAGATGCTTAAAGGAAAAAGTTGGTCAAATAATGTATGATAAGAATACAGCCATTCAATCATGTTCTAGAGAATATTAATGACATATGGAAATGTTGATGTCATACATATAGGAGGAAAAGACAGGATACACAATAGGAACACTAAAAGCTAACAACTGTTGTGTAGTTACTATATGCTGGGACTCCTCTAAGTGCTCTATAAATGCTATCCCATTCATTTCTGGCAACTACCATATTATTATTGTCATTGTTGTTGTTATCAACTTGAGATCCAGGACGTGAAGTTTAGGGAAAGTGATCTAACATGCAGCAAGCGGTGGAGCTTGGATCTGAATCGAGGTTGTCTAGTCCTGGACCCCAATTCTAACCAGTACGCTTTATTGTCTGCATCCTGCATGACTCTGAATGTGTATTTTTTAAGAAACATACAACATGGGCCTGGAAGCAGCTGTACCAAAATGCTAACACACTCACATTTTGGTGGGGTTACAGAGAACCTTTACTTTTCTATGCTTTTAAGATTTACACCTAAAGAAAAAAAAATGTTTATAAAAAGAAGTAAAATAATATATGACATTTAAATAGGTGAAGACCTGGTCTTGCCTGGAAAAATTGCCTCTTCGTGAGACACCACATTCTAAGAGGGGGTCTAGTCCCTGTGTGTCCCTGGGAGCTATCCTATAAGGGCCTTGCACACTCCCTGGCTCTGCCCTCCCACCTGGGGTCACCCACCTCAGAAGTCTAGGATGAGCTGAGAAACACAGTCTCCAGAGAAAAGCCTTCCAGCTACTTCTTCCAGTCATCCTGGATGGCCACCTGGAGGGAGGCTGGGAGCATCCAGATCTTTTTGAGTCTGATGCCGGCAGGGCTGGCCCCGGGTCCACCGCTGAGCACGGGCAGCACAGACCCCAGCCTCCCACTCCTGGAGCTGGGGTGGGGGAGATGGTGGAGGCCAAGGAGCCCCGTGGCACAGGTGGCAAATGTTAAATGAAAAAAAGAAGACCTGTTTGATTAGACATGAAAGAAGAAAGAAAGAAAGACATGTCTTTCTTCCCCCAAGCTCCTCTTCTTCCCCCCACCCTACCCTCCCGGAGCTGTGTTCAAACCCCATTGCATTTGGAGGGAAATCCAACCCATGTGTTTCTGATTCATTTACACTTAACTCATCAAAACCCTGTTTTGAAAGAGACCATTGGATGGTCTACAAAGTCTGAGCAGAGCTCCCGCTGCTGCGGGCTGGTTGTGGGCTCACCAAACACCCCTTCTAATCCACCAGGCCTGTGCGCAGGCTCTGCCCTATGACGAGGGCTGTCTGAACCGCACTTCCTGGACTGGCCCTCTTGAAGCCCTTCCCCACTGCCTTCCATTTCTTTTGGAGCTCAGGCTGCCTGCGAGGGTCTGGGAAACTCACATGGCATGGGGAGGAGCCCCAAACGTGCCATCCTTCTTGGGGTAAGGCTGGGTTTGAGATGAGCTTGTAGAGGAAAACTCGAAAGAAGAACATTATCAGTGAGGTTCCAGGCAGAGAAATCACATTTGGGGGCAAAGTACCCTGTGTGGGGTGTCCATCACAGTGGACCTGCACCCATCTCAGAGGAAGTGATGAGAGGAAGAAGGACGGTGTCTTGTTGCTCACGTCTGTCTCTCCCATCACTTCTCAGCCTCATACCAGCTTGCATTGGATTTGAATAAAGAGATCGTCTTTCATCAAGAAGCACCTACTCACCATTACCAGGCCAAGAAGGTCTTCTTGAGTCAATGTGGGTGATGCTCAGGGTCAACTATGCGGACGAAGGCAAGTTCCCCCAAGCAGACACTTGGGAGTCATTCAGTCAAAAATGGTTGTCTCAGATGCAAAGCATGCCAGAGCTAGGAAAGACCTCCGAGAACTTTGCGGTTCAGCCCCCATGTTTGTAGATCAATTTCCATGAGATCCTCCTCCAGAAGGATTTTCAGTAAGCCAAGCTCCTTGCTCCACTCACTTGCTGCTTTGGCAGAGCACAGGGTGTGGTCAGAAGACACCAGGCTTGGCTCCTTGCAAGCAACGCCTACAATGAAACACACAGCAGCGAGAATGGAACCAAGAGAGTGGAAGCCGAGTCTGTGTCACCGTCACGACGACATCCGTTTGTGTCTCCTTCACCACGACATCCTTTTGTGTCTCCATCACGATGACATCCGTTATGACTGATGCAGTAGCCCCCTTCTCTGTGCGCATGCCGCTCCCTTCCCCCTTTGGTACTGGCAGGAGGCAAGTAGTGTCCTGTGGGGACCTGAGGAGGGCCATCAGGGACTGAATGAGCCAAGGGGGTAGAAGACAGATGCCACTAGTGACCTTTTATGGGGAGGTCCTTTAATCAGGAAGCTCAGAAAGGTTCAGTCATTTACTCCATGTTACCAGCTACTAGGTTTTGACACCAGGCTCAAAATCTGCATCTTTCTGACTCTAAAACCCATGCAACCAAAGAAACAGAATGGATAGATAGAGAGGGGAAGCTAGAGATGGCTCTGGGCTCCTGTTGTGCAGGGTTGATAAACAAGGAAGCTCCCAGAAGGAGGTGCTGTTATGCAGTCCCTGAAAGAAGGAGAGGAGGAGGGCTTACTGTGGAGGGGAGCGGGATGGTCCAAACGGATGAATCAAGGACCCTGCCAGTGGGGCGCTCAGAGGCTCTGGACACTGACGGTGCAGGGCGGTTGCACCAGAAACCTACCAGCAGGTGGCAGTATTTCAGAACAAGAAGGTGACAAGTTAGGACCATGGCCGAGAGGAATTACTGAGCTCTTACTATGTGCCAGGTATTGCCATAAATGTTTCATACAGAGCGTCTCACTGAACCTTCACAGCAATTCAGTGCGGACCGTACTATTATTAGCCTCATTTTACACATGAGAAGGGTTTAGTAATTTGTTCAAAGCCGCAGAGCCAGGAAGTACTGGAACTCAGATTCTTACCCAGGCAGCCAACTCCAGGTCCAGACCTAAACTCTATGCAGATGTAACATCATGCCTCAGTCCACAGCATATGCTGAATTTTCATCATGGATTAAGTGTTGTGCTGGGGGTTAGAGACCCCAGAGTGGTCTAGACAGCATCCCACTCAGACTCTGATTCTCTGGGATGATGGAGGTGGGCAGCAGCTAAGGGGCCGGGCACTGACTGGGTCCTCAGATCTGGCTCAAGCCTAGCTTCTCTGCTCGCTGTGGGGTGGCCTTGGTAACTGACAGATGTCTCAGGCCTTCGGCTTTTTAATCTGGCTAAAATTAGGTAAAATAGCCACCTCATAGGGTCAAGTGGGAGAAGAATCAGGCATGGAGTAGGCTGTGCGCTTTACTGAAATGACCGCAAATATCAAACACGAAAGGCACAGAGGGCCCACAGTGGGGGCCATGAGATGAGTTTCCCAGGTGCAGGTGACTGACAGGAGGATGAGAATCCCAGGGGGTGCCCTTCTGTCCCACGAAGCCAGGGCTGGGAAATGTGATCTTCAGAGGGTCTCACAGCGAGCCAGACTCTAACAAGGAAGTGGAGGGCTTGGAGCGCCCTAGTCAGCAGACCATGGCTTAATAAGCATTTTGTAGGGCTCATAAGGGCCAGACACCAGTCTTGTGTTGGCTCAGCCTGAATCTTTCTTCTGTATTATAGATGTGTCCTAACAGATGTCCACAGTACTGTCTTGCCATCATTTGCATCCAGGCCCATCTCCCATCTCTGCCCCTCACATCTGTGAGTAACCTGGATCTGTCAGAAGTTCTCTACATGCTCTGTACAATCCACTCCACCATCACACCTGAAGGAGGAGACGGGTATCCACCAGGGCAGGAGATGACAAGACAGTTTCCACTCCCTGGGAGGGCATAGGGCTTGACTCTGCCTCTCTGCCCACGGTCCCTCACCTGCCACAACACTCAGGGGTGGGCATCCTCTGAATGCCTCCGCCATCCCAGGGAGTGGGAAAGAGGATGCCTTCCCCCGAGCATGGTGGGAGATGAGGGACCGTGGGCAGAGAGGCAGAGTCAAGCCCTATGTCCCTGTGAACATGGTGCCCCCTGAGGCTGCCACCTGAGCTGGAAGAAGTAGAGAGGTGCCCAGACAGCAGGGCCTGCCACTCCTTCCCTCTGCTTCCATTTTTGACTTGCAAATATTCAGAAGCGGACATCCTCCCATCCGCTCCAACCTGCCTCTCCCACACATGCCCCATGCTTCTAGCCTTCCTTCTCAAGATATGGCAAGAACAAAGGCAAGTGGCTCTTCAGGGTGGGTGGGGGGTGACGGGAGTGCATGTCTGGCTCTAGTGTTATCTGCACAGAGGCACATTCCTTCCCTGGTCCGCACCCCCACCCAGAAACATCATTATTCATTCCATCACACACAGAGCTGGGGCTGGGGGAGGCCATGACAGGTGGGCCAGCCAGGGAGGTGAGGATGGGGCGCCTTGGTCTTCTCCCCACCCCACAAACAAGACAGATATGTCCCCTCTGAACATGCTGGGGGAGATTATTTTAACAAGCACTTTTGTACCAGGAAATCAGTGTGTTTAACCTAACAAGCAAAGAACAGCCCAGTGGGGCCCATAAATCCCGTTCCCACCTATTAATTTTACGGCCTACATAAAGCAGTGTTGAAGTCCAAAGTATATGTGACCTAAAAAGGCATTGCTCATTCTGACACATATACGACGTGGCCAGGACTCGAACTCTGACCCTGACCCTCACTCCAGGAAGCCAGCTCCCAAGCCTCACAGGGTGCAGGGGCTCACACTGCAGAAACCTACCCAGCCTCCTCTGGAAGGTCAGGACAGCAGGGGGAGGGGTGGACGTTGCCGTGTCAGTGGGGGTCCCAGCTCAGAGACCCCAGGGCTGACATACACGTTGGTCACTGCCTGAAGGCACCCAGACAAACAGAAGTGAGGGCTCAAGTCCACCCACGTTCTGTTCACCGCACCTGTCCCCTTGGACAGGGGGACATCTGCCCAGAGCGGGGCATTTCTAGAACCCACACAAAGGTGCTGTGTGATTGGCAGCCATACTCACAGATCCCTTGGGTAAATCCAGATCTCTACCTTAACTGCTTTGAATACTGACTCCCAAATCCAGTGACTCACTGTGCTCCCAAATTTCATAGCCCTTCCACCGGCAAAATTCATGACAATCGTCAAGTTCTGACATCAGAAACTTGCTGATCCCCTCAGTCCTAAGTGTGCTGCAATTATCCACTCACCATACAATGACCAAAACTGGTCATCCCATAGCAATTGCACATCGATTCCCACAAAGCCACCAGGATACAGACCCCCCCAAATGTCGCTCTTCTCTAAGCCAAGCCACCTCAGTCAATAGAAGAGGAGATCTCACTGTCACACGCACTGTACCCCAGCCACATGCCGACCCGCAGGCTCAAGTGCACAGCGGTGCTCAGAATCTTCCAGTCCCCCTCCCCTGCTGCCAGATTCCTGCCCCATCCTTCTCTGTGCTGTCTGTGCTCAGGAAGCTGACCTCTAGGGACTGCACTGTGGCCCCCCTTGCCCTCTGACTTACAACTAGATTCTCAAATTAGAGTTCCTTTTGGTGAGCTGAGGGCTTCCCCGTTTGCTCAGATGAGAAAAGGTCTGCCTGCAATGCAGGAGACCTGGGTTTGATCCCTGGGTCTGGAAGACCCCCTGGAGAAGGGAATGGCTACCCACTCCAGGGTTCTTGCCTGGAGAATCCCATGGACTGAGGAGTCTGGTGGGCTACAGTTCACGGGGTTGCAAAAAGAGTTGGACACCACTGAGTGAATAACACTTTTCACTTTGGTGATCCGCCAGGAGCATGCCCAACACTCTATCCTAGTTTTTGCGTTACCTTGAAAAGTCATGTGAAATTCAAGCTCCATTATGTATCTTTATTAGCTTTATTATAAAAAATGTTTCTCTTATGTTGGGTTCCCCAGCAGTAAACCCAAGACAAGGATATGAGGGCAAGGTGTTTATGTGATCCTGGGAAGCACGATGGGAGAGTGGGGACATCAGATGTGAGCCAGGACGGGGAAGGAAGGCCACACAGGGTGCTTCATGAGCGAGGGGCTCCTTGGGAAAGGGGCTCAGTCCTGTTGAGGACCTGAAGCCGGGGTACTTCTCTCTCAAGTCCTGCCCATCATGAGTGCTGGACTGTGACTGAGGGCACCTGCCTGCTGAGAAAAGAACCTGCCCCCACAGCTAGACCACACGCCCAGGCAGAGCTGCAGTGCAAAACCCATCAGTGTTTAAGGAATGGTGAGTACCAGAGGGTATGGGCAGGGCAACGGTATAATTTATTACAGTATTTTTACCCAAATATTCAAGTAAACTTGACTTCTATACATCCCCTGGTTTCTGCACGCTCTAAGAAGCTCAGTTTGAAAAGATCACACCCAGAACTCTCCACACCAAACAAGGCACTGACTCTCCAAATACACTCTTTCTACCAACTCCTAGGACCCTTTCTTGCCCTCATAGTCACATGCTGACCAGCTGACCTGTAAACACCACTGTGTGTGCAACCTACTGCCAAAATCACAAACTGATGCTGACACAGCCTTGGAATCTCTGCTTACAGTTCTCCCTTCCTCTGGAAGCCTTCCCGGGAGACCATTCGTCCATCCCCATCCCAACTTCCTCCATATCCTAACTACTCCCACTGGAACTCAAAATGACCAACTGATCCCCAACCCACACTGACCACCCAAACCTGCCTGCACCTTGTTCTTCCAACCAAATAACACAACTTGCAAAGACCCACACACTGCAAGACCCACTGTGTGTTGAATTCTCAACCATGAATGACCCGAAACCACACTGATTCCCCCAACACCAACCACACATGAATGCCTCAGTGCCATCCCTGGCTACACTGACCCACAGACACAACCACAGTGGAATACCTAGCCCAGCCACACATTTATCTCTGAACGCAGTCACACACATGGTAACCCAACCCGTGATACACACTGTAGGGAAACAGCAAATTAGCCAAGATGGCAGTGGTCAGGCTCCTTCGCCCCATGGCCTCTCGCTTTGGCCTCACGTCTGGTAGATAATGATTATGTAACAGCTGAGATCATTTGTGGCACTGCACACGCCCATCATGGTGTGGTCCTATGTAATCACCACCTGAAAAGCCCCTGTGGCTGCATCCACTTGCTCAACCATGAGAGAAGAAAGCATGTCTGCTGCCACAGCTGCTGTGCCAGGCAGGAGAGAATAAACATGTCTGCACTTCTTACAGCTCCTCGCATTTCCTTCCAGCTTCCCTGCTTGCGCCTTGCCTACCCTGCGTTCAACGAACAGTGAGATACAGCAAGACAGTTGGCGTGGTTGGCAGGATCATCAAGACACACATCAGTTTCCCAGTACCAAACAGCACATGGCTTCCCTGATAGCTCAGTTGATAAAGAATCCACATGTAATTCAGGAGACCCTGGGTTGATTCCTCAGGAAGATCCCCTGGAGAAGGGATAGGCTACCCACTCCAGTATTCTCGGGCTTCCCTTGTGGCTCAGCTGGTAAAGAATCCACCTGCCATGTGGGAGACCTGGGCCCAATCCCTGGGTTGGGAAGATTCCCTGAAGAAGGGAAAGGCTATCCACTCCAGTATTCTGACCTGGAGAATTCCATGGACTGTATAGTCCATGGGCTGGCAAAGAGTCAGACACGACTAAGAGACTTTCACTTTCACTTTCAAACATCACATACGCTAACCCTCTCAATGCAACATGACACTGATCCACTAAAGCCCAAAGAGGGCTGACTGCCAGCTTTCCAACCACGAGCTGACCCCCATCCAGTCACTGCCTGCCACTCCTATCTCAAGCCCCCCATGGATGCCCACCGCCCGGTTAGAGCCACTGGCACAGACACCCCAACCTGAATGTTCATTGAGCTCATGACCTTCAACCAATGACTTGAATTCCAGCCAGGAACATCAACCAAACAAAGACCTCAATCCTAGCTACCTCAAACCAGCCATTCCAACCCCCAAAGCAGGCTTTATCTTCAAGTGCAGAACTTCGTCTCACTCTCAGCCCAACAAAGTGTGATCCACCAAAGTTAACCTCAAAGTGACCATGTCCCAAGCATACACTGACCCCCCACTCTCCCTCCATGCTCTTAACCCCAGCCCAAGCCAGCAAAGACATGCTGACCCCAGAACTAAACACCACCCTAACCCCCAACCTGGACTGATGCTGAAGCTGAAACTCCAATACTTTGGCCACCTGGTGCGAAGAACTGACTCATTTGAAAAACCCTGATGCCGGGAAAGATTGAAGGTGGGAGAAAAAAGGGACGACAGAGGATCAGATGGTTGGAGGCATCCTACTCAATGGACATGAGTTTGAGTAAATTCTGGGAGTTGGTGATGGACAGGGAGGCCTGGCGTGCTGCAGTCCATGGGGTCACAAACAGTTGGACGCAACTGAAGCAACTGAACTAGACTGAAGCCCTAACCTCATTACAAGCTGAACACACCATTCCAAACCTCGCTGCCCCTCCAGAGAGAAAGGGCACTCTGATAGCACTGTAAGTTCACACACTGTCCACTGGTTTCCCCAACCACACTGAACCCCCAGGTACATGGGGCCTTCAAATCCTGTCCACACACCAACCCACCACAAAACACTGCCAGCCCAGCCTCACTCTGTGCCCTTCAACCTCACTCACACCTGAAGGGGCCTGAGATTCCATCTTCACAGAGACCACCCAAGTTCAACTGTACCCTATTTTCCAATACAACCTGGCCCCATGGATCCTGTGACCCCACACAAGCCAGTACACACAGGGATGATACTCAGGGCTTCTCTCCAGACTCCTGTGGGCAGCAATGCCTAGACCTAGGGCCTTGATGTTCTTCTTATGGCCCAGCTCCGTGACCCAGGGAAGGCACCAGAAGTTCTTACTCAGCAACACTGAGACCGCCGGCTACATTCCTCCTGTTATTTCTAATTCTAACTAGACCAAGTCTCAAATTTCTCTCCAGCTTTGAGCATACTGACCTCTTCTTTGGGCTACAATTTCCTGATGCTGAGTCCACGTCTCCAGGGAGCCATCTCAGGCATTGCACCGAGCTGGGTCACAGCCTCCCCTGGGTGAGGGGGTCAGGAACCTGGACAACCATCCTGCTCACTTGCCCACAGGCTGTGTGATCTCAGCTGATCACTTCAACTCCCTGGGACTCACGTGATGCCATTCCCTTCTCCAGGGTATCTTCCCGACCCAGGGATTGAACCTGGGTCTCTCATATTGCGGGCAGATTCTTTACTGTCTGAGCCTCCAGGAAAGCCCTCCTACACTTCAGGGGTCAGCAAACCACTGCAGTTGGAGCAGACCCAGCCATGCCCTCCGTCTCAGGTACCTGTTGGCCATGGCTGCCTTCCCCCAACAGTCGCAGACTTGAGTTGTGGCAACAGAAACAGTATGGGGCTCAAAGTCAAAAAGATTTACTATCTGCCCTTGCAGAAAAAGTGTGCCACCTCTGATGCACAACCTCTACCTTTCTCCCAGAGGGTCTAATCACACTGGAGAATTCTGTGTGTGAGTGCAGGAGACCTCCCCTCCTGTTCTGCGCTTCTCAAAAAGATGCTCCTAAATAATGTGTGGATTGTTCATTACGCTGATAGTAAAACCTGTGATTGCCTGCCCCCAACCTGTGGAGGAGGGGCTGAAGAAAGATCACAGGGTCAGAGAAAAAGCCTCAGGGCTTGAGTAGCAATATTGGGATGCCCCAGTCTCTGTTTAGTGTAGAGGCTCTTCCAACCTCATTGCTTTTGTTTATTGAAACCCAACCCCCATGGCACTCAGCACCCTTGGCAGTGGGCCCAGACCTGCCCAGGCCCCAGCCTGCCAGGCCTGGCCAAGAGGACTGGGGGTGGAGGGCGTGCTGGCCAGGCCCCATTCCAGGAGCCCTGCCTGCTTACAGCCCGAGGCACTACCCCCACCCCCTTCTTAACGTCTTGCTTACAAGACAGCATTTGGAGACAATTTCTCATCAGACCTTCTTGTAAACATCCTCCTGGATGAAGCAAGCCTGAAGGAGCCCTTATTAGAAACACCTGTGCCAGACGGCGGGCCTGGTGAATGACAGCTTGCAGAGCTGCCACTGCCCACCCCCCTACCCATCCTGGGGCTGGCGAAAAGGGTGGTACGGGAGATGGGGGTAAGGGTTTGGGTGGGGGTTGTGTCTTCCATCCCTCTCCCCTCCTCCCTAAGCCCCACGGGGCCAGCGTTGCCTAGGCAGCACCCTTCCTGTTGTCACATGGCACTCGGGTGTCAGGAAGGCTCAGTGAACAGGAATCTCTCGTCAGCTGGTTCTTGCCCAGCCAACCCTGCCCCCCACCATAAGCCATCCCCTGAGTTAGTCACTGCCCTCTTGAGGTTCGCTAAGTAAGATGGTAGCCACACTTCTTTATCATCCATACTTCCCAGAAATGTCAACATAGTGAGCGCCTTACCACTTTAAGTCGATGAGAATATTCAAGACTTTCGGCACTAAGTTGGAGTGGAGATATCTGGGGTGAGGAAGGTGGGAGGCTCCATACATGGAATTCCCATGTCAATAACCTTGACGTGCTGACAAAGATACAGAAAAACCAAGTCAGCTACCAAAGGCCACACCGTCTGCAATAAGGCAAATTCAAGTTATATTCCCTGCTCCAACTAAACATTTTGGCTGATGCTGCTCTGAATCCTCATTTTGCTAAGAGAAAGCAACAGGAGAACGGGGAGGAGGGGAATGAAGGGAGTCTATATAAACTGGACCTGGAACTTGTAAGAAATCAACACTTGTGCCGTGAGCATTCTGCCGTCAGTCTTTGATGGAACCTTCTAGCACTCTCTGCACTCCTCCCACCCCACCTCACCTGGGACTCCTGGCCAAGCACGCCAAAGCTCTTCCTGCAATCCTGTTGGCAGAACCGCTTTGCCACTGACTGCTGACCCATCCTGGGACCAGCCAAGCTTATCCTTGGCTCTCCACGGGGCCTCAAAAGGGATCATCTTCTGCTTCTGGACTGTCCACCCTGTTCCAGCATCCTTGCTAAGGTGGACTGGATAGCTCCAGAGTGAGTAAAGGCATGACCACGACCTTCTAGCAGGCCATAGAGCTGCTCTGGGGCTGAAGTGGAGGAGACCCGAGTAGGGTGGCTGGAAGAAAACCTGTCTTTAATGAGTTGGGCAGAAAGAGGAAGCACGAGGCTCCATGAAATAAATTAGTGAAATCTCAATTCCGATAAATCCAGTTTCTTAAAAAAAAAAAAAAAAAAAGCAACTGGTAGGAAAAGAAAATGTAATTTATGCCCATTGAAAGGAGGCCAGGTTTAAATTGATGAAGTCTCCTGTTTATGTAATAAATCCATTTCCATTCATGTCACCAATATATTTATCCACACATCCTGGTCCAAGTCAAATCTTCATTATTTTATTATTCAACAGGGGGCAGAGGGGAGGGCAGGGGAACAGAGTTCTGTGTCGAATTAATAAAGTCTCACTCTCTCCCCCAGACCCCTCCTTACAGAGGGACAATTTATTCCTAAGAAGGAGGCAGAAGAACTGGATGCAATTTATGTGCTTTGAAAGAGACCCAAACGTAATTAGGCAAAGTCTCAAGTTCACCGAGAAATAAATCCCAGAGAAAGTAGCCGGGGGTAAAATTTACGTTCCCTGAAAGTCTGAAAGCCTCTCTCCCACCGGCCTCCTCCTCCTCCCCCTCCCCCAGGTCCCCGCGCCGGGTTCCCAAAGCCGGCCTGGCCCAGGGATTCCCAGCTCCCCCACTTCCCAGGGGCCCCGACGTGTCCACACGGCACCCCCTCAGCCCACAGGTCTCTGGGGTGTTCCCTGCCTTTCCACGCCTCCTCTTGACACACACACACACCCGCTTTGGGCCATAGTCCATTTTCCCTGGAGGGTCAGTCATGGCTGTCGATAAACCTATGGGACTTGGCCTGCAAGGGCATTTGCCCCAGAGAAATGAAGAATTCCTAGGAGCGCTGTGCCTCATCAGAGGGTTTGGAGGGGAGCAAGATAGATTCCCCAAGATAAACCACCACAGGCAGCTCCTCTGAAAGACCAGGGGTCTCATGATGCCCCGAGGCCCCAGCGTTGTTCAATCACGAGTGAAGGTGCAGAAGAGGCTTTTTTCCCAAGAAGTTGGCTGTTTGGTGGTTGGGCCAGGGATGGTTCACGATTTTTAAAACAATCAGTTTGGAGACTCGGGAGTGGCTGGGCTAGGGGATAGTGATCTGGGGTGGGGCCTGTGTCGCTGAGGGGCTGCTATGCTGGCGTGGGCAGAGCAGAACTCTCCACGCCGTGTAGTGTGTAGTGTGTAGTGTGCATCCATCTGAGGCCACAGCTGGGGACCCCGCCCCACTCCTCCACCCACCAGACAAGCCCCTTGCATGGCCATGGAGTGAAGACACCCCCAGGATTGAGTCTGCGTGGGTGCCAGGCTTCTGCACACATACAGTCAACAGAGGAAGGCTCGCATCACTCTGGAGAGACTGTGGGATCTTAACCTGGGATCAGGATTTCTTTGGGTTCCATTAGCAAGGAGCTAGGCTTGTGGCCCACCCCCAGCCCTGCCCTTGTTCTCTCTCAAGGAGCAGGCACCCTGCTCTGGGCACTCAGAGGCAAAAGCTCTCTGAGAGGGGTCGGAAGGGGAAGATGGGGCCTGTGTAGAGCCCAGGCTCTGGCCACAGAGACTAAGGACAGAAGTGACAGGTCATGTGTAGGGAAACCAAACAGGGTTCGGTGCAGGGCCAATGAGTGAAAGGGCAAGGGATGGGGGCAGTGTCCTGGTTTCTGCTGTGAACACCTGTACAGTCAGTGATGCTGTTAGCTGTGATGGGGATGCTGGGGGAGAAGGAGCCAGGTGGGTACAAAATATAATGGGCTTAATGAGGAAGAGTGGGTTTGGGGGAAAGTGGGGATAAGATGGGTTTCGTTCAGGGCAGGTGAGCTGGCCAAGACTTTGCCAGATTCCCAGAGGGATGTCTGGGAGGGATGCTGTCAGGAGTAAGCACAGGGAGCTGGAGTCACAGAGAAGGTGACTGGCGTCAGGTCACAGCCCAGTCCTTCATGTCCCGGGAGAGTGAGAACAGTGAGGCAAGAGGGGCCCAGGCCAAGAGCTGAGGACAAAAGGCCTGCAAAAGACAAGAAGGCACGGCCAGGAGGTGGTGGGGACAGGGAGGGTGGTGTCAAGACGGGGGACATGTCCAGCAGCGTCCAAGACTGAGATAGGACAAGGCACTGGCACCTGAGATGCCTCCCTCCCTGGTGGCAGCGGGCTCAAAGGGCCTCTGCAGTGTGAGTGGACAGGGCAGAGGCCAGACCTCAGTGGTGGGCGGGACAGACTGGTCCTACGTGTCACTCTGGGGATGAGATTAACACCACAGGCTGACGTGGGGTCACAAAACCAAGTGCAGGGACAAGGTCTCAGAGAAGACCCCAGAGGGCTGGTTCTCAGAGCAGAAGGCCCCTGCAGCCTTGGAGAACACGCCAGACCATGTTTCCTCTGAAATGGGAAGGAAGGCGCTTTTGAACTGGAGGGGGGCTGGGCCCAACTGGTGGAAGGGCAGGGAGTGGGTGGGGTTAGAATGTGTGCGGAGTCCCGGGCCCTTCTTTCCAAGCTGATGTTCTTTGTAAGAACCCTGGATTTTCTGCTTTTGCCAGCCAGTGGCTGACAAGGTGACCAGCAGGCCAGCCAGCTGCCCTGCCCCGGGAGGACATCAGGCACCTGATTGAGCCGGAAAAGACCAGGTTCAGGGTCTGTGTTCCTTTGTTGCCATTCAAGGGAGGCTCCTCAGGTGCACGGTCCCAGTTTCCCCATCCAGCTCCCTCCTGATTGCCATGCTAATTGAAAGTGACCTGGGTGTCAGGAATACTGGCTAAAAGGCCCAGGTGAACCCCATCTTTGGGCAAGCTGCCTACAAAGACCGTCTCCCCACAGGCCACACCTCTGAGAAAGTCATCGTGACTGAAGGGGGCCGCCTGATCCAACTGACACGTGATTGCTCAACACAGCCCAGCACACACGTTGATGGGAAATGGGCTCACAGGTCAGCCAAAGGGCTGGTGTCTTTGATGGTGCAATTGCCACATCTCTGACATGGGCATTCTAGAGGCTTCCAAAAAAGGAGCCCATCTTCTCACAAACTCCTTCTGCACACGGGTGGACTTGGATCAATTCTGGGTGACCTGGACAGGCCCAGTCAGGTGGCCATGAAGACCCTGGGGAGGTTGGGACCACCCAGCATCTGAGGGGTCGATGTGTGCTCACTGCTGGGCCTCTCCGTGGTGCTTTCCCTGTGGCCACGCAGCACCAGTGGGGCTGCTTGATTGTCTGTCTGACTTCCCTGATCTGGGCAGCAGACTCTGGCTATAAAATTCTTGTTTTACGAGGTTCTCTGGGAAGCCAGAAGTCCCCTGGCAAGCCTACCAGGGCAGCCCCAGAGGAACCCAGTGGAGGAGGCCAGAATGCCCTGCATCTCAGGCACTTGATAAGCAACGCATTTCTCAAAAGCCTCGACACCCAGCCAGTTATCACAGCTCTTAGAAGAGGTCCTTGGCTGCATCATGAAAACCTGGCAATTCATAGAGACCCCAGGACGCTGCTGCCCTTGACCCAGGCAGAGTGAGAGGAATGAGGTGTGCGGGGACAAGTCAGTGCAAGCCTAGGTCTCCTTCATTCTACATCAGGCCCCAGAAAGGCCCCTTCATGGACCTGCTGTCTCTCAGGAGCAGAATTTGAGATGGAGATTCACGTACAAGTGATTCATGAAGGTCAGAGAGAAGTTCAGTAACAGTGTAATTTCAGGTAGTTCCCAGCCTCTGCCTGATCCTGCAGGGAGCTCTGGGGCATAAATTACATCACAGAGTTTCTCCTCACAGAGATAAGGAAACCAGGCTGCCATATTCCTCAAGCAGTTAGGCAGTAGCTTCAGTATGCCCCAGGGGAAATAGAAACTCAGCATATCCAGATCTCTAGGAGTCCTGGTGATGTGGCTCCAGTTGACCCACTGGTAGCCTTCAAAGGCACCAACTCTTTGTGAAGATCACGAGACCTAGGAGACGGGCACAAAGAATGGGCAAAGGGAGTGTGGGTGGAGCCCCAAATCATCCTTTTCACCTGGTGATGTCATCGATTAAATATTGCTTCCTGGAGCTGAGGAATGCCACAGAAGGACCTCTGTGCTTTCAGAACTCTTGAACTTCTGCCCTAAACTGTGGGGCCAAATTCCTGCAAACTGTCTATTCTGTGTCCTGGGTGAGTAACAAAGGCTGAGCCAAAAGCAGGTTCTCATGTCACCAAAGGAAGGGACAGCTCTTTTCTATGTATCAGAACTAACAGATCTTTCAAGTTTTCAAGCTGCTTTCAAGCTTAGCAGGAGGTGGACAGTCCTCTTCTGTCAGCTCCAAATCTGGGATGACAACACCCTCTCGCTGATGCCCATCACCCTCTTCCACCCAATATGGGCAACAGCTAAAAACAGGGCATCCTCTTCCTAGTCTGGGTCCCACTGTCTCTGCCTTTAACTCCTAGGCAGGAACCACTTTGGGGCCAATTATGTAGTTTTAGTATGGCTCAGGTATGTCCTGAGAACCTCTCTGACCATCCTACTACACTGGGAATCCTAGGAGTAACCATCTGACAGAGAGTGTCCCTTTTTGAAATGCAATAAAGGAAGACTGATTTTGAGACACCTCCTTGCCCTGAACCAAGTATTTGGTTACAGCTTTTGTCTTGACCATTAAAAAGACTGAGCTAAAATCACAAGGCAAGTACTCATTCCTCTAGAGGATCCTAGCCTTGCTCACAAACCACCAACCTGGGCACTTGGACCATGACCGAGATCTTTCAGAACAAATGTCAGTGAGCTTCTGTGGAGAAGTAATGTAATACAGCACTGCATGTGGTCATTGTCCATTTTCCCTTAGGCTGTAAGGAAGCTGCTATCAAAAGTTTGTGATTAGGAACCAGCCATAGCTTGCAGTTTTGTGATTTCTTGATATAGCTTTCCCTTATTTACTTATATCCCCTCTACACACCTCTGGCCTTTTATTTTGGCCTTTTATACATAGCAAAACTGAGGTTTAAACTAAAGAAAACTAGGAAAAACAATAGTCCAGCCAAGTATGACTTAAGTCAAATCCCGTATGAATTCATAGTAGTGATAACGAATAGATTCAAGGGATTAGACCTAGTTAACAGTGTTCCTGAAGACCTGTGGACAGAGGTCTGTAATATTGTACAGGAGATGGCAAACAAAACCAACCCAAAGAGAAACAAGAAGGTGAAGCAGTTATCTGAGGAGGCTTTACAAATAGCGGAAGAATGAAGAGAAGTGAAAAGCAACGGAGAGAGAGAAAAGTACATTCAATTAAACACAGAGTTTCAAAAAAAATAGCTAGAAGAGACAAGAAGGCCTTCTTCAATGAACAGTGCTTATTAATAGAAGAAAACAATAAAAAGAGGAAAGACTAGAGATCTCTTCAGGAAAATTGGAAATATCAAGGGAGCATTCCGCCCAAAGTTGGGCACAATAAAGGATAAAAATGGTAGAGACCTAGTAGATGCTGAACAGATCAAGAAGAGATGGAAAGAATATATGGCAGAACAGTATAAAAAAGATCTGGATTACTATGATGATGTGGTTAGTCACCCAGAGCCAGATTCTGGATTGTGAAGTCAGGTGGGCCTTAAGAAGAATTGCTGTTAATAAAACTAATGGATGTGATGAAATTCCAGCAGAACTTTTCAAATCCGCAAAGATGATGCCATCAAAATGCTACATTCATTGTGTCAGCAAATCTGGAAGACCCAGCAGTGGCCACAAAACTGGAAGAGGTCAGTCCTCATCCTAGTTCCCAAAAAGAGTAGTACCAAAGAATGTGCTAACCATCGGACAATTGCACTCCTCTCCCATGCTAGTAAGGTCATGCTTAAAATCTTGATTACTAGGCTTCAGGATTACGTGAACCAAGAACTTCCTTGTGTCCAAGCTGGGTTTAGAAAAGGAAGAGATCAAATTGTCAACATTCACTGGATTATAGAGAAAGCAAGGGAATTTCAGAAAAACATCTGTTTCATCAACTATGCTAAAGCCTTTGACTCTGTGGATCATGACAAACTGTGGAAAGCTCTAAGAGAGGTGGGACTACCAGACCATTTTACCTGTCTCCTGAGAAACCTGTATGCAGGCCAAGAAGCAACAGTTAGAACCCTGTATGGAACAACTGATTGGTTGGGTCAAGAAAGGAGTATGGCAGGGCTGTCTGCTGTTGTCCTGTTTGCCTAACCTACACGCTGAGCACAATTATGAGAAATGCCACGCTGGATCTGTTACAAGCTGGAATCAAGATAGGTGGGAGACACATCAATAATCTCAGATATGTGGATGATACCAGTCTAATGGCAGGAAGCGAAGAGGAATTAAAGAGCCTCTTGATGAAGGTAAAGGAGGAGAGTAAAAGAGCTGGCTTAAAACTGAATATTAAAAAAACTAAGATTATGGTATCTGACCCCATTACTGCATGGCAAATAGAAGGGGAAAAAGTGGAAGTAGTGACTGATTTCCTCTTCTTGGTCTCTAAAATCACTGCAGATGGTGACTGCAGCCACTAAATCAGAAGACAATTGTTTCTTGGCAGGAAAGCAATGACAAATCTAGACAGTGTGTTGAAAAGCAGAGACATTATTCTGCCAATAAAGGTCTGTATAGTCAAGGCTATGATCTTCCCAGTGGTCATGTATAGTTGTGAGAGCTGGACTGTAAAGAAGGCAGAGCACCAAAAAACTGATGCCTTTGAGCTGTGGTGCTGGAGAAGACACCTGAAAGTCCCTTGGACAGCAAGGAGATTAAGCCAGTCCATCTTAAGGGAGATCAACCCTGAATATTCACTGGAAGGACTGATGCTGAAGCTGAAGCTCCAATATTTTGGTCATTTTATGTGAATAGACAGCACATTGGAAAAGTCCCTCGTGCTGGGAAAGATTGAGGGTGGAAACAGAAGAGGGCATCAGAGGATGAGTGGCTGTATGGCATCACCAATGCAATGAACATGAACTTGGGCAAACTCCGGGAGATAACAAGGGATAGGGAGGCCTGGTGAGCTGCAGTCCACAGGGTTGCAAAGGGTTGGACACGACTGGGCGACTGAACAACAACAACACACACCTTTGAATTTGGGGCTAACTATCCAGACACTGTTCCCTGGAGGATTCCTTCATTTTTATGAAAAGAAGCCATTTTCTTGCTTATGTCATTAACACAGCTCATGGTTAATGCCTTAAAACAATAGTAGAGGATATCTTCACTCTGGTGGCTTGCCTGATATTATAACCTGAACTCTCTGCTATTTAGCTCTATTCAGAAGCTTGCTTTGAAGAAATGGTCATCATGGGGGCAGGGAGTGAGGTTCCTGGTAATACTAAAAATCTTATTCCTGAATTAAGCCAGGCTATCTTAAGCCACCGGAGAGCTCATACATGGACCACATGGCTTTGAACTCTCTCTCATAATTGCTGATACTGAATTGCCTTTTGAGCCTTTGCTTGAATTTCATCCTTATAATCGATAGTAAGTTTCATATGACTGCATATGTGCTTTGAAACTTAGCGGTATCCAATTTACTATTTATTATGGGAAGGTTGCATAAGATCTTTTCTATTAAAGTGGACATTGCTCCCAGGAGCAATTCAGAGGAGAACATTTTCTCCAACCTCATGGCCAAAAGCCAGAGCCTTTTATTATTATATGGGCATTGAGAATCTTGTAGTTAATCATCTGCTCCTCTTTGCGTTGGCAAGTAGGAAGCTCAGAGCCAGATTAGCATCCCTCCTGTATCAGTGAGAGTTTCTGTAGAGCAGCTGGGTGCTCATCTTCAGTTTTATTAGATATTCTCAAATTGTTGTCCAAGGAGGTTGAAGCTATTAACCCTCCCATCAAGAGACCCAGAGTTCCTGTTTCTCCCTCTTTTCACCAACACTGGATATTATCACAATGTCTAGTTTTTGCCAAGATGAATAATTTGGCATTTCCTCAAAGGAGTGGTTGTCTCATTCTTTATTTAAACTGCATTTCTCTAATTACTCAGGGGCATCTTTTTCATGTATGCACTGGTCTTAGAGTTAACTCACTTGGAAGCTATCTGCTCAGAGCCTTTGTCTCATTATTCTATTGGAATATTATTCTTTTTCTGTAAGATTAGCAAAACTTGTTGACTTTCTTTTATTCTTGACATCGTCTTATCTCCCTAGTCTGTTTTGCCCCATCTTGATTTCCTTAACTGTTTATATTTTTATCCTTGGCATGCATGCTAAAAGTCACTTCAGTCATGTACGAATCTGTGCAAATCTATGGACTGTAACCCACCAGGCTCCTCTCCTTTGTGGAGATTCCCCAGGAAAGAATACTAGAGTAGGTTGCCATGCCCTCCTCCAGGGGATCTTTCTGACCAAGGGATCGAACTAGCCTCTCTTCCGTCTCCTGAATTGGCAGGAAGGTTCTTTATGACCAGCACTGCCTGGGAAACCCAGGTGATTCCAGGCTGGAAGCACACATATGTATGCATGTGTGTATGTGTGTGTGTGTGTGTGTGTGCACGCGCACGCGCGTGTGTGTGTGTGTGTATGCTGTGTAAGTACTCTTAGGGTTGTAGTAATCAGCGTAGGATCACCTTACTGAACGTGGTTTAACAGAAGTTAGAGTTTCTTTCTCTCTACTATAGCAATCTAATCCAATGCAAGCATTGCTGATTGGGTGACTCTCCTTCTATTGTGATTCAGGGACCTGGAATCTGCCAACTCCAGAGTTCCAGAGTTCTCTGTTGGACTCTCCATATCCAGCCAGGATGGGATATTGTCAGGGAGGTTCTCAGGGCCAGGACTGAGAAGAATGCCCTCCATCATGTCTGCTCATATCACATCAGTCAGAATCTAGTCTCTACAAGGGGATGGGAGATGCCTGGTCCAGGAGGCAAAGGGAGTGAGGTCTGGAGAACGTATTACCATCTCTGCCATTCTGAATATAAACACACTGACTTTATCTTTCACTCTATGTTGATGGCTCAGCGCAATTGGGGTAATTGTTTGTGACAGCAGGAAAGCAGAGCATGCAGGCATGGTAGAAGGACAGCCATGTGGAAGGTCCACAAAGGGGGACCTTTCTCAGAAGTGCCTTGAGTTGGAATCACCTTGAGGTGCTATGAATTTCCATCTCTGTTACGAAGGGTGAAGAAAAGGAGTGGCCAGAGCAAGGGAAAAAATCTAGGAAAATAGTGACACAGACAAAAGGAAAACTTTATTTCTAGAAATAGGGAGTGGTCTGCATTATCAGGCATTGAAAGAGTGAGCCAAATAAAGAATAGCTATTAGGGTCACAGGTGGCCTGAGAGGCAGGAAGCAGGCTGTTGCGGGTCTGAGGAGGCCTTAAGGAAGCAGAGGGTTGAGACTAGAGGCCTTTCCTTTGAAAGGAGCGAGCCCGGGTGGGCATGGCCAGAGGGCACGTGCCTGGGGACTGCTGGGAGCTGTCCCGACAGCTGTTCCCTCCTGAGCCAAGGCGGAGAAAGCAAACGAGGTGAGTAGAGGCCCTGCCCCCAGGGGCGTGCTGTCTGGAAGGACAGACATATCCTCAGCTGATTACACCCAGACCTAGATAAATCATGCAGTAAAGCTGTTACCAAGCTTCTAGCAGGACAGAAATCAGGGAAACAGATTCTGCCAAGAGGGATGAGAGGCATTTACACTGGGCTTTAAAAGATGAGTGGAATGTGCAACAGGTGGACAAGGGGAAATGGGGAGAAGCCTGCAGATAAGGCTCCGTGTACAAAGCCAGTCCACCTACAATATGCACTTCAGCGTATATTACTCCACTGATTCTCTCACGACCATGATACACTATTATTAGCCCCCGTTTATTGATGAGAAAACAGAGGGGTGACGATATGTGAGGACACTCGTGTGGAAGCTCGGTCAGAAAGTGGCAGAGCTGGCAGAAGAAAGCGTTGAGTAAGGGCATGAAGGGCAGAAAGCACAGGGTGTGTTTGCTTCACGGTGTCACTCAATTCTCTTCTGCCTCTCAGACCCAGAGACTCCACGGTGGTGTCCTCCAGGACCAGACCCAGCCTCTGCTCTGATAGGGTCCAGCTTACCTCCAGGGCTGGGGTGTGGGACAAGACCCTCTGCCCAGCAGGTGCCAGACCCTCCCCATGCCAGCTCTGGGTCTGGAGATGAGGGCTGTTCTAGGCATGGTGAGCGGGGGAGAGTGATGGAAAGAGCAGGGGCTCTAGAGTCAGACAGGCAGGGGTTCAAAACCTGCCTCAGACCCTTCCCAGCCTGTGACCTCCAGTTATGTTGCTAGTTCTTTCGGTTCGGGTGTTTTCACTCGCGAGATGGTGATAATGATGGTGTGTTGCTGGGCTGTGTGAGGATTCAATAGGGAAACGAGATGTAGATGCCTGTGGGCTTGGGGGTTACTGAGTCTCAGTTGTGTGAGATATTTCTGGGCAGAGGGGTCTCTCCAAGGCCCCTCTCGCTGCCACTAGTTAGCAATTCTGACCTTAGAAGGATTTCCAGTTCTGCACGTCTACTATCTGCCCTGCAGTGGGGCTGAAACTCTGCAGCCAGTCAGCCCCCAGGTCTCACACCCAGTGCCTTGGGCTCCAGCTTGACTCACTGGAGTGGCTGGCTGCAGACCATCTCGCGGAACCTCGATCACAGGCCCTCCTTGCTTACAATAGGCAATGACTCCCTCTCACCAATTAAGACTGAGCCCCTCTCCCTGAAGCTGGAACTTTCACATCCCGTCCCATTACTATATCTCCACACTGCCCACCACCCCCTCTCTCCAGCAGGGACCTGAGCTCTCGCCTTCCCGCTGCCACACCAGTGTTCATGAATTTATCCATGCTCTCCAACACTCCTGTTGGCATGACTTAACTGGGCACTCCTTCCACCTGAGCCCAGTCCCACTGGGAGCCTGGCCCAAGCATCTGGGACCAGGAAGGATGGACAAAACTACCTGAGCCATCTCTGTCTCTAGCTTGCGGGGCCTCCCTCACCTCCCGTACAGAGAACAGGGCAAGAGGAGGCAGCAGCCATCAGAGGGACTGTCATCCTCTCACACTGGACAGGGGAGTCCAATGTGGCAGGCAACTACCTTGAGGTTCATTTGACCCAATCTCCTCTTTTTATTGGGGCAACTGTAGCCCAGAAGGGCCAGTGGCTGGCTCAAGTCCCAACAGACAAGAGCTCTCTGCCAGGCCCACAAACCCCCAGTTGCTGTCAAGGGAACACATGTCCGCTCCTCCAGGGAAGATAAGATAGAGTGGATTGCAGGCTTCCTGTCACCAAATCTATTTGAAAACTGTGAATGGATCTGAGATGCTTAGGAGGAGGCAGAGGGAGGCCAGTAATGGTCTAGTCTTAGCAAAATAAAATTTTATGTTCCTTAAATACATGAAGTCACCCGGAATGGCCATTAACAAAACATGGTCAAGGAAAGGTGCTGGCTGCTTCAGAAATGAGGTCAGAGTTCACTTGTGATTGGCATGCTAACTTTCAATCAGGTGTTGCCGAAGGGCACGGCGCTCTCTCTGCCATCTGGAACACAACCCGAGCTCGGAGGCTGGGAGCTCCTGTTATTATTATCTCATTCCCACTAGGAGTTTATTCAGCACACATTCCAATCAGCAGGGTCCAATTCCTCTCTGGCCCTGAGAAAGCATCACAAATTCTAAATTAGAGGTGTCTGAGTGAACAAGAGCCTCTATACTGTTCTTAAGTTTCTTCCATTATGTGTTTCTCATCCACACCGCCGTCCACCAGCCAGATCTTAAATTCCATGGAGACAGGGACCATGTCTTCTATTTCATCCATTCAACAAGTACTGACTGACCACCTGCTATGGGTGGTACCAGGTGCCCTGGGGAATATAAAACATGGGAAAACCAGTCTTTGCCTGCAAGGAAGAGGCAATGGCCTTGTTGTGAATACATTGTCTTGCTTTATGTAGTCATCAGTATTTTCAAGGCCATTCTAGACATGAGCTCATTTGGATGTCATGATAATCCTGAGGGGGAGACAGAGCTAGTATTGTTCCCATTTGTCTGTCAAGTAAACTGAGACCCAAAGAGGCTGACTCTCCCAGAGCCACTCAATCTATTGGCAATGGAGCTTGGGCTATAACCCCTGGTTCCTTCTTCTGCCAACAGGGGCTGGTGGGACACGTGCGTGCTCGCCCACACAGCCTTCTCTGTCTGCTCAGCCCTGCCCAGTATAGCACCAAATCCCCCACCCCCACCCAGTGCCTCCTGTAGGGCTCAGCCAAGAGCCCCACCAAATAGGGGCTCCAGGAAGGAGTGGCCCTTCAGTGGTCGACTATTGCTTGTGGTTTTAAAGAAAACAGGGACCCTGGTTGGAGTTAACATTGTCATACGTGCTCCCTAAGGGCAATGAAGCTGTCCCATCCCAGGAAGCAGCCAGCAGACAACTGATTTTGTCTGTGATGCACACCAGCCTTTCACCTCTACCCTACAGGAACCCAGCACCATGCCAATGGCTCAGCATTGCCCCTCTCCAGGGCAAGGAGCAGGGTTCTGGGGAAGAAGGGGGAGGTGGATAAACTGAACTGGAATGGAGCCATCGGGGTACCCCACTTCCCTTTTCACAAGCCATCTCATTTATTCTGCTGCCTGGAATGTTCTCCATGGACAGAGCTGGCTTCTCTGTGGACCCTGCATGGATGTGGCAGGACAGGCTGGGTGGGGTGGGTGGGGGGAGAAGGCGGCAGATGCAGCCACCTGGCTTTCACTCCCACAGCCCCGAGTGGGGCGGGAGTGGGCAGTAAACTTGAAGAGCTACAGAGTCCATATGGGCGGAAATGACTGCTGGGGAGGAGCAGGGCTAGGCCCTGGAGCTTCCCCTCAGGGGCGGCGGCAGAAGAGAAACATCCCCCCTTTCTGGGGAAGTTTTGTCTCAGGACCCCCGCTCCCCACCCCCAGGGGTGTGGGGCGGTGTATGAAAGCACAGATTCCAAGGCCCCACCCTCAGAGTGGCTGATTCAGCAGGTCTGGGGTGGGGGTTCGAGAACGTTTGCTTCTAACAAGTTCACAGGTTGATGCTGATGTTACTGATCTGGGTCCACGCCTTGAGAATCGCTGGAGCTTTCTAGAGGCATGGACAAGCTGACCTGCCATGTGGGGAAGCTCAGAACAGAAGGTCAGCAAATGGCTGTCTTCAAAGATCTTTTAGCTGACCCTCTGGGGGCGGTCTGGGATGGTGAGGCAGACAAGTGGACAACTGACTGGTCCATCTCCTTCCTTCTTCCCACCCCACTGGGGAAGAGGGAGGCATATGGCTGAGGTGAGAAATCAGGGGTGGCCTCCTGGAAGTGCGCACGCTTGTACATGCATGTGGGTGCATGCATGTGTATATGTGTGTGTGTGTGAGTGGGAGAGAGAGAGAGGGGGGGGGCCCACATAGTGGAACTGGCACTAGCTTTTCCCTGCCTCAGGGGCTCATCCGAACTGCTGACTCTTCCTCCAGTTCCCACTGTTTGACCTCAAGTAAGTGTCCACAGCTTTCTAGGACTCTCTTTGTCTTCCATGGAAGTAATTTCATGGGGATTCCCCTCCTGGTCTCTCTGCTGCTTGGCTCACACCCATCTCTCATGCCAAGCCAAATACCTGCCTCCTCCAGGAAGGTCTCCCTGGCTGTTCAGTCCTCCTCTGCCCGTGCCCCCAGCTGTCCTCATGCCATAATGGCTGGACCCCACATGCTCCTTCTCCTGTTTAGCCCACAGTGCCTTCATGTGGCTGAGCCACAGCAGGTGCTCGGTAAATAGTTCTGAGGCAAGTTTGATTTAGGGTAGAGCTGGGAGAACCAGGAGTGGGAGGCAAGGAATGGCAAGGCCACGGGTTCCCAACTGCTGAGCTAAAAGTGGAAAGTACAATCACAGCGGCGGAGGCTTGGCCTTCTTCCTTCTTTCGCCATCTGTTTTGCAAGGAAGGGAGCAGAGAGAGGCCACAGCATGTGTTACTCACTTGCTGGAGTCACGGGTTGCAGCAGAGATGGGGCTTAGGGAAGGAGATGACCTTCTTGTCCCAGGAAAGGGCCCCTCCAGCTACCCTGCTTATCCAGGCCCCAAACTTAGGAGCCTCCTCACCCCACACACCCACCTTCAATCCCACAAGAAGCCCAGGTGTCTTTCTCCAGCCTGTCCTCAAATCCATCCACTTCTCTCTGGCAATGCCCTTGTTCAGGCCACCTTCTCCACCCACCTGGGGCCCCGAAAGAGTCTTCTCTCACGATGCTCTGCTCCACTTGTTTCTCCCAACCCACTCCAGCCAGAGGGATGCTGCAAAAATGTCAGTCACGTCACTTTCCAGCTTAGAGCCTTTCAAAGTGTCCCCACCACTCTTCACATTGAGTGCAGACTCCTGGCCACAGCCTTCCAGAGCCTTCCTGGGTCGGTCCCCGCTCCAACCTCACACCTCCTGGTTCCCCTGCCGCCGCCCTTCCTGCTGCCTCTGCCAGGGCCACATCCGCCCCCGTGCAGTCCAGCCTTTCCCCCCTGGCCTTTCTGCTCTGACGCTTCCTCTATCAGGACACCCACCCTGAGACTCTGTGTCTGGCAGCCTATTCACCCACAATTCAGGAGCACTCTGCAAGGTGCTGGCCACCACTGGTGGGATGACGGAGTGACTGGTTGTGAGAGACACTCTCACCCCTGGAGGGATTAAAAATGAAGGATTTCCAGCCCCAGGGCAATCCAGAGGACAAAGTTTTCAAATATAAGTGGACGCCTAATTTTTCACCCCTCCTGTTAGGAGACC